>NW_027466921.1:917500-1422500 GCF_046128005.1 Genypterus blacodes
GCGTCTTATTTTTCTTCCTCTCCTCGTTTTTCTTCTTCTTTTATTTTTTCTGGCATTTCGGTCAGGAGGATTACAAGCGTTCCTGTGTTCCGTAAATGCTGCCAGTGTGTTAATTGATGGCAATAACATTCAGTCAACATGTGATTATGATCGCTCACAGGAGAGCACAAACGGAAAACAGATGCTTCTTCACATCTGATGAGTCCAGTTTTAGTGTTCACGTATTTAAGAGTAGATATATGGACGTGCAACTGCTTGATGACTGAAATCCATTTTGTATATTTGTGTGTTCATGTGTGTTCATGTGTGTGTGTGTGTGTGTGTGTGTGTGTGTGTGTGTGTGTGTGTGTGTGTGCTTGGGCTTACCCAGCTGCATTGTGGTGCGGGCTTGGTTAACCGTATGCTGGCTGGAGCGCAGGCAGTTCTTCAGCTGAGCGGCGGCGGTTTGCGGGGAGGAGGCGGGGCTAACGGGGTTAGCTGAGGTTACTAGAGGGGTGGGTGGGCGGGGGGCTGAGGGACCCGGGGACCCTGGGGATGAAGGGTCGGAGCTTTTACTGCACACACCTCCACTGCTCGCTGGACAGGACAGCGAGGACGACCGGGGAGATCCAACTCCAAACGGAGCCCTACAAGGTAAGAGAGAGGGAGAGAGACACAAACATCTAATTAATTACATTTTATTCATGAATAATTTTCCAAAATAACAGAATTTCATCATCTGGTGTACCAGCAGGAGGCGCACCAAGTGCCATGTACCTCAGCTAATAAAGCACTGCTCCATGCTTACAGTTTGTCTGTTTGTGATGTTTACCTGAATGCAACATCACATTTCCATGTTTACTCTCCTGACACGTACATCTGTGCTGAGTATGTGGAAACACATCAGTCAGACGTAAACGTGGATGAATGAACAGGACTCCGTTGTTTGTGTACAACTTCCAGCTTCGTGAGCTAATTAGAGGAAGTGCGTCTGCTCATGCTGATTGTAAATTGATGGATCGCTTATATGCTCGAGTGAATCGATTCACACGTAAATAAAACAAGTCTGTTACTGTGAGCGCAGCAGCATCGATCTATGCCGACTTCAGGCTGATTACGGCGTTTGCATGATGTCGTGTTATGGCCTTAATCTGACAAGAATCAACCTTTAAATGTGCGTGTAATCATACTTGAACTGAAGTGAACAGAGCGGTCCGGTCTCTTCACTGACACAGATTGTTGTAGATCACCTCTTTGTTCCCCTGTTGTTAACGTAAATAGGGTCATAGGCTTAAGACATATACGTCCATCCAGCATGTATACCTGCTCCCAGCAGGACAATGCTGCTGTCCGGCGTGTGTCAGAGTGATTTGAGGACTATTATCCGATGGTGGATCCGCGTTACACTGACCTATTGTTGCATCCTGGAGCTGCAGGCTGCTCATATTACTGCCTGGGCAGAGTGCTGAATGGCAGAACAGTGACCTGAACGTTATTGACTCCACCGTATTCACACTCTTATAGCTGCTCATCGACTTCCCATCACACAAAGAAAGACTTATGGCCTCCCTTTGTGTGTGTGTGTGTGGTACTATAGCAGAGCCTCTATATGGCACCACAATATTTTCAAGGAATTTAGTAAAAAAAAGAATTAAGTACACCATTTGAGTCTAAAGAGGTTGTGTGTGTAACAGTGACAACTCTTGTTTACTATGTTTAAAGTTTTCCTCGCTCTAATAATCCCCAAATAGTGAAACCATTTGTTGTTTCTACTAAAACTGCCATCTAACCAGAGTGGGTAAGTATTTTATGCCACACTAAACAGAATAATAACTCTAATGCATTCATGCATTCTTACATGGAATCTGATCCAAATGCCACATTTGTATCAATAAAGGTGGAATGAACCGGTCTGATCAACTCTACAGTAAAGATGTAATTAATCAATGTGCATCATATCTGGAGGATCAGAGGTGGACAGTGCTGACTGGACCAAATTACATTCTGAAATGCCAATACTGGGCTCATATATTAGCCTGGCTCTACGGTGTGTGTGTGTGTATGTGTGCGTGTGTGTGCGTGCGTGTGCGCTTGCCTCTGATTATCATATTAAGAGTTTTCTGAGCTGCACTGCAGACAAAGGGGAAGGAGGAGGAGACGAAGGGAGGGATGGAGGGAGAAGGAGAGAGTATGCTTGCATAAAAATAACAAATTGCCTCTCATTTGATTACTCGTCCTTCCCTTCTCTCTTCTTCTCTCTCCCTCACTCTCTCTCTATCTCTGTCTCTCTCTGTCTCTGTGTTAGATTGCATAACCGCAGGATGTGAAGCAGCCATTCATATCCAGCGGAGGACACCTGCTGTTTTTGCAGCCTTTTCATCACTTTCTATCCTCTTTTCTCACCCCCCCTCTCTCACTCACTTATTATCTGTCACCCTCACTCTACCTAATCTTTTTTTCCCTTTCCGCACCTTGTTAAGCCCCCCCCCCCTCGCACACACACACACACCTCTTATTGTCTTATTTTCTTTTGTTCCCTCTTTGTTTTCTTTCCTCTCTCCCTCCCTGTTCCCTCCCTTCATCTGTCTACTCTTATCTGCCTCTTTCTCCACCTCTCTCTCGCTTCTCCCTCTCTTTGTCTTTCTCGCTCAAACTCTCTGTGAAACAGCGTGCCGGGGTGGAATGACGACTGTGTGAAACAGCTGCCGCAAACGTTTTACACTGCAAACAGGAATGATGAGGGCAATTTAAAAGCCAAATATCCCATTAGTCCACTTATTTGCTCTATTTCACGAGGGTAATCCTGACGCCACAAGTAGTAATGACCATGATAACTATGATAACGATGATGATGATGATGATGATACAGCAGCAAAATACACACTAGAACACTGGAAAAGTCAAGGCATAAAAAATAAAAAGCTATTCCAAACCAGCTTTTGGTTGTTTGATTTACAAACAAATCAATAATTAATTATTACGTTGTAGATTTTCAAGTAGCATCTTCTCTTTTCCTTACCAAACAAAAAAGCACAAAGGAAGGTACTAGTATCTTCATAGTTTGTTTTATCATTTGTGTATAAAATCGGTGTCAATAATGTTTGGAGGGGCCAGAGTATTAGAAACCCTTTAACAAGTTATAACATATGACATGGCGATGAACTCTCACAATATGCTTCTGGAAATTGTGTTGTGAATTCTCCTTCCTGCCTGCATTGGACACCACTGTTTTTTAACTCAGAGCCTTGTGTGGAGTTTGGAGTAGTGCAGAGCCTCATTCCACGCTGTCACACTCTGAACCTATTATCTGGACTGACACACACTCTTGGGGAGCTGCGTCGCCACACTGCCTTATCCCCCGGCCCCAAGCCTGACCTGGACACGGGGGTGACGTAGTTCCCAGGGAAGACACCGGAGGCAGCGGTCCTCAGCGAGGTGCCTTTGAACCACCCGTCCTGACACTTCTCCGTCACCCGGTACATCTCCCCTTTCCGAAGCTCCAGCTCGTCGGCCTTCTGGGGCTTGTAGGCGTACAGAGCCAGGTATCTGGAAGCACAACATTTTAATGCTGTTATATTCACCAAGCACCAAAAATGACTCACGCAATTAAAATAGAGACGGTAATAGCCCGACTTAAAAGAGGGTTTCTGCAGGTGAATACGCTGTTTGTAAACAGATTTACATGCGGTTTTCAGTTCTTTCTCTGATGTGAAGAGCTTCAGATCAAAGGATGAAAAACCCACTGACACATTAGACCATCAAAGAACATTTCCATCCACAGGGGATCTTTGCCAGGTCCTACAGGAAACGCCGCCGTCTAGTCCACCCACCACATAAAATATACATCCCATTGTCCTCTAGGGTTTCCTGCATACGAAGAATTAGATATGAGGGATGGCACAGGGACCCCGATCACATGTCAGTGTTTGGACTCGGTTCACATCTGAAATACAAAGTTCTAGCTTATCTTTAAATCTTTAATTTGACATGGACTGCAGTTGTTCCACGCTCAGAACCAACAGAGTCTCTGCACAGCGCTCTAGTCCATCATACAGTATATGTGCTTTGCATCACAGCTGGCTGTCAACTTCGCTGTGAATAGATGCCATCGGCTCCTGCTGACGTTCAGTGTTGTGTTTTCTTTTTAAAAGTCACGCATGCACATTTGGTATCTTGACAGCTAAGACCAGGATTGAACCCCATTCTGAGTGATATGTCTTCGCGGAGCAGTCTGGGCTTTTCACGATAAAGTCCGCCTTTCCTTCGCCTACTTTATGATTTAGCCCTCTGCGTCTCCTGAAATCTTTCACCTTTTCCGTGCCTGTTGTCTCCATCCCAGCCGCCATCTGTCTGGACAGGTGACTCATAAAACACAAACCATCTCTTGCCCATAATAACACTTTTACTATGAACCTGTGGGGTCCATTCTGCCTCCAGATGAAGTCATGGAACAATTTTTATAACAAAGAGGTTTTTATTGTCAACCTTTTATCTCCCTCTGACTTTTAAATTACTGTGTGGCTCTTAACATTTGTCTCTCTATTATCTATTTCTAATGCAGGAAACTACGCAAAGGATTACAATTAAAACATTTCTCCATTTCTAGTGTATGTTAGTATTATTTTGAAGAGGCTCTGTTATTAGGCACTTTGTAGTCGCTCCGCATTGAGACATTCATATGTACTACATGTCTGTGACAGAAGATGATAAGACCACAGAGTAAACAAGCTCTATATGCACTGCCTCCTGGTTGCCATGGTAACAGATGTGGGAACCGTCTCCAGTCTCCCCATGGCAACAGAACTGGTTGCCAGGTCAAAATGGAAACGTCCGACCTCATCAGTAGGACAAACCCACTCCTGGCGCGTATGTATATATGTGTGTGTGTGTGCGTGCGTGTGCGTGTTTCTGTGTGTGTGTATGGGCATGCATGCATGTGTGTGTGTGTGTTAATGAGAGTGTCTTGAACTACTTGGGAAGTGACATTATTAAAGCTGACAATATTGCTGTATTCTACTCACATCCTGCACGCAAGCATCAGCTACAACAGTAAACACACACACACACACACACACACACACACACACACACACACACACACACACACACACACACACACACACACACACACACACACACACACCTCTGTCAGTATGTTGTAGATAATTTATCAGGTAAAATATGGAGCGGCCTCGTTCAGCTCAGCTAAGTCACCATAACCTCAGCAGCCAACTGGAGGTCACCATGTTTCCCTCTACAGCTGCATGAAGCATGAGGCCAACTCTCCACAGGAACATTACTGTGTGTTTGTGTGTGTGTGTGTCTGTGTGTGTGTGTGTGTGTTAGGTCTCTGCGCTGTTAACCTGTTCAAGCTAAGATCACAATGAAGTCAAGTGAAATCAATGAAGTCAATAGCGTCGCCTCCCGACCCAACCTATATGACCTTTGTTTGTCCCTTGCATCCAGAGGCTCCGCCTGAACAAACAACTTTATCTTCCGCTGATGTATAAATCGATGCAGATGCAGATACACATGCAACCCCGATACTCTTTTTAAATGAGTTTAGGTTACGATTCAGAGGTGGGACTACGTCATCAAGTCAGTCTCTAATCTGGGCCCTCAAGTCACAAGTCATAATGAGCTCTGTTCCAAATGTAATGTCAGTTTCACCTTTGTGTAGTTTGTTTACAAATATTGTGGATGCTTTTGAAATGTTGTGTTCATTAATATCTAATATATATAATTTCAAAACTATACAATATGACAAAAAGACATTTATGTTACAGTATGAATATAATATATATGATTTGTGCCATAGTTCCATTTGTAGTCCCAGTCTGAATCAATGCAGCTTGAGTCCACACCCCAGCTGAATGTTCATGGAGACGTTCTGTCCCGTCCTGCACTAGCTGCCCTCCATTCTACCCAGATATTTTTTCATAGAGGGTTTTCTTTTCAGAAGCCTTTCAGAAATCCTGAAACATTACACTTTTGTATTCAGTCCATACCGCAGGGTGGCTGGGTTGTACTACAGTATTTGATCAACCTGAGCTCCTTGTTGCCCTCCTGTAGTTTTACTTGTGAATTTCCTGAAAACATTTAAAGTACGGTGTTAAAGAAACATGCATCTGAGCAGATTTAGCTTTAGTGCTGAGTGTCATTTCCAAAAATCGATGGCCATTGCCTCAGCGGTGAATACCTGCAACAGCTTCCATGCATAATGCATGCTGTTAATAACAAAACTGGTGAGTCACAGGGAAATCAATGAGCCTATTGTAAATTAAAAACCCATATATCACCAGAATATAGTCAGTATTCTGTTATGATGAAAGTGATGGGAAAGTGTGAGGAATATGCGGCTGTGTGTGTTATCTCGGCCAACTGGAAGCCCAGGTCATGGGTGGGTGAGCTGACGGCACCCTGGGGTGTACTCACATGTTGAGTGGCAGCTGCACCTTGGCATGTGCCAGCAGCTCAGAGGTTATTGATGCCACTTTGGGGGGAACCAGCACCCCTCCAGAGGATGGCGAGGGACCCGGGGGAGAAGCATCCTTAAAAACAGAAGAACACACACACACACACACGCGCATTTAACAGACCAATGAGATGAGGGAATCTTAAAAACGGCACATTAGGTCGGATAAGGTCAATCATAAGAAAAACAAAGGTCCATCCCAGAGGGGAAATCACAGAAATGAATCAAACCAACAACAAATAAGCTTTTATGATGAAGAACAGCATCTATGTGAGGAAAATACAAAATTACAGCTTAAAACACTTCAACAACAAACAGATTCTGCAGTGTGTGTGTCTTTAAAGTTCACACACAGACTTCAAATAAGCAGATACTTGGGAGTAAAAACACACAGAATGCAGTTTTAGATGGAAACCAGACAGATGAAGAACAAATAATCCAAATTTAAGAGGCGGGGATGATGGATGTGGGCACACGAAAAACAAAATCAAAAATCAATGTGTTTAAACGACTGCTAGAACCGTCTGTGAACTTGTACGGTACGTGGAAAGGGAATGAATGAACCAGGTGTGGTGGAGAGCTTTGACTTGATTTGTTTTTCTGGTTTTCAGAAAGAACGCCTATGTTGTTTCAGCATGTGTGTGTTTGTGTGTGTGTTACCTGGATGCGTGCGGCTGCTCTGGGGTCAGACGAGCTGATGAGCACCGGGTGGGAGATCTCCATGCTGTGTCTGTTGTTGAGCTGCGCGGCCCTCTGAGTGACCGACAGCGCCGTGAACGAATGTCGCTTCTTGGCGTTCTTCTTCCCCTCAACTCGTCGCTGGCCTGAGCCGTTCCCATTGGATGGGGAAGCGCTAGGGGAGGGGCCAGGAGAGCAAGGGCCCAATGGAGCTGGCTCCGAACTCGGACCTGGTGCGTTAGTTATGGTCGGTTTGTCGATCTCCATCAGCTGTTTGGCTGTTTCATTTAACTAGTAGAGGAGAGGAGAGGAGAGGAGAGGAGAGGAAGGTGGTTGACAGAAGAAGAGGAAGAACAGAGGAGGACATGAAGGGAAGAGAAGACAAGTACAAGTGTTATATTTCATTCCTCTGGGGTTTACATCCTAACAATCAGCTCTGACAAATACACACAAGCACACACACACACACACACTCATCTTGCTTGTTTACTCCGGCAGGGCTTCAAACCAGCAGCACAGCAATCATCACTTACAGCACACACACACACGCACACACGCACACACGCACACGCACACGCACACACACACACACACACCTGAATTCCGTTCCCTGCAACTTTCTCTCCTCACTGTGCCTGAATCACAGATGAATCTTGGATATTGGTCGATTAAAAGATTGAATTATTTATCTAGATTATAATTCAGTAAGCAGTGAGTTTTGGCAGCAAGTCGACACGCTGAGTTTCCTGCTGCTTAAGACAACATTTATTAGGCAGTGATAAGAAATATCTTATTTTGGAAAGTGCAATGTGAAATGTGATCTACTGATCTATATTCCATTGCAATAGATTAGATATAGATGTAAATATATAGCTCACACATAGATACTGCTGTGCTTCATCCTGAGGCTTCCTCCTCTTCTCTCTCCGCCTGTCTAAACCTCAAATCTGTGCAGAATATCTGACACCATCTGGTGGGTGGAGACGCTTTTGTTCCATCCTGGTGTCATATTGTGATATTTATTTCATTACTGTAGGTAGTTGCACTGATTGGATCTGCGAGCAATTACACACACCGCATTCCTAAAATTAGAAACGGGAGATGGAAGACACAAAATCATCACCAATCATCCATTATTGCTACGGAGTATTAATTATTATAACCCACACACACTCTACCTTCAAACTCACTCCTAAAGCTCTGTGTGCATTTAATCTCCGCAGATTTGGAGATTTTGGAGATGTGTGTGAGCATATCTGTGTGCAGATTGACATACTACAGCACATGATGAGTTAAGTGACTGGCTGAGAGTGTAAATCCCGTCATCACCGAGCACAGTGTCACGCTGTAGGATGAAGAATAACTGCAGATGCACCGTAATCGAGACTTTGCAGACTTCTTACTGTTTAAATAGAGCCCGTAAAGTCTCTCTCACACACACACACACACACACACACACACACACACACACACACACACACACACACACACACACACACACACACACACACACACACACACACACACACACACACACACACACACACACACACACAACTTTTATTTCCTCTGCTGGAGCAAGGGTATAGCAGTGGTGGATATAAAAGAAACTGACACAGCAATCATTTGTGTGTGTGTGTGAGTGTGTGTGTGTGTTCCGCAGTTGACAGAGACAATTCTTCACCCTGTGCTTTTGGCTGAATGAAATCTCCAAGGTCATCTTCAGCGTGTCAAGAGTGGTACTGACTGTACTCTGTGTGTGCTGGCGGGTGAGGACTCTCTTCAGGTAACACTGAAGAGTCTACTGACGAGGGTGAGACAGCAAGATGCAAATGCACGTACACACTAAACACTGACAGCTGTCCTGCTGCAGAACCAGAGTGATTATCAGTTATTATGCCTGACCCAAAACCTGTCCAAAACAACAAGCAAACAAAACCTGACACAGCGCTGCCTCCAAATCTATCTGAGTCCTCTTCAAACCTGTCCAAACCCATCTCGCTCTTGCCATCCTTGTCACTGCTCGGTCCCCACTGTCAGCCAGGGAACGGGCTAGCAAACATCCGTGCCTTACCGCCATGACACAGATGTCAGCGCCTGCCTCTTTGCACCTGTGTGAGGTGATGGGCTTTTTCCCCCAGGAGGGCAGAGCGCGTGAGCCTGCACACCCTCTGTTGCCAACTGTCCATAGAATGCACAACCGAGCAGCCGGGGGGGAGAGGACGTGACTTGTTGCGGTGATGGTGTGAGTGATTTATCCCTTTGGAGCCTGTGCACTCTGTCCAAAACTACCCGTGCTAAACCCAAATGGACCAACCTAGCCTCAAATCGACTTGCACTTTAAACTAAAACAACCCTACGAAGTCCTTACAAGGCCCAAGCCAATGAATGTGAATGAGCTTTTTACCAGCCAGGCTTTATACTGCCTTCTAAATGGACGTCAGATCAACAAAGGAAACCTAAATGCTCTGTTTTAGAGCTCTACAAAGCCTGTCTATCCGTCTGTGTGTGTGTGTGTGTCTGTGTCTGTCTGTGTGTGTGTGTGTGTGAGAGAGCACAGGGGTCGATGCTTGATGAAGAGGCTCAGTGCCACCGCTGTGTTTGACAGATCAGATCAAAACATTTCATTTAAATTTGCACTCAACGTGTTAAATCCGGTGCTTCGCTTCAGGAAAGACCTCCAGCGTGTGTTTAGTCACGTTTCAAAAGCCCAAAGAGTCGCACTTTATCCCACATTTAAGTATGTAATCATGTTTCCTTGATATCCAATACTAAATGATGATCACGATGCCCCTGGCCCAAATATTAACACAAGCCGTCTGCATTCATACTAAGTGAGCCAGCATTTACAAAGGTTAGTACTTTATGACCGGAAAGGCAGACGGGCTCTCTCTCTCTCTCTCACACACACACACACATACACCAGACCTCCAGCTGGGACCCTCCTCATTAGATTCCCAGTGCAGGCGCAGCAGCAGCAGCAGCACCACCACACACACACACACTCTCTCGACATGCTCCCTTACACACATGCTGTGTCAGAGTGATGGAGGGGTATAAATTATTGATGCATCTCTATTTAATAAGAACCTGTGTGTGTGTGTGTGTGTGTGTGTGTGTGTGTGTGTGTGTGTGTGTGTGTGTGTGTGTGTGTGTGTGTGTGTGTGTGTGTGTGTGTGTGTGTGCGTGTGTGCCTCTTTTGCTCGGCCTTTGGCTTAATCACCATCACCTCAGAGAGCCGTTTGGTGAACCGGCTAATTTCAGGGACATGAGTGGGCAGCCAAGAGTCTAATCCCACGCAGGCAGTTAACCCAGAGAGAGAGAGAGAGAGAGAGAGAGAGAGAGAGAGTTTGTTCAGAGGACAATAGTCAAACGGAATGAGAGTCAGAGTGAAGAAATGACCATGTGTGTTGATCTCTACGGACGCAGCTTTGTTATTAAACTCAGTATGGATGTGAACCTTGTGGGAGACTCTATGGCTGTGCAGATGTGAGTAAGTAATTTCCAACAAACAAAACCTTTGATTATCCACCCGCAGGCTTTGTTTCATTCATTGGAGTATGATCCAGCAGCTGACTGCCTAACAATGGCTGCTGATTCATTTGGACCGCGTGAGCTGAAGGTGGAAGGGAAGAGGAGAGAGGGAAAAAGAGAGAGAGAGAGAGAGAGAGAAAAATATGAAAAGAAAAGAAATGAGAGAGGAGAAGAATACAGAGCTGTGCCCTGCATTCATCCATCCAGGACACCAGCTTATCCAGGATCCCAGTGGGAAAGGAGCTTTAACATCCTCGCCGACAGTCTGCCAACTTCTCACTTTTTCTACTCTTTTTAACGAAATGTAATCTGTCAGAGCAATTGGTGGAAATGTGCTACAATTTTTGCCTGAGCGTCAGACGAAGATAACAAAGGCGGCGGCACAGAGCAGGAATCATCTCTCTCTGTCTACACCTTAATGATTTTTCCTCTGACTAAGTCGATGCATAATACCGCGAATACACAGAGTGGATATGACCTTCTGACTGGCTTACTCACTTCACCACGCGCACACACACACACACACACACACACACACACACACACACAAACACACACACACAAGGCAGCAGCAGCAGGACCAGCCTGAGTGAAGCTCCCGTCGGTTTTGGAGGTTGTGTCATTTGTTTTCAGTCGGGGCAGAACAAACGCAGCGTGTTCACAACTTCATCATCATCAGCAGAGAGAGAAGAAGAAACCACACATCCTTCCTCTCCCCTTTTTTCTTTTCAACTATAAACTTAAATATCATATATCTTCTTTGGTGATCAGGTTTAGCGTGATCGTTGCCTCTCCGGCTCTTTTATTAATCATAAAGCCGTGGAGGGGATTTTGGTGTGATTACCTCCACATAGAGGATGGGAAAGATACCAATCTTGTCCCCCAGCATGCCTTCTGCCCAGTTCTCATCCACTCGCCTGATCACTGTCAGTACTTCGTCCTGGAGAGAGAAAGAGGGAGAGCATGATAAGACACACTACACACACACACACACACACACACACACACACACACACACACACACACACACACACACACACAACTGCTACTAGGGACACCACGTCTGTATTTGTGAACCGACATCCATCAACTATGCGGCTTTCCACACGACAGCAACTAAACACACATATACTGATCTTATTTCAATTGCATCAAATGAGCGATGGATGGACCTGACCCACGTGGACTATATCCCCTTTGCTGCAGCACCACTGTGCACACCGAGTAGAAACACGCTGTTGTAAGCACTGTCGCTTTAAAGCCTCACCTTTTGTGTGTGTGTGTGTGTGTGTGTGTGTATGTGTGTGTGTCTAACCAGGTCGGTTCGTTTGTAGAGTGTTGTTCTGACACCTGTTGTGAACAAAAAGTGTCTGGTAAACTATTTAAAAAAGCCTTGACACGATGTGAACTGTCAGTAGATTAAACAAAAGAAAAATTGTCCGAATATAAAAAGATATCCAAGCCCTCTCAGTTGATTATTCAGTTTATTTTAAGGGAACATTTGATCAGATCTTCATCCTGAACGCACGCAGCCTCTGTACGGATGTGGAGATGTTGGTGTGGACATTAGGGACGGCACAGATAATGTTGGTTAATGACTGTGTATTAGTCACACTGAGTAATTACCTCTCACACCGCGGAAACGGTATCACACACACTGGTTTCGGCATGACAACAAGCACACAGCACACTATGGGGGTGTGTGTGTGTCTGCGCAGTGCGTGATTGTGTGTAATATTTGGTCATTAACCTATCAATGAGTTTAGCCTTTGCACACACACACACACACACACACGCACACGCACACACACGCACACAGAATAATAAGAACTATGTGCAGCTAATCATGTGTTACTCTGGATGTAGAAGGTCATGTGTGACCTGTGTCTCTAAATGATCTACAGGGTACGGTTGAGTGACTCTTTCTCTTTCTCTCTCTCTCTCTCTGTCTCTGCGTCTCTCAGACACTCCGATGCCGTGACGATATGTCGAGCGTCTTTCCCGGCACAGATGAGTCTGTGTAACAGCGGGAACAAAACGATAAGCTCTGAAGAACAGGGAGCGGCAGAGGGAATACAGATCGCTGCCTGCACCCACCCTTCCAGAGTACACACTTCAGACGGCGAGTGAGTGACAGACAAAGGGAGAGGGAGAGACAGATGAGCGGCAAATGAGCGTCTCGTCTTTCATCCTGTCTTTGTCTCTCCATCACCATCCTTTTCAGAGGAAAACCGGGGCGTTATAGTGACACAACTAACTATAGTCGAAACAAAACGGGTCATCTGTGGAATTTTGGTATTTTTGATCATCAAATCATTTCTGTCGCCACTCTGCCACTCATTTTTGCACCAAATCTCGAGCTTGTAGGTTGGCGTGATGGTGTGATGTCCTATATCAGGGGTCTCTAACCCAGTTCTCAGATTAATCCCGCCCTGTAATTAATTGGTTTCACTCTGTATCCCAAGCTGCTCTCCGGGATCTGCTGGGATACCTGGCCAAAGCTGTTAATTACATACAGCTGCCCTATATCAATGGTGGAGCGTTGAACAGCTGACAGAACGGAGCAGTTCCAGAGTACACCACTAGGGCTGCTGTGGCTCTTTAACAGATGTTTTTCTATTGAACATGCTGTATTGTGAGAAAAACGGTGGAAATATGGTGGAAAATGGTGAAAACTCTTCGTCACCACAGAAAAGGCTATATACTCTGTTTGAAGTCGCTCTGGTTTACATTCTTACAACCAATCAGAGGACAGACATGAGTCATAAATGATTCATGTCCTACAGGGAAACCGCCTAGAAAACATGACTGCAATGTGTTTAAAGCTGTAGGCTGCGTTTACATCCAAGAACCCATCTATCATCTGTCCATCTTTGCTTTTACGTTCGCTTTTCCATACACTATATAACATGTAAGCAGAGACCACATGTCGAATTATGTGCGTATCTGGTGTGTGTGTGTGTGTGTGTGTGTGTGTGTGTGTGTGTGTGTTACCTTGCTGAAGGCCAGACAGTCTTTATCCTGATCTTTGTCTTTGACCTCAAAGTCGTACAGAGCTTTGCCCTGCGGTGGAGTTTGGCTCAGTGGGCGTAACAGCTGGATGTAACTCGCAGGTAGGAAACCATGGCAACCGTTGAGCTCGCCGTGGTACCAGTTGTCGTCCACCTTGCGTCTTAGGATGATGATGTCGCCCTTGGAGAACTGGAGATCCCCGGGCTCCTTGCCCTCGTAGGAGTAGAGAGCTTTCCCACAAGGCAGCGCCGGAATATTCTGAGAGATAAAACACAACGTTCAGTCTCCGCACTTGTGATGACAAATGAAAGTGCGATTTGGGACAGAACTTTAAGGAAACTCCAATTTCTATCTCTTATTAAACAAATCTCTTAAGGATCTTTGAAGTATCAGACAAAATTTGGACTTTGAAGTTGTCATTTTAGAACCCTGTGCTGGAATCTGTCAGCGATTTTATATTTTACAGACAAAAAATCAATAAGACAGCTGAAAATGTAAATCACATCTCTGAGTGTCTGACTCCTGGTGAGATGAAGGAGAGTTTCAGCCAGCAGATTACTTGTCGGTATCACACCCGGCATCAGAGAAAGGCTCTCTGCTCTCTGTAAAGGGGTGCTACTTAGCGATTTACATAAAAGCCAGGCATACTTTTATCAAAATCATATTTAAATTATGCTCGGTGCAGCTCTTCACTGCATTCTGAAGCGTCTAAAAAGCATCCGCTGTGATGCTGTCTGAGAATTTAATACAGCAAGACTCGCCGCGGCTGCGCCTGACAAATCCTGACTTTTTACGACTTTGTCACTTAACTTAACTCTCTTAACTCAGCCAACATTCCGCCGTGGTTAAACAAATATAGAAATAACTTCCAACAGTGATGAATTAAAAAATAAACAACCTTTGGGCAAACTGGTTTTGAAGAAACACCAGAACAGTGCAAAATCGATGTGGTGCAAACTTCCCCTTGGAGACACATTTGTAGAGAATGATAGGCTGATACCTGTGCCGTCTTTCATTCTCTTCCTCCTGGCTGTGTGTGTGTGTGTGTGTGTGCGCGCGCGCGTGCGTGTGTGTGTGAAATATGACTGGTTATTAAAGTGTTTGACCTGTAACTGGCTGCCGTGGCCCTGAGCCAATCACAGTCATCACACACAGCCAGAGGAAGCGTCAAATTTACATCATTTAACACTGTCGACACACAGACACAGACACGCCTGCCATCCAGGATTTTAATAACATAAAAAGGCAGAATAGAGGTAATGTTAGTAATTAGGATCATATCATCATATATACACACTTTTGTGCGAATGCATTCAGCACCTACTTAACATACTCAACTGGCTCTACTGAGGGCTCATGTAAACAAACGGCGTGTGAGGATGAGCTGAATAAAAACTGTTTACCCCTGAGCAGATGTTTACAGTTCGCATACACACACACACACACACACACTCATATAGATGCCAAGATGTTATGCAGAAGACAACAGCTCCAGGCTTCTCTTCTTCTCCGCTGTACTGCTAACCGCTATTTACAATTACTGAGAAACCACTTCTGCTACTACTGATACTGTTACCACTTCATCATGAATTAGTTTGTTACTATCACTGTTACTGGTGGTACTGGTGTGTGTGTGTGTGTGTGTGTGTGTGTGTGTGTGTGTGTGTGTGTGTGTGTAAGCATTAAATACACAGTAAAACACTCTGACACCATTATGGCTCTGTGGGAATGGAGCAGAAAGGGTATGGAGGAATGAGCGTGAGGAGAAATCAAAGTAATGAGAGGAAGGAGAAGACGAGCAGCCTCACCTTTTTCTTCCTCCCTCTCACCTGTGTCCTCTCACTTCACCTCCTCTGATCCTTTCTTTCTCTCCTTTGCTGTCTAATGTCACCCCCCCCCTCTCCCTCTTTCTCTCCCTCTTCCTCCCTCTCATCCCTCCTTCTCTTTGGGTCCAGCAGACCTCCTTGAGGCTGCTGCAGGGCATCATTGGGGACCCGCTGGGTTTCTGCTTGATGATGAGGACGGAGGGGGACACACTGTGGTCTCTCTGCCGAGGGGCGTCAGTCCGCATCGGAGGGTGGCAGATAGAAGACAGTGTTGTCTCGCTCCTCACGAAGCCCGAGGCAGACGGGTCAGACAGGGGTTAAAACCCAGTGTGTCGGGTAATTCAAAAGGAAAACACCAGTCACGAACATGATGGAGCAAGGAGCTGCAGAAATCTCCCCCACTCTCTGCTGCACCACCAACTGAGCGACATGAAAGGCTACAGGAGCTCTGGTGCCTTGCTGAACGGCTGTATAGAAATCAGCAGAAACCTTTAACACACACAGAGAGACACAAACGCACGCACACAGCCCTCAGATGCAGTCATTAGTACTGTTGGTGGAAGTCCATAATCGGGGGGAGAGAGAAAGTCTTTGTGTGTGAGGGTGTGGGTGTGGGGATGTGTGTGTACTTGCATCAGGCTGACACACTCACACCAGACAACTGAAAGCCCCATCTGTTCAGGTGTGTGTGTGTGCTGGGACGATGAGCCGTCACATGCAGTAAGTGGGACCGACTGCTCCATTCTTAGTAGGTTGCTTTGTGTTGTAAGGTGTGTGCGTGTATGTGTGTGTGTGTGCAGTTTCTAACAGATATTTCAGTTGATGTCAGTGATTAAGACATACTGTATAAAAAAAAAGTTTGAGTTCCGCTGCAATAGAGCAACTTCAATGAGTCCAATTTCACGGGACATCTTCCCCCTTTGCTTTTTACTATTTCCATAAAGACAAGACAGTGAAACGGACCATCAACACAAATGGTGTGTGTCTCAGTGTATGCACGCACGGCCTGTGAAATCTGTGTGTGTGTTTTTCATAAATGTGGCTCCTCGTCGGCTGACCTTTAGAAGCAGGAGCTGCAGGGAGACATTACATGCTGGTAACTACAGTTATCCAGGGCCGGGGCTGCAAATATATGACTTCATCTCATCAGACACAATGGGAGAGTTCACACACTCCCTCACACTGGAGAAGAATAAACTGCATAATACATGTCCGCTATTAAATTAGAGAGGAGACTCAGGATACACTTCGTTGTTAAATCTAATCAGAAAATCCCACAAAATATGCATTTCTTTGTGTTTTCAAATGTAAAAATGTCCCTGTAAGTTTGCGATTAAAGGTGGAATACAGTGTGTGTGTGTGAGAATAACACAGGCTCCATCATGTGATCTGATAACAACAATGATTTAGCCACAGTCTGCACACTAAATCAGACTTTACTTTAATATCAAGAGCGCAATCTATGATATATCATTCCATCCCTTGTGAATTTATATAGATCTATGCTTTTATTTGTCAGAGAGAAATGGAATGAGACGTTGGCTGTGTCTGCTGAGGTTTCACTCTCCGGTGGTCATTATTTGTCGGCGGAACAATAATAGAACGTTGGTGGAGCGTCAGCGGCACCGAGAGATGAACAATCCGGGAAATGAAGATGAAGTGGTTGGAAATCAAAGCTGACGCCGAGGAGGGATGATGCACGATCATTGGCGAAGCGCCAGTGCCACTGGAAAGGTGGGGGGGGAGGTCAAAGGTTGCCGGAGCTGCTAGACACTGGCAGGGACGCACAGGCTCTGATGGTGCAGGAAGCTGCTGTGGTTTGTAATCAAAACAAGGCGGTGCAGTTTGTTAAAAGAGCTGAATGTGTTGTGACTGAGGCTTCCTTTCACCACTCTGTCATCCACGTCCTCAATTCTTCGCTTTGCCCGACAATCAGCGCACGCATTTCATCTTGATCAACATCCTGGCTTTCACCCAATTACCGCTCAAGTGTGTCCAATGAATCGCCGCGTTTCCGCCAAACCTGCGGTCTGTGAACGCGAGCGTGACAGTTAAATTACAGCATTGGTAACTCCTGCAGCTCACGGCTGTGCGATTTGATCTGCAAATTGGAGTAAAATACAGACTTTTGTTTATACCGTGTGAACGCTCCCGTGTCAAACAGAGAAGTTGACGATAATTCCTAAATCACATGATAGCCCCGGGCAACGTTACTCCCAAACAAACGGTCCTAATGATGGAATTCCTACTTGGAAGCGTTCATATTAACACATCAAAGACGGCGATGAGAAATTGATGAATTTATTTTGCAGTGTTGCACGCATGAGTCAAGCTCCTTCTACTGCAAACACCAATTATTCATCCAGACATAGACACACAGATACATGTGCACTCATGACAACAAACCATCTCTACACACTTTAAGGATAGTTTGAGTGTGATTCTGAAAATGTCTCAGTTTCAGAGGAGATGGAGTGACGTCTATTTAAGCATTTCTATTGGTAAAACTGTGACTATGTGTGTGTGTGTGCGTGTGTGTGGATGCATACCGGATGTCGGCAATCCAGAGGTTTCGCTTGAGCGTGGGCAGCGGTGGTGTTCGTGCTTCAGGTCAAGTCAGCTTGGAGGACGAACAGAAATAAAGGCTATACCGTGTTGTTTGGGGTATTGGAACGCGTCCCATATCCTGGATTTAATCATCTGTCAACTGTGCTGCTCTGCTACACTAACATTCCCACGCTGGCCCTGTGTGTGTGTGTGTGTGTGTGTGTGTGTCTGAGAAGGATGGTAGATGGGATAGGATGTTCCACTGCTCTCATATCCCCATCCATTTTCCAGCACTAAACTATTCTCTATGTCCTGTACTCCGTCTACACGCACACGCACACACACACGCGCACACACACGCGCACACACAGTCACACACAGCTGTGATTACTGCTTTCTCCTCTCTTGCTCACCCGTCCTTGGAGGGGCAGCAGGCCATTACAACTTTTTTCCTCACTGTGTGTGTGTGTGTGTGTGTGTGTGTGTGTGTGTGTGTGTGTGTGTGTGTGTGTGTGTGTATGTATGTAATAGCATAGTAAATCTGCAGAGGTCTTTTTCCTACTCTGCTGTGAGAGCGGCATTCTATCAAGCCATGCTGTTTTATTGGAGCAGACACTCAAGTACCAAGTACCGAGCACACACATAAAAATACACACACCCTCTCTCTCTCTCTCTCTGTCTGTCCACAACAACTTAAGTAAAACAATATTAAATGTATGAAATGAAGGACACACCCAGACACACACACGCACAAACACGCACACACACACACACACACAATGACCTGAGGTGTCAGGAGAATCAATGTGTGAGTAATGGTGTGCTGTATACATTTTAAAATGCAAAATGTAAAACAACTAAATAATGACTTCAACACACACACACACAAACATACACACACACACACATACATGCACGCGCACACTTGTGCCAGACACACGCTGTCTGGCAGTAATTCACTGCACTATTGATTGATTTTCCATCTATAATTCATGATACAACACACACCTCAGGTTAAGTGGACACACAAACACACACACACACACATGTGAACACACACGGGTGGCACACAGAGTGGCAGTTTCTGAGAAGCAGGAAGAGGAGAAACACAACACCACTCCTTGTATATCAACCTGGATAGACCAAGACAGACACACAGACACACAGACAGACACACACACACACACACACACACACACACACAGAGCCTGGCCTCCGGCTACCAACAGTCCATCCATCTCACCCCTGTCGTTACCTCTCCATCACTCCCTCGTTCCTCCTTTCCGTGTTCACCCTCTTACTCATCACTCCTCCTCAGCAGCGGTGCCGGCCCTCCATCCTGCTCCTGCTCCTCTTCTTCTTTCTCTTATGCTCCCCTACTCCTCTCCCACCTTGTGCATGACACCTTGTCCCCTTGACTCCTCTTCTTATTTCCCCTCTCCTCTTGCTTTTCTCTCTCTTCTCCTTATCAACCTTGAAGTAAACACCCGAACGACTGACACAGTAACTATTTCACTATTTTACAGTTCCTTAGAGGAGATCTAGAGGAAAGTAGCAGGGGATCATCCTCTGACCTTGAGCCGGCTCAGGTATCACAGTAGCCTGGCCACTGTTGTGTCAAAACCAGTGGAAACCATGACAATGCTCAGTGACCCGTTCATGGTAATTTGCCCATCTGACCTGAGGGTGGCACTAAAGAAAACCTCATGAGGCCTGAGCAAAATGGAATGCTTCCCAGAACAGCATGAGTGGAGGGGGCCTTTCCCCCCTCAACCCCAACAAACAAACAATCCACTCTGATCTGATTTCCTTCCATGTATTCTATATTAGTGTTCCCCAATGTAACAACATACACCGACTTTTGGTTGCCATAGCTTGTCATCTAATAACAACACGTATGAATATTAAGCATATTACACAGCTTCACTTATCCAGATGTTGAGTTATGTTTGAGTATTTTAGTTAGTTATTTAGTTGTTGTAGCACTTTTTTTGCAGCTTTCACAGTTCAGGTGTTATTTTTGAGACTGAATCTCGGTCTGTTGAGTGGGTGCTGACAGTATGCAAATGAGCCACAGCTCTGATAGTCTTTGGTTACTTCTAAATGGCTGCTGTTCACCAGGGATGGTCTGAAAATTACACTCCCAGTAATGCAGTGATAGGCTACACTGGCATGCTTTCCGTGATTGCTGGTTGAGATTGGACGACATCTCAAAGTGGACACAACATGAGAGTGAGTGTAAATTTCAGATGCTGCCTTGTGGACAGAAAGGGACACAATTTGTAACACAACATTTCACTTTAATCCAAAAGGTATTTGTTGGAACCGGCACTTTCACAAGGGAGAGGATGACGTGACGAGATGAGACAGGAATGTCCCACTTGTGTGCAGACGGGGAAGGAGGAAAGAGTTTTGTGTTAAATGGGCCCTTTATGGCAATTAGTTTGAATGGAAATGTAAATACCTTCTCGCGATTGAAATCGGCACAAATTGAAGTATGCTTACTCTGAATAACAGAGATTAAGTGATTGTAAATGTATTCAGGCATGTAAACAGCTCCATTTTGTACACGTAGGCGTAGGGAATGGTGCAATCCTATTGATTTTCTCCATATATACAGTTTAATCTTCTCTTAATCGCAGCGAAGACAAATAATCAGAACATTGAGTGCATTTAACACACGGTGATGTGAACCCGGTGAATATAAAACATCATACAGATTTGTTTCCAGTAAGTAAAATGATGATTATCGATCCAGCTGAAGCCTGTCTGCTTGGTCGCTGTCTGACAGAGCCGCTCCGCTCCGTCAGACACACGCTGCTGCCAGTGTGGACTACATTTGGGATCACAGCTGCATTCAATTTCCAAATTTAATTTTGCGGTAACACACAAAGTGTCTCTCACACATTAGGTTATAATTTTAGAACGTGGAAATGCTTATTTTGTCTGTGTGTGTGTTCCGACAGAGAAGTGTGAAATAACACAATACGGCTGTTACACCTTCCTGAAGCATGCTGAATTCAATTAGGCTGCTTCACACACGCACGCACACACACACGCACGCACGCACGCACACACACACACACACAATGATGCAATGAAAGTACATCATGTTGATGTCTTACCTGCATGGAGAATCAAAGGTGTTGGACAGGTATGGAGGAGGGGGAGAGAAAGAAAAGGGCACGATTAGTGAGCTGCACACCATAATAACTCAGCATAGTGTGTTAAAACTTTCTAATGTCATAACAGCCCATCATAATGTTAAACATCTCACTGATCACTGATTTAATGATAACCAACTAAATGAAGCATGACACATAATAAAAGGCTAACAGGCCATATTTTATTCATTTATGACTTCTATCATGATTTGATTGTGCCTATTTGTTATTCTTATGCTTCTATATATGGAGAAGTTACGAGCTGTGGCATCTTACATGAAACACAAAATTACATGAAGATCTGAATTTGTCATTTTGATGAATGCGTCTGGTCTCGATTTAATAACGTTTGTGGAAAAATGGCTCAAATAAAGTTTTAAAAGAGGGGATTAAAATGTGTGCAAGAGGAGGATGACTTTGGTATTTTATTCCACAAATGAAAAAGTGTCACGAATAATACAAAGTTAACACCGGAGCTTTATAGATGTCTGGCATTTGGAAAGAGGAAAGACACACAGAGAGACAGACAGACAGACAGACGGAATGTTTAACAAATTTCTCCATCTCCGTCACTGATGTGCCACCTATTGTTACCCCTGTTGCCAACGGCCTGTGTCTGACCTCTGACCTTTGAACACACCGGAGGTGAGCGCACGGGGTCAGAGCAGAAGCGGCAGGAGGTTGCATGCCGGCCTCGTTATAACCTCCTCTGTCATTAGGGCCTGGCGTTCCCGCTGCTCTTTCGCTGTGAGGCTGCTCTTTCCTCATCTCTCTCTCTCTCTCTCTCTCCCTCCCTCCCTCCCTCCCTCCCTCCCCCTCTCTCTCTCTCTCTCTCTCTCTCTCTCACCCAGAGCCAATAATACGGGAAGCTGCGGATAGATGAAAATCTGATTCCCTCGTCTGAGTCTTTACAGCAGCAAGGGAGGCTGCTAACAGGAGCTGAACTCCAGCCTGTGAGAGCAGCGGAGGAGGCGTCGCGTTGAGGGAGGCACACAGGAAGAGATGCAGGGGGCAGGTCAGGTTGCCCCGGGTGACAGATTGTCATAGATGTGCCCTTTTTAATGGTCCCCACCCCTCTCTACAGCCACGTTGCCTTGGCGACGGGAGGTCTTGAGTGACAGATGGTCGGTGAGGCGTGTCGGTGGCTGTTAAGGGTGCTAAATATGTCAATCCCAGACACCTTTCTAAAAAGCGCTAGGCTGGAGGAAGCAGAGGAGAGGGAACACAGCTGATGTACCCTAAGTGCTCACTTTACAGCAAATAAGGGGCTCCATTAAAAAACTCCTGCCTTCAGAAATGCTCACTCATGATCCCTCATTCCCATTGCATTTGTATTTATCAGGATCCAAACCTCCGGGGTAAATCTGTGCAAGACGTCAAGGAACGTTTGGAATTGATTAAGCCGTAGCACTGGCCAAAGTTGAAGAGGTCATACTGGGCGGGAGTTCTTACAAAAAAGCCTCAAACCCCTACATGGATTTGAGCCCGGAATGGGAAAAAAATGTTCCATTGCTGAACAACAACGGAGCTGCAGCACAATTGTTTTTCCCTACATTGAGTTGCCGTGTCTGTGTGATCTGTCAGGGAAAATAATATCTGAGATATTAGAAGAGATACAAAGTGGAAATGCCGAGAGGGACAAGCACTCCATGGCTCTACTTCATAGAATAAAAGAGAAGGAAAAAAATAGGCATTCCAGCATAAACTGACAATCATCTCAGCATGAACCCTCCTCCCTTCCATCTATGTGATGTGTATGATGAGTTGCACATTATCTGCTCAGCCGTGTTCCAAACGGCCCGACGCAAATGTACACAGTCTGCAAGCTGCAGCTAGGGAGCCTGAGCTTTCTGTCCATGAAGCAGTTTGGAAACATAACAGCGAAGGATTTGACATGGTCAGCCCTGTGCAGACGACACCGGGCTCTGACTGCCAATGACACTCAGGCTTCCTGCCTCACACAGGCGTAAAGGAACAACAAACTGAAGCTCTTCCCTCAGGCCCTCTCACCACTACTTGTTGAAAAGGAGATTCCTCTGCCATGATGTCAGTCCCTCACACAGCTCACACCACGGTACACCCGCAAAGACAGACACACACATACACACACACACACACACACTTTGACAGACAAAACGATAGGAGCGGAGCTGTGTGTGTCTGTAAACAGAAGCATGCGATGACAGCGTCCTCCGTTTGTTCTTTCCCGCTCCTCCTCTCTGCATGCGTCTATCTTTATCTCCTCCTTCCCCTGGCACCTTTCCTGCTAGCTCACTTGTTTGACAGCTCTCATTCTCTCTCTCTCTTTCTCCCTGTCTCTCATCCTCCTACCGCCTCTGTTCCCTCAGGTCTCTTCCCATTTCATTCTGGTGCTACCTTTCAGATTTTACCTTCTCATTTCTCACTTTCGCCTAAATGCTTCTTTACATGCATAACTACAGCGGTTTCTTCGCTATACTGCAAATGCGAAAACGAAACTTTGGATTCGGCAAAATTACGACGTGAACCTGACCTGAACGAATTCTGAACGGACTACAGCCTGCAGTTTGGAGGTGTAATGTTCTCCTTCTATTTCACATCAGGTGAGAACATTAACCTCAAGTCAAATTCACTTTATGCTGCATTAAGTACATGACACTTCTGTGGTTCCACATGACTCTGCTCACTGGTCAGACATTTCTGATCAGAGAGCAGAGCGCTGTCATGTGACTATAGGGCATATTTTATTCTGATTGATCTGGACCAAAAGAATATGGACCACAGGTTTGATCACGTGGTTTTATTTACTTCAAAGGACCTATATTACACAAAGATGGCCTTTCTACTGCAGATGAGTCACCTTTTTCTATAACAACCTGGAAAATGCTGAAATTCTAGGGTGGAGATGCAATTTTGGATTGGACTGGAGCGAAATATTGCATCAAAATTCAGTAAACTCTGTGTGGACATGATCCTCGCTGTCATGTCGTTTACAAACACTCGTTACTAACAAAACTACATCCATATATGATTTTCAAATGTCTTCTGTGGAGCGATCTATCCTGCTTAGCACAAACAGTAATGAGGAGAAGTGTGCCAGCACCAGCTATTAGTTACTCTAATGAGGGCCTGGACACCACTTTACAGTGAGTGTCATTTTCAGATGCTCCCTTGTGGGCAGCAGTGATTCAGAGACAACCAATCAGAGTCATGGCTCATTTGTATGCTGTTACTGCCCACAAAGAAAAGCTCCTTCTGGTGAAATGACAGACTGAGGGGCTGGGAACACGCTGCAAAAAGCTGCATTTGTGTGAGTTTTGAGTAAACAAACTTCACCAACTCTTTCTGCAGACCAAAGGGAATACCAAACAGCCAATACAGAGCTGAAATCATCACCGCCACACAGGCTTACTATGCAAAAACCCCTGAGAGGCACCAATCAAATTTCACACAAATCCGTGCGGCACAAAAATATGACCCAATTAATGAATTGATGAGACCTGTCATCTTTTTCATTTCTGTTGTTCCGGTCTGAGCTGTGGAGCTATGATACAGTTCATCCATTTCACACTGCAAGTCTGCATGCTCACTCTTTCTCTCCCTCTGTCTCTGACTCTCTCTCTCTCTCTCTCTCAGAACTGATTAGTAGTGTGGTGCTGTAAGGTTGCTTAGGTATTATATGGACTGAGGGGCCACGCGGTGGAAAGTAAATTTACCACAGCAGCAGAGCGGCGGACATTTACGGACATTTAAGTGTTGGCTTGGGAGCTTTATATCACTAACAACACTGTACAGAGAGAACGAGGGAAGGAGAGACTGAAAACACTCCAGGCCCTGAGTAGCTATCCATTCATTGTTCCCCTGGTATACGTCGTCACCATGCACTACTATGCAATTTTCTCCCACTCTGTAGGAGCCTCCCTTTCTTCATATTTCTTCTCCACACCTGCTGTATTTAAAGCTTCAAAGTGCCTCACTAAGCCATTAGGCTATTCTCTGTAGGCTGCAGTGATGCATTCATATCCACAGAGAGTTCATCTATTTTAATGTTAATGTAAATGTATGCAGCACAATTGCTGTCAGTGCTAATGCACAGTTTACTGCTGACCGAGAAGCCATGGTAACCAGGTATGATTGACAAACACCTGCACAACCTAAAAGATAGAAGTGTAGAACAAACACAGCATTCTATTAAACGATATGATGTAATGCAGAAATGTTACATATGTAGTATACGATCACAATCATGTACCATATGAGTGATGTGCAATAGTTACAGCTGCCGTGTTAATGTTAAAGAACATAAACACGGTAAAGCCATGTTTATCTTGAGTCAATACAGCAGTGGATTTGATCTCATGCCCTCTCTCTGCCGTCATACAATACATCATAAAAGTGCTTTATCACCTAGCCAGACTAAGTGAGGCTCGAACTAGTGGTGTCATCCTGACACATCTAACAGAAACAGAGCAACATCGTGAGCCACTGGAGACGTCTCTGGTATAGAGCCTGGTGCCATGCTCAAGGGCGATGGCAGGGGCATTAACCTAACACCCTGGGGCACCCAAAGGAACGCAGACACAGGGAGTAAAATGCAGAGGCTGACATTGGATTCAAACCAAGTAAGGATCCACCATCCACACGCTTAAGCAAACCTCATATTTTTAGAATTAGAGATTAGATAGACCGATTACTTAGAAAAAGGCAAAGAGAGTGTGTGTAGGGAAGCTGATGGAACATAAGATTATTATATGATCCTCTAATAATAAAGATTAGATGTATACATTATTGATGAAATGAAATATCTTCTCATTAGAAAAAGTATGAATACATTAGAAGCAGTATATGACTTCATTCTTTACATAGACAAGGAGTTTAAGTGGTTGTTATAAGTTAATGCTGTGCCATGCAGAGACTTGAATGAAGAGAAGAAGAAAAAAACTGTTTAGCATGTAAATAAGTAGTATACATGGCTGAGAGAGTTTATCATTTCACATCTCAAGCTTACACTCTGCCAGCTTCCCCGTTTCTTTGTTCCCTTCTTGTCGAGTTCAGGGAATAAAGCGGCATTTAGAAAATGTTTTCACCGAATCTGGCACCGCTTCCCCTTGTGAGCAGAGAAACATCAACGTGTGACAAAACCCACAGAATGTAAGATGTTGCCTCAGAGGCCATTTCAAAACCATTGCCTCGCCTTTCCCCCCCCCCCAAAACACTTTCTCAAGGTTAGAAAGTTGGCTGATAGTATCCTTACATTCAAATTCTGCCATGGTGCCATCCCTCCTTCATATGACATACTGTATTCCACACAGCAATTCAGTGAGTTACTGTTTGCTTTAATGCGATATTTTACTTGATTAAGAATAGCTCTGTAGGAAGATCTTAATTTTGATGAGACATTTTGTTGTTTGATGCCCCATAAGACACCGTGTTGTTGTGATATAAATTACAATTTCTCTCATCTTTGGCTTCAGTGATCTTCGGGGTTCTGGTCTAAGCTTGATGATCTCGGCCCAAGACAAAACAAAGCTAATTAAATGTCATGAATAATGCATCTGTTTCATGTGCAGCAATACATAATGAATACAGCGAGTCCTCTATCTGCCCACTAGCTCATCACTGGGCATCAGAAGTGTTGTGTTATTTGAAATGCTGTTGCAGTTTGATACAGCAGGTGCATGAGTCAAGTTTGCAAACCCAATATCACATACAATGTCTCAAAGGGCTTTACAGGCCCACACAACAAATGGTTCCCAACTAGCCAAGCTCTCTAAACACAAGGAAAACCTCCCGAAACAGCTTAACACAGACGGAGAGAAAAATGTAAGAAACCTCAAGAGAGGCGATTACAAAGGGAGAGGAGCTGTAGGTGGGAAGCAGGAGACAAATAGAGACGGAACAATACTGGGAAACGTAAACAAATCCAATAATTGGAGTCCTGATCCAGTAAAAGGTTCTGAAATCCAACAAGGATGTGGGGTTGGTTAAAGAGGATGAAGTCAGTGAGACAGTTCAGTGAGGAGGGAACCATGTTGGAGCCATGCTGAGGTTTAACACGGGCTCGACCAGTGACTTAGACCTTTACCCAACACCTAAACTTAGACTTCTTTTAAGCAAGGCTTTGTTAGCAGCGGTTGCCTCTCTAAATCCAGAACGGCTCTTGATTTAAGCTGTAGATCTTTTGCAGAGGTTAGGGTGAGTGGAGCCTGCTGGAAGGCCAACCGCCACTAAGACCGAACCACTATGCGAGAACACACACACAGTTTCAACCTCCACAGTTTCTTTATTGTCGGT
Source organism: Genypterus blacodes (assembly GCF_046128005.1). Classification (NCBI taxonomy): domain Eukaryota; kingdom Metazoa; phylum Chordata; class Actinopteri; order Ophidiiformes; family Ophidiidae; genus Genypterus; species Genypterus blacodes. Next base: position 944,989 of record NW_027466921.1, read on the forward strand.
CCTGGTTTTGGTTTCACGAAAATACCTCAACTGTTCAAGAGCCAACTTGGCCGCCCTGATCTTGCGTTTGATCTTTCCAACATCGCCTGAAGGTAGGAAACTCAGATTAGTATCGAGATCAAATCGACGATCTGTTCAGCGAATGTCAGCCAAATAAGTTTGTTACTTTGAGAACCCCTGCCAGCAAAACAAAACTCTCCTCATACTCACTTTATACAGTGCTTTAAGTATACTTCTGGCCATGTTTTATGTCTGGGTCGCATTTTTGCCTTCATCGCAGCACTGGCGAGTAATTAAAGTATGGAAATGGACTGATTGATTAGCGCAGCGAGTTTGTCAGTGAGCAGGTGAGTCGGTAAATGAGTGTGAGTGTGACAGTGCTGATGCTACTTTGGCTACGAGCAGGCCATTCCTGTCTCTCTCCTGGAAATGAAAACAGTATTTTTACAGTCTTTATGCAAATCTGCATTTCAAAGTGCAGGGAATGCATAATAGTGAACCCTGCTGCACCTTGGTGCTTTGAAATGGTAATGGCTCTGACTCAGTGTGGGCCAGAGTGTCGGCTGTGCGTAGCCTGGCTGTCAACAGAATGACATCTTCAGCGCTTATTTGTCCCATTTACTCTCATTTGTCACACATTCTCCCTCTCTCTTACACTCACTCACACACACACATACACACACACACACACACGCACGCACACTGATGCAATGTTCCATATCTATCTTGATGTACAGCAAAGGTGTACACTCAATCAGCCATTACTCCTTATATATCAAGTCATAGTCTGTGCCTCCTCCCTGACTATTACACCTAATCCAACAGACGCACACAAGCGCACACACACACACACACACACACACACACACACACACACACACACACACACACACACACACACACACACACACACACACACTGCCTTTATCACTGTGCTTACAGAGGTAAAGGTCATGACCTATGTAGTGTTCATTAATCATTCGTCACACATGGCTCTGATTGGTGCGTTCACCTTTAACTAAATTGACCTTTAAGCGGGGGGGCGGGGGGGACCTGAAATTCCATTATAAGCATTATCACTCCATTTCACTCACTTTCTGATGGGAAACTATAAAGAAGGGGAGCGTGAATGAAAAATGCGAAGAAGAGCGGACGGCTGGAAGGGGAGGGAGAGGAAAAAGAGGAAGGACGGATGAATCTAAGGGAACAAGGAACAAACTGAGGAATCAGATGTGACTGTGGTGTGTGTGGTGTGATCTCCAGGCTGCACGCCGCACAAAAACACTGCACTAAATGAAGACGAGTGAGGAGTCGCTCGCTGTACGTCTGGGGCCTTTTCTCCAAACAACAGATATGAAAGAAGAGTACATCACTATATCATCTGCAGAGGCCGGGACTCACAGAAAGACAATTGGGAGTGTGTGACACTTACTTTCACACAGTCTTTATATTCTCAATACATCATTACTACTAATGGTGTTACTGCTTTTTATGGAGCATACATTTTAAAGCTGCTGCTACCATTACTATTAGTATTACAGAATTAATCTCACACTAATAAGAACCCGACTGTATTGTTTACAACCATACACACAAAGCAATCAGTCACCAGTGTTTGCTCAATCTAAGTGTGTGTCTGTGTGTGTGTGTGTGTGTGTGTGTGTGTGTGTGACTAGTGGCCCACCCAACTAATGTGCCACCTGATCCTGCCCCCTGCTCAGGCCCAAAAGTCATTACATGCTGGAGCTCAGTCCCTCCCCGTCTCCCACTTAGCCCTCTTGGGGTCTCTCTCTCTCTCTCCGTCTCTGTCCCACATACACATACACACACGCACACGCACGCACACACAAACACACACTGCACCAGCCAGTCTTGCATGCTGAAATGTGGCTGCCTCTCTGACCTTCTCCTGACTCATCCTGACCTGGTAATCACCCCAAACCATTAGTAGACCGTGTGCATGTGTGTGATTGGTGTGTGTGTGTGTGTGTGTGTGTGTGTGTGTGAGTGTCAGTGCTCACGCCTGCACTTGTCCTCAGCTGTTCAGCTCACTCAATCCCCTCAGTGCTGAGCTGCTTGACTGAGCAGTCTTCTCTCCGCTGTCTTTATCGCTCTGTCCTAGCTGCCATCAGTTTACATCATCGAATTTCCATTTACTGCCATTATGTTTGATCTCACATTTAATTAACCGCGAGAGCATACAGCGATCGAACAGCTACCTGTGAGGGAAACCCCACCAAAAACACACAAGGCGTCAGAATAAACATGAAAAGCTTCTTTGTATTTAGTTTTGTTCATTTCTTGTATTCCAATTGCTTTGACTTTCTGATCATCTGTTCCACTTGCTGACCTAAATATTCACATTCTGATTCTGATTCGGACATACAAAGGAAAGTTAATCAGTGGTGTACAAATGAATGCTCTGATGAGTCATAAATAACTTCTAAAATCAATGATTAAAGCCTATTAATATGTTTTTTGTACAATTGTTTGCCCGTCTCTATTTCCCTCCACACACACACACACACGCACAGGGAATTCTTCAGCACTTGCGGATGGAAGAGGGAAAGCTATCAGTAACAAAGACAAATATTCATCAAATCCCACCAGGCCATGCATAATTCATCACAGAGGGATTTTGAATTATATATATCGATCATCAAATATTTAGGGTATTTGCGTATTTGAAGAGGAGAAGCTGTATGTGGCCTATCTGCCTCTGTGTGAAGGAGGGAGAGGAGTGAAGAAGACACAGCGATACAGTACAGGACGATTAAAGGATGAGATCGGGTTTCTTTCCTCCCTGTAAGCAATCTTTTACTTTTGTTCTAATCTCATTAAATAGTTATGAGGATGATTTCAGGCATTCGCAGGCTGGAGTTTGTTGTTCTTGCCGGCGATATCTTGTTCACGTATTTCATCCAGCCCGTGTGTGTGTGTGTGTGTGTGTGTGTGTGTGTGTACTGGCTGTTGAAATTGTTCCAATGGATGCCGGATTTAATCCTCCCAAAATAGTTGGATTTGGCGGTGATAGAATGTGGATTAAACGTGTGTGTATTGTGTATGTGTGTGTGTGTGTGTGTGTGTGTTTGTGTGTGCACGCATGGGCGATTCTTTTTCTTTTTAAAAAAGGAGAGATTAAACCTTTATTTTGGCACGGACCTTCGTCAGAAATGATCCTTCTTTTTTTCCCCCACACACACACGCGCACACACACACACGCCTGAGCTGTATGGAGTGTGTTTGGGAGGTGGGCCAGTTGAGAGGGATGTTAATATCCTGGCAGAAAAATGAGTGAGACACTGTGCACAGATAGACGGATAGAGAGGCGAGGAGGACAGATGTAACAGGCCACAGTGGGTCAGATAACACCTCACTGATGGAGACAGAGAGAAATATGATCATCTGCTCTTTCTTTCCTCCTCCTCCTCCTCCTCCTCTCTTCCCCTTTCTCTCTCTCTGTCTGTGTGCATCTCGTGGAGCCAGTCAGTCTTGCAGTGGAGCATGCAGCTGTCAGTCTGTCTCCCTCCGTCTGTCTATGGAAGCTCTGGCAAGCTGACAAACAAAAAAACTTGGAACGGCTCGGCCCCTCCATCACGGAAACAAACCTGTTTGTGGAATAGAAACGGCGTAAACACTGAGGAGATGCGAAAATTAGCGACGCATCAAAGCACAGAAGGCGGTGGAGAGGTGGAGAAAAGGACAAATTAAATACTGAGACTACAGATCCTGTGGACTGTTTCTACTTCTCTGCAGTATACAGCGTCATAGATCCTACTAATATAAAATAAGCTTTATGACCAATTGTTAAATTTATACAAAACAAATAAACAGTTATGACTGTTGTGAATATTTATGTTTGTATATATTCTATTTATATTGGCTGCAATTATTCTGTATATTAAAGTCATGAAACGGAAAGGAGAAATGTTAACTACAGAATCTGTTGCGCTGCATTATAGATTGTAATGTGTGATCCTTTGTTAAGCCCCTCCCCCAATTATCAAGCTCCACCCAGCAGTTCCTTTGACCGTTGGAAGGTAGCAACCGTGGAGCAGGAGTGTAAAATGGTTCAGGAAGTATTGTCCTACTGCCAGAAATGCTTTGAGGTTCCTTGGTGCAAAGAGATTTCCAGTGTTAGTGATAAAGCTGTTGCAGTGTGAAAGGCACTGCAATGTCATCACGTGCCCGGTCATAAAGGAGCACTGAAGGAGGACGCCGAGATTATCGCTTACATCCAGAATGCAACGCTCTAAGTAGGTTAAAAGCTGTGGTTGCTTCAATTCTAAATTCCCCATTGGTTTGCTGCTGTCTGCTGATTCCAGCTCGTGTTCTATTACCGAGTTTCAGCTGATCTGCCTCTTCCACCCGGAGCCACTTAGGGAAAGTTTTATTGGGGGACCGCAAGACTAAAAAAAAAGCGAGGCAATATACGAGGGCCTCAATTTAAGATAGAGGCTATGCGTTATATCCTACACTGCAGACCAAACAGGTTCTTCGGCGGCTGTGGTGTGGTTACAGAGCTGAAGTAGTGTATGTATCTGCGGGATTGTTGTGCAGATTTCTGTTGAGAAACGGCGATAAAACTCAATCCATCCTCAAGACTCAGGAATACTTTTAGAAACTTTCCTGTTGATGTGTTTTATGACAGCCTAGATTCAGAAAAAATGACTAAAGCAGGGGAACAAGCATCCATCCATCCATCCATCTACCCATCCAAGTCCAAGGCCTCCCCGTACAACCAACTCATCTTGAGCTTATAAAGAAGTTGAAAATACTTTGTAATGAATGAAATTGGTAAGCAACAGCAAGGGAGCAAAAAAAGGGGAAATGAAATAAAGACATCAAAGAGTCATAGAGGAAATAGAGGGATGAAGAAACGGCACTTCTGAGGTCTTTTCGGAGCTTTTAGTTGACTCATTTATTCTGTAATGATATCAAAGTTGAAATGATGTGGAGATGTGCGATGCAGGCTGGGGAACTCTCATCCGTACCAGTGGGTCCAGTGTTCGGAGACAAATCTTAATTGATACTCCAACAGGCACGCAACATTAACCAACAAAAAGAGCACATTACACTAACAGTGATGGTGATGATGATGGAGGTTGGAATAGATGGAGTTTATCTATTCAACCATTTCACACCGGTGGGCTTCAGAGCCTGTTTCATTCTCCATTGGCTAACTAATGGACAAAAACGTGCAAATGACAAAAATGTTGGGTGTTTTCTTTTCATATCAACCCAGTTGCAGAGTTTCATCTCGATCGGGGTATAAATTCCACACAGCGCCAGGCAATATGCAAACGCGTCCCTGCAGAGAGGACGTGGGGAGTTGAGGGAAAAGGGAAGGAAAACCTGGAGCGTCGGGAAAGCAGAGTAGAGCAGCGAGGCGGCGGTGAGTCAGATGGAGGAGGCAGATGGCTGAGGGATGCACTTCCAATCAGCCTGCTGATCAGGATGAATCCTCCATCAGCAAATCCAGAGAAATCCCAGCACTACACTATGACATTACACACACACACACACACACACACACACACACACACACACACACTATGGACACAGTCTCCTCTGAAGGTTAAACCCGCCAGACCCCACCCTGAGCTCAGGCATCAGGTCACCGTGGTCACCATCTGATGCTGTGAAAGTGTGAACATAATCCAAACTATGAGGAGATCTACTGGTCTTCATGCACACAACACGCCGTCTCCGTGTCAAATCCATCTCCTGCTGACAGACTTTGTTTGATAAGTGGACCGTAAACTGGGAATGGATCACAATTCCATCTTTGTTCCATGTTATTTAGTGTTTCCGTCATGCTAAATGTCTGCCTGTTTTTGCAATTTGTTGTTTCCATCCTGGGACATTTATAATCAGAAGAGTGAGCGGTTTCACATGACTTTTGTTTGTTTTGGTTCCCAATGTAAACTGAATCAAGATTAAAAACAACAATCACACTTACAAACAACAGGACTGAAAACACTTTTATCTCTCTATTTGATTTTATTGTTCCAACAAGAACATCAAAGAAAATGAGGCTTGGCTCAGCTTTAAATGTGGCAACTGTCCTCACCACAGTCTAAATAAGAAAACATGACTCCAGCTAAAATGGATACGTGCCCCAGTGTGGAACCTGGAGTCTGTCTGTTTGTGTATGTCTGTACTGGGTGGGTGCTTCTGATGTCATCACTGGGCTGCAGCTGCTGGGTGACATCATTAGCACGGGACAGCTGAGAACAGCTGTGACGCCCCAGTGACCAGTGACACAGAGACAGAGAGAGAAAGAGAGAGAGAGAGAGAGAGGGGGGGGGGGGAGAGGGGCGAACTCAGGTCAACCAGGCCTCTCTACCTTTTTCTCCTACTTTTTTGCGTCTGTGTGTGTGTGTGTGGGTTCAATGCCTTTCCTGAATAAACACAAAACTTCAGCTGTGGTGCCTCACACACAAAGACAAAAATACTGTGTGTGGAATGGATGGAAGCCATAATTGTGTGGCTCAGTCAGACTGAGGTGCTTTCAACCAACAAACAGCAAATCTCTCTCTCTCTCCCTCTCTCCCTCACACACACACACACACACACACACACACACACACACACACACACACAGAGTATATCACATATGCACACATTAACTGGGCCACAGACTGGCCAGACACAATTGTGACCCAACTATATTGGAGCTAAGTTGTGTGTGTGTGTGTGTGTGTGTGTGTGTGGGCAAAACCACAAAGCCACAGGAAGCTATTGCTGCTACTCTGCAGACAGACAGACACACACCTTCCTCCATCTGTGTGCTCAGTGGAGTGTGTGTGTATGTGTGTGTGAAGGAGGGGGAGGGAGGGAGGGAGGGAGGGAGGGGGGGAGAGAGAGAGAGAGAGAGAGAGAGAGAGAGCTGATGGGGCCAAACATATTCACATCTAGTCTGTGTGAACTGTCTTGAAACAGATTATTGTGGAATGAAAGGGAATTATGATGGACTGATCTGGATCATGTGGGTTCATACTGATGAGGCTGAGTAGGTGGATTAAAGCAAAGTGAAAAGGATTTCAGAGGAGGGATTTAACCTGAATTTCACTCCTCTGAGGCCACAAAAAAATGATTAATTTAACTCTTAATTCACCTAATCGACTGATTAATTCAGATGAATGTCAGTGTGTTGTCTGTTTAGCCTTCAGAATGTACACAATTATGACTAAAAACCAAATGGAACAATAGATATAATAGATGTTTTATCTTAGAAATCAATTTGATCAGCAGTATGCAGTGGATACAGTGTTTAATTATCAACATTTTCAAGGATTAATGTTGTTTCAGCTCTCTGCAGCTTATTTGGGGGTACAAAGAGTTTCTATTTTAAGAAGACGTCCTTCAGCACGACAAACTGGGTTAAAACGCCCCTGTGTCCTTGGACGGTGACTCACAGCTGCAGGGTGCTACTCAGTCCCTGACCCCCCCACCTTTAAAACACTCCCACTGCAGCAATTTAGCACTTTATTATCTTTATTCAACCTTAATTTAGATCTCTTCATTACTATACTTGCAGTGCGCAGTTTCTGTTACAGCGCCGTGAAATACCTCATTCGCCTGGCAGATCACACACACACACGCGCACACGCACACACAAACACACACACAGAGAGCCCCGCCAGCACTGACCAGACTACACCCAACTGTCACACACATGGGCCTGCAGGACACACCAGTGGGACACCAGACTGGCCCACCTGTCCATTTGTAGACCACCAGCAGCTAATGAATCAGCGTCTGCAGACAGATCCGTGTGTGTGTGGGTGTGTGTGTGTGTGTGTGTGTGTGCGCGCGCGCGCTGGATCGAAAGCAGACGCAGCAAACTCTGTCCGCATTTGTCGCCGAGTCCCACGAGCCAGACAGCAGTCATGGGATCCATTTATACCAAATAAGACAACTTTATTCAGGACTGACAAACAAACATCTGCAGGACTGCGAGCCATCTGTCCTTACCCAGTGCTCAGTCAGCCCTGTGTGTGTGTGTGTGACACATCTCTCAGTGTGACACACAGTTTACAGATAATCTATTGTCTCCTCAAAGTGTGTGTGTGTGTGGAGGAAAATGCAGCCTGTATGCCAACAGGAATGTCAATGTGTGCTTTATCAAACTGACAAAACACACAACTACAGTTTTCTTACAACGCAATCCAACTGCATACTGTCTCCATCACGGTGCGGAAATATGAAATATAGCCACATGAACCGACGAGGTGTCTCAAAACATACGCACTCTGTCAGTTATGGAAAGATTTATGGAAGGGAGGTGTAAAGCTCTCATTACTAAATGACATTTTTATGTAAATAAAGGTTCTGTTTATTGCCGACTGTGAGCAATTCAGCTTTCAGTCGGCTCACATGAGCTTTTCCATTTTCATGTAGAAACATCTTGATTTTTTTTTAGCATTTCCGAGTATAAACAACTGAAAACTACCACCTACAGAAAGCTAAAAACACACATCCACAGCCATCGTGACACATACTGACTGGCAGCTGAGTGCTAAATACAACAGTATGACATCACTTGTATCTTCTGAATTCTGCTGGATTTGCTGCTTGTTAGAGGGAGTCGCCAACGCTATCGTTTGTTGAAGAGGATGAGTTCACCATTAGTGGACAAACCTCATCACGATCTCATGCTGTGGACAAATCTCAAAGCTAGAGGCAACGACTACGGCACACTGGGATACAGATGATTTGCTTCTTTACACGGCAGGAACCATTTCAGGAAACATCCCTGCTGGCTAGGAACTATCAGGCTGGAGTTTGCTAGAGCTGGATGCTGCTGACGGGTTCAACACAAGTAAGTCAAGCAGCGGATGCATCACCAAAATAGGGATTCAGAACAAGAGGATGTATGGTTATTTGCAGATGACCTCATGGTAGTACCTCAAATTGAGATCTCTCAAGGCAAGACGCGGCCTATATATCTGTTCTTCTCCTCGGGCTCTTGAGTTGTTGTACTTCCCTGACTTTTACTTCTGGGATTATATGGTCAGAAAAGGCCTTACAAAAAATGTGACACCTGAGATGGATTGAGGCAGTGTGTTATATGATTTGTGTTGTTGTTGCTCTTGGGAACACACAGGGAGACCTCCTGGGGATTTCTGCTGTGAGAACGCTTCAATTGAAATTCATTACAATTTGGGATGATGTATCAGCTATTAGGCGCTGTCAAAAAATACAAATATTGTGTCTTAAAAAAGCACACATCAGCTGGACGTATGTGTGTGTGTGTGTGTGTGTGTGAGAGAATGTGTGTGTGTTGAATGCATGCACCAGGGGACATGAGTGACTTATCTGGGGCAGAAACATCATAAGGAACAGCAGCAGTGGTAAAAATTCAATTTGCCGGCGACGATCGAGTGTGACTGAATAGGTGTGACTGCACAAATTTCCCTTTAATACGGCGCCGATCATACAACACAGAGACAGAAAAGCCTTCTGCTGACATTGTTTTATGTCTTATAAAGTGTGTGAGTGTGTTAGTGCGGCAGCTGAATTCAGCAGATAAAAAGGAGCGCTCGGGAGAGGGAGAGAGAGAGAGAGAGAGAGGGGGCGAGCGAGCGAGAGAGCAGAGAACAAAGAAGGAATAAAAAGAAGAGATGCAGGCTGGACATCGGTGAATAAACTAGTTGAACTGAATCTCCTTTTAACTCTTTACTTCATATTCAAGGCAAGGTTGCTGCTACAAGTCCTCCGAACTCAACGCAACTGATATTAAATAGATATATATTTAAAATGTAAACCCTCTGTTTGGCCTCGACTCCAGTCCCGTTGTGTTGTTGTGGAGTTGTTGTTTTTCTGAGTATCTGAATATTCCAGTGCCAGTTTTCAATACGTGCAGCTTTACGGTGTCGCACTGTGTTTCCTACTCTCTGAACTGATAACAAGCGTTTCCGACCCAAACAGCCGCGGGAGGAACTGTGGCCAATCGCCAGCCGTTTCCACCACGTCAGCGTTTCCTGCCCCTGAGGCAGACAGGCCACAAGGAACGTGACTGGTTTGGTGATGAAACAAGTGGCGATCTACAACGTTTAGGAGTGGTAGAAAAGTGTTTGATAATCACGCAAAAGCCTCAGTTGGTTTTGCAGAGACACAAGAGTGAGGAAAGGGAGTGAATGTCTTTCTGCTTCAGTGTTCGCTGGACTAGACACATTTATTACACCTACACAACTCTATGTCTATTGTAGTTCAAGATGCTTTGTCCAGGCACAAAAAACACAAAAAATAATGTTTTTCTCGCTAAAGGACCAAGGTAACAAACAAACCTGAGACAGAAACCAAATTGAAAAATGTTTCAGAGAGCGGACCCACACACACACACACACGCACGCACACATTTAAAAGGAAATAGAGAAAGCAATACCTTCACACTGCTGACATGTTCACGCTTATGAGTTTATTTTATACCAGTGTGCAGATTTTCTCCCCCAACGCAGAAGCATTTTTTCGTCACCTTCATCCGGCGGACGGCTTGAGCCTATCAGCATGCAGCATCCGTCTGACAGGGGGCACCAATCCATCACCGGGTGAGAACACTTTGCTTTACCACTGATCACTGTAAGGAGCCCGACGTTGTGTGTGAAACTACATTTCCATCAGGATCGCCTCGCTGTTTCGCCTGCGTCTCCCGATATGTATGAACCTGCCTGAACCGTTGGTCGCTTGCAAAACGGTAAAACAACAAACCGGTCTTTCTGCCCGTGTATCAATTAAGCTGCAAACTTGTGATACTGCGAAATGAGGAAGAGGAAGCTGGGTGAGACAGAGGGCGGCAGCGGCGTGTGTTGATGAAGAGGGGAAAAGGGGGTTAACGTATGAAACAATGTGTTCTCAAACAGGAATAAGGAAGGCATGGCTGCAGGGGTTGAAGCTGTCCCAGTTTCACTACCAGCACCAGTATCTCCTGTGGCGCCGCAGAACATTCCCACTCAGTTGATTAATGCCGCCATCACAACCAGCCATGTTTGAGGACTGTGACGAGCCACATGCGGAGACATTTCTGCTCCACACTGCACAGTTGTAGCCTAGTTTCGGTCCAGATTCCCTGAAACAAACAAACAGTTCTAGGACATGGTGGTGGAACCTGACGGGGGAAGTAGGCCATGACAGCACAGACGCAGATCAGGATGGTCTGTGAAGGCCGCGGGATACTTCAAAAGACGCACAAACAAACAGGGAAAGAGCAGGCTGATGAACACCAACTAGAACACGAGAACACGGCCCGGCCTAAAATAAGCCAGAGGATAAAATAGGCCTGATCCAGATACAAACCGAGACAGAACCCCAAGACTAACGACAGCCAACCAGGCGATTCTCTCCTCCAGATTTCCTGCAATTCTGCTCCTGCTACATTTTCCTACGCAGTTATAATGAAGGACAAAGAGGGATACTGCTCTGATCCACACAGACCAGGACCTGACCTTACCTATGCTGCGCAGCCTGTCACCCGCTTGCCAGAGGCGGCGGAGGAACGAACAGAGAGGAGTTGGCAGCGGCTGTACTTTATTTAGCGATTGAAAAAAGAAGACAAAGGCAACAGAAGGAGACGGGAGATTCATCCCCGATATCAAAGGAGGCAGGACGACGGAGAATGTTCCCCTTTTATTCTAACAAACGCAGAATTTAGAGGTGTTGCAATAAGAGGAGAGGGGGGTAAAGAAGGAAAGTTAGATGATAACCTTTGGGGACCTGAGTGAGCACTTGAATTCCGCATTTTGAACCTTCCAAGACGCGTGTTTTACCTGGAAGTTCTGCGCCCTGTGAAGTATACCGAGACCTTTAATAATGCATGATGGACAAGCTTCAAACAGAGGTATTCTTTGAGAGACACTGACATTGGGTCGGACATGCGAGGTTGTCGGATGGCGGGGATTTTCGGCGAGTGCCAAAGAACAGCGTGAGGACCTGCGGTGCTTTAATAGAGCTGGCAGGCCTCAGCGACAAAAGCCCGGGATGAGTTTGAACCGCAGCCAAGCGTCTGAGGGCGTATGAGTGAATGAAGTGGGGGCTGAGAGGAGAAGTGGCTGCGCTCATCTACCAGAAGTCTCTCCTCGAGTGAATAAACATCAGTCATAAACAGACAGAAGCCATAAAAAAAGGAGAATGAATGAGAGTGAGAACGAGAGAGAGCGAGAGCGAGAGAGGAGACAACGACACATGTAAGATGTGGCAGTAATTCATAGTGAGAGGCAATGACACCAACGTCCTTCATGTGAAAGGGGAATACAACTGTGTGGACAGAAGACGGGCAACATATTTGATGCACGAGTCAACAATTCCAAGACTTTCCAGGATGTTGAAAACTTCCCTTTGATTCTCAGCTGTAATCAATTCTATATTTGGACTCAGCTGCAGAATCCAGAGCGGCGGGAAAAGCCTCCAAGGTACAAAGAGACGAGTTTGCAGGTAAGGTAGATGAAATTGATGACACCCTTTTCGCCCGATATGTCACTCTGGATGCCGCCGACGTGTGACACGAGATGGATAAAAAAGGGGAAGAAGATGAAGGAGCGGAGAAGAAATGTGCGAAATTGATTCCAGCTGGAAATTACAACATAACTTTGATCTCTATATCTCCATCTGTCCGTCTCTCTCTCTCGCTGGAGATGAGGTCTGGATCAAAGTTGATGGACCTTCGATGTCAAATCCCGCACAAACACATGTGCACAGACAACACATCCATCTGACGCAATCCTACACACACATAGACACTGAATCCGCTCGTACAGAAAGCGACTTTCAGTGGTTTCACTCAGGTTTGCTCCATGTCAGCAGAGGAAATGGAGAACAAACACCATCAAGGTGAAGCTGCTGCGTGAGAGTAATAACTGTGTGTGTTTCATTTTCAAACATCATCACCTCAGGTTAGTTGGCTGATTCAGATCATTAACAAACGATGAGAACAATGATGCATCCCTTGTTATCGTCTCGTTATAAATAATAGATGCGAAGCGAAAGCGAAAGCAGCACTTGGGCAAAACGTTTATGTTAAAATACTACAGGCAGCAGCCCAAATCCCATTCCCAGGGTGTCTGTCAGTATGAATGACACCGAACAGGTTTTAGATTCGCTGGACAGCTCAGCCTGGATGTCCGTGTAATGAAAATCGGTGTTAAATTACACACAGCGGTGAGAGAGAGAGAGAGAGAGAGCGAGAGAGCGAGAGAGAGCACCTATCCACACCAGGCCTGACTCATCAATGCCTTTGGGATGAATTATTACGGTTGTGTTGCCGTAGATGTTTTCGGTCTGCAGTGGTTTGGCTCTTGCTGTGATCTCTATCCGCCGTTTCCGTCACAACATCATCTGCGATTCTTCAATATAATTACCTTTAGATATGGTAGCCTTTTTATTTTATTTGATCATTTTATTTTGCATTTCAGGCAGGCCAGGACGGGGTTGTGTGAATGCGGGGTTGTGTGACTGTGGGGTTGTGTGACTGTGGGGTTGGGTGGAGTTTCGGAGTGGGATGTCCTCTCTCTGGTTCTTTTCTTTCCTGTTTGTTTCTCCCCTATCTCTCTCTCTCTATCACAGCCTATGATGCAATCTGTACTAGCCTACATTGCTGTTTGACATCATCCTGTAAGTTCTGTATGTACCCTATGACATCATGGCAACTCCAGTACACTTGTACTCTACCTCAGGGTCTACGTATAAAGTTCAACAACAATAGTAGGGATAACACAACCTTCCTGCCTTCTCTCTATCTCTCTCTCCTCTTTCTATATAAAAAAAATGATCTCCAAAATATCCTACACCAGTATGCACAATGTCATGTACAATGTCTGCTTCAATAAAAACATGGGCCACCAGTAGTAGTCAATCAAGGATCAATGACGAGATCCCTCTGCCGCCTTCCGACCCGCGGACACGGCCGACTGCGTCCCTGAGGTGGACGAACAAGCTGTAAGGTACCGCTGACACGAAAGGAACTCGGGTCTCATGTATCCGATCACATTCCCTCGGGAAACCAATCACTCACTCACACACACACACACACACACACACACACACACACACACACACACACACACACACACACACACACACACACACACACACACACACACACACCCTTATGCCGGGTCCACGAAAAGTGATGTCAGTTTAAGTTAAGCCAATGAATGAGCTCCGGCCTGGTTTGTGCATGTTGCCATGGCAACACATCATGGTATACATCCCCCGTGTTCTCAGTCTGCCGCTCATTAGCTCCGTTTGTGAAGCTTCAGGTTCGGCTCCGTGATGTTTTGTTGACCAGAGAAAGTTTGGAGTTTGCTTATTGCCTGTGTATCCTGACAAAGCCCCCCGCTGTTCTCCACTTTATGGTCCAATTCCTGCTGTATACCATAACGACACAACCACATGCGCCCACAGGGATCATTACAGTTTTATCTCTCTTTGCTCAAGAAACTTGGGATTCTTTAATTAAGTTGTAAATATATTCACATAATTTACATATTATGGAGTTTTTTCCAATTAGCACAAGTACAGAACCATCTGGTCATCGCACCCTGTGGTATGTGACAATGTAGTGCAATGTACATGGTGACGGAAAGTGGAACAAAGTTCAACAACAAGAAGGGGAAGAATTACAGCAGATCAAAGGTCAAAGTACCTGAAAGTACTTTTTACATTTAATAACATGGGCATTTGTTTATACCAGGGCAGAACACAGCCAGCTGGAGGACGGGATACAACCTCTCTGCTTACATAATCCCTGTCCTGGAGGGAGAAAACTGCCAGATCCCTCTCTCTCACACACACACACACACACACACACACACACACACACACACACACACACACACACACACACACACACACACACACACACACACACACACACACACACACACACACACACACACACACACACACACACACACACACACACACACACACACAGCAGAACCAAAGCTGGTTATTCACTACATAACTGCCACTGGGCGCTGGCATTCTCCTTCCAACTTTCCCAACACACCCCCTTTCCATATAACATAACATCATGACATGCTACACACCCCGCACACACACACAAACACACACACACAGCAACCTCAATCTCCCAGTGCAACGCTTTAAAACCAGGTTTCTCAACCTCTGTTGGCCCATAAAACTGTTTTTAGATCCCAACATTCTTGTGAAGTTTGAGGACAAGAACACTTTATTTATTTAAGAGGAACAAAGAAGCTTCGAGTGTGTTTAAAACTCACTACAAAATGTGCTCTGCTACACGTGGATCAAACCCCATGGTTGAGAAGAAACTCCTCCAGCTATAACATATCCATCTGTAGACACACACACACACACACACACACACACACACACACACACACACACACACACACACACACACAGACGTCAGGGTGGAAAGCCGATCACAGTTGTATTGCTGCCATCAAAACTGGATCAGAGTGTGTCCCGAAATAACCTGAATGATCTTATCTGACCCGTGCAAAGCAGGCGTGAACAGTTGCTCACACAGGACGACGCCCATTCTCAGAGGGACACGCAAGCTTAACCTCAAAGTATGAAGGCAGAGCGTCCAATTATAAGGACAATATCACCAGAAAGTCTCTAGGTAACACTTGTTCTTTGGTCTGTGCTGCTCAGTAAGGAGGGGGCCGTGTAGTTTGTCCTCAGACTCTGCCCGTGAGCAAGGCTCGTCGGCACGGCGCTTACTGGCTTTGGAGCCTATCAGAAGCCCGTTAATGAGAGGATTTTCCGAAGAGAACTAATGTCAGGCCGTGGGTTGTTGCCGCTCTCTTCATCTTACAGGTGAGGAGAGGCGGTGGGAAAGGACACGTCTCATGGACGGTGAAGGGGACGGCCATCGATCGGTCCCTTGACAGGTTTAGTGGCAGTGGAGCGTCTGTGAATGGTCGCTCCTAAAAGCACTTCCCGTGGTTGACATGCCTCATTCCAGCTGTCAGAGGACAGGCGGTTACCGTGGTCACTGAAGGCTTGGGGAATGTTGACTGTTGACAAAATAAACTAATTGAAACGCACCCCTTTGGGCTCCAACATTTTCACCCTTTGTAGCTTTGATGGCAACCAGGGTTTAAAGTTTTTTAACTTTGCTTCAGACTTTAATTTTTCTTTTCAATAACTCGTGAAAGCAAAAATCTATAATAACAGTTGTATGTCAAAATGCGAACCAACCCCGCAGTGCTGCTTGGTTGTCTTTGGAAAACCCTATTAATAATTCCCAACGATTGACACGTTGTACAAACCGAGTCCACAGTCAGATTTGAAGAACACCTGAGGACAAAGACGACAGAGAAGAGGAGGGAAGACGAAGGGGAGAAGAATGAAGAATGAATTTCAGTGAGATGAAGAGAAGCTGTGGGCTGTTAGAGCGAACAGCAGGAAGACCCCGGCTCACAGCTATGTTTCCACACTCTCATCTGATCTGCGTTCTCTGTGTGTGCGCGTGTGTGTGTGTGTGCGTGCGTGCGTGCGTGCGTGCGTGCGTGCGTGTGTGTGTATTCTGATCTCTTCTCTACTCCATCCAAGCCTTTGCTTCCTGCCAAGTCTAAAGTGGGTGGTGGGTGCATTTCAACATCTCTCCATTACAGAAGGAGGAGGAGGAGGAGGAGGAGGAGGAGGAGGAGGAAGAGGCATTTTGCAAAAACACAGGAAGGAACTGGAATATATTAACACATAAGAAGACGCACAAACGCAAGCGCACGCACACACACACACACACCTGGACGCTGAACAGTGTGTTTCCATGAGTCTCTTCTCCCAAGAGAACTGTTCCACTTCTTCAAGCACATTAGCATCGGAACGTCATCTTTTATTACCGCAGACACACACACACACACACGTCAGCGCGGCTAACACCTAAACCTTCTTGGAGTCACAAACTATCACTCCTCACACTTTTCCCTCCGCAATACAAAACCATTCAAAGCTGCAAAAGGCAATTTGCGCAGCGGCGGTCCCATTTGGCAGCGGGACCCCAATGTGCTTTGAATCTGTCATTAGACGGTAAGCGAAACGTGATGCCGCCGCACAGATTGTGACTTTCCCCGCCAGCAGATGATGGAGCACACGAGCCCAACATCTGAGCCTGGAAGGTTCTAGAACCACTGTGATGTTCACCAATATAGCTCCGGCTCTCTACGCTCTCTGTCATGTGGAGAACGTCAGGCGGGAACGAGGGATCCAGGCGGGGGAGATGCGGAATGGGGGGAAGACGTCTGATAGATTTGAGATGACACGCGTTCCAAAGTGGTTGTACGTGAGTGGAAATGTCTCTTGATGGTAATTTGAGAGTGCGTTTCATCCAAAAATCGGTCTAAGCTGCAAATGTGTGTTAAGGCGGCGTGGGTGGCAGCGTGCTTAGTTCTCTATAGATCAGGACGACACCTGTAGAGAAGTGCTGAGAATGAAAAGAGGCTTTATCAAACTCACTGCCACACACACACACACACACAGACACGCACAGACACGCACACACGGCTCTGTTCCATCATTATCGTCGTTTTGTTCGTCGCTCCCACCGTAACGTTCGTCTCCGTCCATGTTTTCGTTTAAACTGTGAGGCTTTGGAGGAAATTTATTGGCTTAAAATGACAATAATCTGTCATTTAATTAATATTCTTCCTATTATAAATGCATGAATGTGAAGAACTGGATTAAAACTGATAAAGAAAAGAATCCAGAAAAAACATTAAACACTTAAAAAAGAGTTTTAGAAAAGAGACATTACAAAGATTACATCAGAGCCAATAAACCCTCATTCCTCTCCGAGTTACCTAGGTAACATGATACCTCTTTCAGAGCGCCTGGATGAATAATGTAGAATATTATTACATTATATTTGACTCAGTGTAATGGGCTAAAAATGCTGTGACATCAAAAGTGCGGCGCCATTCTCCTGACTGAAACACGTTACTTTGACCAGTGGCCAGTGACTTCTCACCCTCATCTCCATAGTAACAATGGGGCATGGAGAATGGGACCTAACCCTTAACCTGACGTTGTGTGTGTGTGTGTGTGTGTGTGTGTCCATGTGTGTCCATGTGTGAGACTGGGGGGGATGGGTTTGACGGGATTCCATGCATACACCCGTGGGAATAGCAGGCAAGCTCCAAAGCTTGTTTAGGCTTTAACACCCATTACCCATCACCACCCCCCCTACACACACAGACACACACTATCTCATTACACCTTCTCCCAAGCTAGAAGTTGCCCTCAACCGCCGCCCCGTCCTCCTCCCACACACACATCCTTCATTAAAGATGGTAAAACTTGGCGGCCTTCAGGCGTTTGGAGGCCGAGGAGCCAAACATTCTCAGTCCACTACTGTGCTAAATCCATTCAGCACCGAAACATGAAATAAATATTTAAAAAAAAAAATGTAAAGATTTACATATACAGCACACACACACACACACTCACACACACACACACACACACACACGCATAAAACAGCATCATTCCAAAGATTTCCCAGGAGAAGTTACTGTAGCTTCGCCTTCAATGGCAGCGTGTCTCTAGAAGGAATCTTCATTATGTGGTATGAAATTAATTAAGATGACTTCACATGCACATCAGAGAGACGGAGAGAGGGAGAGAGAGAGAGAGAGATGAGAAAGAATCGCTAAAGAGCAACAGACACACACGCACGGCTGCGAGCGTGTGTGTACGTTAACAATCCACATTGGAAGATGTTGACAAGACGTAGAAAGATCGCTGAGCTTTTGTGTGAGCTAACATATTCTCACACATACAAACGCACGCCTATACACACACACACACACACACACACACACACACACACAGTATGTGTTTGGCCTGTGTACGGGTCATAGTGTGTAGCTGATGATTGAAAGAGTGTTGTTTACTTCCAGAAATGAGCAGCTCTATTGAATAATAATTTGCAACCATAATGAATCACTTGAATCACTCAAGTGTGTGTGTGTGTGTGTGTGTGTGTGTGTGAAGAAGTACAGAAAAAAGGCTCTCTCTGACCATGCAACTGAGAAACTGCAGGAGACACAGAGATTAACTCTGAATGGACCTGTAACACATGAAGTGTGTCAGTGTGTGTATGTGTGTGTGTGTGTGTGTGTGTGTGTGTGGGGGGGGGGGGGGGGGGGTGCGTGTGTGTGCTCCAACACAATAGGCAGCTTGAAAAGATCATTACAGGGATTGGCAATGGGTCATTTTTGGAGCCTCCACCCTAATCCCCACGCCCGCCCGCCCACACACACACACACACAAACATACACACACACACACACGTGGAAATGACAGGCAATGCGACACCTCACTGTAGAGATGAAAGCACACCGTGTCATTACCACTCTGCATTGCCATGGTTACCTCCCAGAGCGGCCACGGCCTTTACCTCACACAGGTAAACACAGAGGCGGGGTGAAGGTCAGACGTCTCGGTCTTTCATGTCTAATTGGACGGGTAGAGAGACGGACACAGCAGAAGCTTCTTATGGTTTGAGTTCATAGGATTTAGAATGAGTCAAAGCGTCAGATGTTGAATTCCTGCCACACGGTGCAAAATAAACGCTGACAAAGCACAAAACACTTCAACAGAACAACTTTGGGATGAATGAAGTGACGTGACTTCTGTACCGACACTCAACACTCTCTCCTAACTCTTCCTGATTAAATCGATGGCTTTGCATCAAACTGAGTGTGGGCCTGTTGAGCTGATCGATGTAATCTCCTCCTGTTCCTCTGCTGTCTGGGTGGTTAATTACTCTTAAATTAGTTAGTCGGGCTTTTATTCCTCCGTAATTCCTCAATCCGAAATTAATTCCGACCGCGGCGGAGCCTGAAAAAACGACGCAGACGGCGTGTAGATTGATTCTCTGATGGCGCGGGTGTGTGTTTATATGTCCTGCTTGTGCGGTGGCGGGGGAAGCTAGAGGGAGTGATTGATGTCACGCGCGCGGCGCCTCGGCGGAGACTGAGCGAGCGCTTCACCCTCCGCGGCCTTTTCCTGTTAGCGCAGGAGAACAAACGCGCGGCGAGGAACTGTCCTTCGGCCTGCGGGCGACCTCGCCAGACAGGAAGCAATCTAAAGTGTCTGTGTGCAGTCTGTGGGACAGGCTGGACGCTATCCTGGGGAGGCATCTGTTCTGAGAGGATGAGTCATAATTGGTGGATGCCCCTGCCTTGGTGGAGGTATGAATGATGACGTCTCAGATGCTTTGCGAGCGAGCGTCGTTTAAATTGGTTTAAATTCCTAATACCTGCAGAACAACACGCGTCTGTGCTACTTCATATGCAATGATGTGAACGGCGGCGCGCATAGTCGCGGCGGCTCAGTGCTCCCTGAATCTTGTGGATTATTTTATGTGGATACTTTTCTGTGCGTTGATAAGTATGGAATTGTATGTATCAAGAGAACGACACAACAGTGGTGGGACTCATTTCAAACAACAATGATCCCACTACCGTGAGGAAATAGACAAGCTGGCAGACTGGTGCATAGACAACAACCTCACACTCAACATTAAAGAGACAAAAGAACTCATCATTGACTTCAGGAGACACCATGAGGACCACAGTCCTCTTGTCATCAGGGGAGAGGAGGTGGAGAGGGTTCGCTGCTTCAACTTCCTGGGGACTTACATTAGTGAAGACCATAATTGGACTGTGAACACCTCGGCCCTTGTCAAAAAGGCGCAGCAGCGACTCTATTTCCTCCGCACACTGAAGAAGAATCACCTGTCTGCAGAGCTGCTCAGAGCCTTCTACCAATGCTGTATAGAGAGCGTCCCAACATACTGTCTGACAGCTTGGTATGCAAACTGCACCGAGGCAGATCACCAAAAACTCAAAAGGACTGTTAAAACAGCAGGAAAAATAATTGGACTTCCCCTGCCCTCTCTGGAGGACACTTAAGACTCGTTGTCTACGCAGGGCCAACACCATCCTGAAAGATGCATCCCACCCTTGTAACTCCCTGTTCTGTGTGTTACCCTCTAAAAGGAGATACAGATCACTGAACACGCCGTGCACCACCAGACTGAAGAACAGCTTCTTTGTAAGGGCCATAAGTCAGCTCAACAAAATCAAACAGTAGACAAATTAGTACCCCAAAGGTCAATTGCAATATTAGGACAAATTGGGACACATTGGGACATATTGGGCATCTTCAGCTATGATGTCATGTGATGTCATTTGGGGCAAGGGACATGTGATGTCATATGGTGTCATGTGATGTCATATGTCATATGTGGTGTCATGTGATGTCATGATGTCATATAGGATGTCTAGGCATGTCATATGAGACATCTTAAGCTATTGGAACATCTTGAGCTGTGGGGCTACTTATGTTTTAATGTATGAATGGAACTGTGTGTTGTTTATTTATTATTTATTTATAGTTATTTATAGTTTATTGCTGTTATTGATCACTGCTCAAAGATTCAGGCACAGCACAAATGCATTTCGTTGTATTATCATATACAATGACAATAAAAGCTATTCTATTCTATGTTCGACTTGCCATCGTCCTGGTCGGCGTCGTTTCCCACAGACAGCCTGACTGACCCTGTTCCCCTGATGTGCACACACAGACACACACTCACACACACTCACACAGACACACATGTCTCTACTCGCGGGGAGAAGCTCTTGCGTAAGTGTATTCCCGCCGCCGTTACTCAGTTGGCACCGTGGCCTTTTTATGTCGGCGTATTTGTCTTCCCGGGAAGGGAGCGAGCGGCGAGGCCTCAGTGTGACAGCTGATGTAAAGCACTGCAACACGGGGAACAAGCGGAGGTGTTGAGATCCACCGGGCGGCCAGGCAGAGCGTCGCTCCGCCGCCGCGACAGAGGGGAGACAAAGACGAGCGACTGAGCGGCGTGTACATTAAATATGTAAACTTTACTCGTACCTCTCTCTCCGTTCAGTGTTTCACCCGCCTGATTGAATATTTCTGTCTATAAGAAACTGTAGTGGTGAATATCACATCTCCTGTAGCAGACAGGTGCAATGTTTCAGTTTACAAAGCCACCGGCAAGTTTAGATTTGCTCCAAACTTAATCTCAGGCAGTGACAAGCGGAAAAATATCAGCCTTGAGGAGAAAAACGTCGAATCACTGAGGAGGCGAGGAGTCAAGGAGCCGAGGAGTTGAGGAGCTGAGGAGCCGAGGTGCTGAGGAGCCGGTCCCGCTGCTGACTCAGCACGTCTGCCTGTTCTTCCATTCCCATAGCAACACATTCATTCTCAGCCACAGCCGTTAATGCACGACACACTTCCTCTTTGACCCATTTGACTCCGTGCGTGCGTGCGTGCGTGCGTGCGTGCGTGCGTGCGTGCGTGCGTGCGTGCGTGCGTGCGTGCGTGCGTGCGTGCGTGTGTGTGTGGTGATGAAATTGTGCGCACGTGTCACTCAAAAACAGATTTAAGTCCCTTGGCGAGATCACTGCATTCTCTGTGTGTGTAAGGAGAAGTACACACACATACACACACACTCTCTCTCTCTCTCTCACGCTCTCTCTAACACACGCACACACCCTAGCAACGGCTAAACAGACAGCAATGCAGTGTAGTTGTAATGTATGCACAGGTAAGTTATAGAGGTCATGCTGCAGTAGATCACAGGATGTAATAGATCGACTCCAAGCACGTCCATCTTTACCTTCAACCAAACAACTCATATAAGCAGGGAAATCAAGAAAGTAGAGGAGATCAATCAGTTTAACTGTCTGAACGTCATCTAGGCTTCCTGGTGCATCACTGCAAATCACTGTGAGAGTGGCAGACTGTCACAGAGGTCAGAACAACTGCATGAAGGAGCCACGGCGGGAGAAGGAGGCGGAGGGGAGGAGAGGAGAGGAGGAAGTTAAGGAGGAGTCACAGAGTTTGAAGATCGTGCTCATCGTCCTCCCTTTGTCCTCATCCTCCTCTTTCAGCTGGAGGAGGGGACGATGGAGGGGAGGGACTGCGGTGGAGCTGGAGGAGAAGGAGTCAGAGGCAGAGAGGGGGACGGAGCTCTGAGGTGGCACTCAAGAAGCCAGATGGGGAGGAAGAGGAGGTGTGTAGTAAACGATTGACAGGACATCCTCACCACTGATACATGATGTAGCTCGTGTGTGCTTCATACTGCTATGCACAGATTATCACATTTATTATTACTGTTTCAGTTGAACATACACACACAGCAGAGGCATGGCCTCCTCCAACAACCATACCCATACCCCCCCCCCCCCCCCCACACACACACACACACACTGCTGGAGATTAATTCACACTTTTATCACCAAGCCTTGGCCCCGAGGGAACCTGCAGGGGACTTGGACAAAGTGGGGAATTGCAGGGGGAGCTGGGTGTGTGTGTGTGTGTGTGTGTGTGTGTGTGTGTGTGTGTGTGTGTGTTCACCGGCAATAAAGACTAAACCCACAGTGACCAGCTCTCACAATGGTCCCCTAAAATAAACACAGACGTAGAAATGAGTTTGCGTTGTGTTTTTGTGTATTTATGTGTGTGTGTCCCTCTCTTTGCCACGTCGCTCAAACACAACTCCTCAGCTTCTTCTAATGTTACACCACAAAACGCCAGACTTAGATGAACACTAATGTTAAATACAGCTACCTGGCAGCTTTACCTGAGACATATTGTCATAACATCAGGGGTGCGTGCGTGTTTATTGATATGACGACGTGTACCTGCATCCAATGGGCCCTGCAGGGACAGCCGGAGCTTATTGACTGGGTGGAGATGGAGTGCTAAGTGTTAGCGGGGATGTCGTTGAGGGTTTGGATTCCCGTTCACCTCCATGAATGAGTGACTGCTCACCGCTGCTGCACTTCATCACCGCAAAGTGCTCACTGCCTCAATCAATGGGCGGCTATTCATCGGGAATAGCTGGACTAATAAGTCTCCGTCGTACTAAAGGCCTGATGGAACCAGAGGCGTCAGCGTTGTTAACAGATTATTCATTTCAAACCATGTTGTTGCCGTTATCTCAAAAAGATCCTCATACACTCCGGCAGTATCAGGGATGTATCACCTGAGAATGTGTGTGTTAAAGATGCTTAAATGTGAGGAGTGACTTGCATTTCCCCCATCTGATATCACTGTACATTGATTAGGGGATTTGCTGGCGGATCAAAGGAAACAATGCACCGGTGCGCTGCATTACATCGCTCCATCCCTCCTCCACTGAGCTTTGGTTATGAAACCTCCCTGTGCTGCAGCCTATGGGCTACTTAAAGACCACCAGGTCTATACAGCAACAACACAGCTGATAACACACACAGGCAGGTGACGTCTTTGTCTGTCTCTGTGTGTGTGCGTCTTTACCTCTCCGTGCCTCGCTTTATCTAAATGCCTTCATTACATCAGGGGAGAGGAAGGCGGCGTCATGAACAACATAACACCAGGTAATATTACAAGCAATCACAGGAAAATTGCTGGTAACAATTCAACGAAAGAATCAATGGTATCAGTATCATCTGCAGTAATATGACAAAACCACATTTAACAGCCAGGCAACTCATCTGTTCTATTCCATTAATTATTATGGCCACAGGGAGGGAAACTCTATCTCTCCCTTCCTCTCTTCTTCTCCTCCATGCTCCATAACTTGCTCCCTGGCTTTGACTCTATCTCTGCACACAGTCTGTTCCAAAGTTTGATTTTTTTTTTTTGCTTCATCCTACTTATCAAATCGATCTATTCCGTAATCAGTCTCACTGCGTGAACATTTAAAGCATAGAAATTTGCATTTATATCACCATGCAGCAGCTGGATGTGTGTGCAGGCTGCATGCTGAACACACTGTTCCCCATTCCAAACATCACAGATAAACATTGTGGAGGTGGCCTGCACGATTCTCCTCAGTATCACATTAACCATCACAGTGTGAAGCAAGAGGAAAGTTGTTTGTTGTGTGTTTGCCAAGTGGAAAAGAGGATGGAACTGTTTATAATGGAGCATGGAGTGATAAAGACACACACGCATCAACTGCAGATATTTGAACATAGTTTGAAAGAGAGAGAGAGAGAGAGAGAGAGAAATAGAGAGAGAGAGAGACACCGACCTTAACAGGGGAGCTCCTGGTGGCCGTAGGCAGGTCTCTGTTAACGCTGCCCGGGGGAGACGCAGCTATCCCGGCTGCGTATCCCTGCAGCGAGCCGCTGGCCAGCGGCTGCTGCTGCTGCTGCCTCCCGCCCGCTCCTACGCCGCCTCGCTGTGGCCGCTGCTTGATACCGTCCAGGAGGCGAACCAGGAGGATGTTGGCGGGCAGGTCGTCCACCCCGCAGTCCACCAGGATGCGGCACTCCGGGCAGCGGAGCTCGTTCCGGGAGCAGACGATGTTCTCCAGGCAGCGGCGGCAGAAGGTGTGCTGGCACGGCAGCACCTTGGCCGTGGTGTCCAGGCGCTCCAGGCACACCGAGCACTCCAGCAGATCCAGCAGCGACGACGACTCGTCCATGTCGGTGGATAGGGTGAGCATCTGGGCTTCACTGTCCGTAGGGACGCCGCGGAGATTGTTTGCTGTAACGTAGAAAGGAACCGGGGAGGACAGAGAACATTCTGGGAGGCGGACCGGTGGAAGCGGCCAAACGGACTCCCAACACCGGAGTCCCCGCGCGGCGTGCAGTCTCTCTCTCGCACTCTCTGTGTCTCTCTCTCTGTGTCTGTGTGTTTCTCTCCTGCTCCCTCTCTCTCCCTCTCTCTCTCTTTCTCGCAGCTGATGATGATGAGCGTGACCTCACCGCTTTCTGCACAGCTGCGAGAGAGAGAGCGAGAGAGAGAGAGAGCGAGAGAGAGAGAGAGAAAGAGAGATTAATGCACCTACACACACGCTCAGACCTGCTAACTACCTGATTAGCTGTTCAAAAGGTTCACGCTCATCTTTCATGGTGAGAAAATGATGGCGGGAAGGTTATTAAGTAAATACGACAATAAGTCAGTGACAGAATCAGTGAATAATAATAGATCAGTAATGGCCTTTTACACCTTTAGTTTGCTTATTTGTCAGTCTGAGGTAAGGGCCGTTGCTTTATCATACACATATTTCAGCCTCTCGACAGCTTTCAGATAATTTTGGCTCATTTGTGTGTATTTTTATGAGTCTATTCAGAAAATTAAATCAGATGAAACCAGTAAACAAGTCGAAAAACAGCATTTCGACATTGAGGATACTGGCGACGCCTGGTGGCCACATTCATTAATTCAGTTAGCTTGTGTCATCTTTTTGTTTTCTTTTTCAAAATGTATTTCTTTAAAATTTATTTTTTTGCGGGCTTTTTCACTACATTCAGTTACACGACTTTAATAGGGATTTAACACGTGTTTCAATCCCATCAAGTTCATGAACTCTAAACAAGTAAACTTCCATGACATATTCTTCCTGCAAACATGAAAACTGTGACTACCTAAGTAATACTGTATTACAATAAAACCAGGAAATGAAAATAAACAGACTACAAGTCATGTAGTGTGTCATCACATACATTGTAGATGCTTAAGAATAAAGTATTATTGGATATCATATTGGACTGGACAGTCTTATTTTCACTCATGTACACACACATTGTGTATATCAGAGTGTTACTGGAATACACAGGAGCAATAGCATACTGTTTGTGTAAAATCCTTAAACATTCCTACCTAAGGATCAACAACACCATTGGATGTTACACCTTAAGGACAAGGAAGTGTGTGAGTGCGTGTGTGTGTGTGTGTGTGTGTGTGTGTGTGTGTGTGTGTGTGTGTGTGTGTGTGTTTTCTCAGCCGTGACAGCAGACTTGCTTTGCCTGCCCACCTGTTCAGACCTGCTCTGCTTTCACATTCAGCCCCAGAGAGCGAGGGAGTGATTAAGGCAAGCTTGTGTATGTGTATGTGTGTGTGTGTGTGTGTGTGTGTGTGTGTGTGTGTGTGTTACTAATGTGACGCCTTCCTGGGTGAGGGGTGGGCCCAGCGCTTACCACCCACGAAGACAGACGGAGGGTCCAATGCTTAGATATACAGTAGAATGAGAAAAGAATAAGCTGGTGTGTGTGTGTATGTGTGTGAACATGAGGCGTGCATGAGCTTGAGAGCTTTGACACAACCACAGCATTAGTGGTTTACATGATTTACTTTATCATATCGTATTTCAGACAATAGTGGGTCACATTATTGTGTAGGTTTTGCTGAATTTCTAATGTGTAAAGTACCTGTATTGTACTGTAGAGACAGAGATTGACACACACACACACACACACACACACAGACACACACACACACACACACACACACACACAAACGGAAATGGTGAAGTTAATCTAAAATAAGAGACATTAGAGTCCAGCTCAAGTTCAGTCACTAACACAAACAATGGCGTGTTTCTATTGTTACAGACTAATTAGATCAGATCAGATACAACAGAGATATCTGGTCCGCCTGGTTTCAAGCTTTCCACTTTGTACTCTTTATCTCATGTCTAAACTCTATGAGTGTGAGGGATGGGATACCTTTAAACAATTGCAGGTTCACTCCAGCACATTTCCAGTTCCCAGGCCAGGCGTGGAATTAAAAATACATGAGGTGTTTATCTCTTATCTCATTGTAACGGCTCCTTTCTTCTATTTGTAAGTGGCTGCGTTTAATCTACTGAAATCTACTATTTATGATAACTCAGTTTGTATCCACAGGGCTGCAAGAGCATTGCAAAGGTAATTCAGGGGCTGAGAAATGTGTGTGTGTGTGCACTACAGTCACAGCCCCACAACTGGCAATAAGCCCAAACACTCTGTTCTCTCTCTCGCTCTCTCTCTCTCTCTTTATCACACACACGCACACGAAACTGTTATGCCAGAATGTTTCATCTGCCTAATACAATTCTCCACAGCCAATGATTCAGAATTAGAGGAACTACAGGGAGGGGAGAACAAAACGATTATTGGATGAAAATCCTCTGGACCCAGTGAAGCAGCACAGTCGGTTCTCCCTGCAGAAACGCAGCGCTGTCAATAAGAGACAAAAGGTGGACGCTGTTTAAAAAGCAGACGAGTCAATTAGGGACGCACACTAACATTTCAGAGACATTTCACAGATACAAAAGCCTGAACCCAACTGTGTTTCATCAAATGTCACCAATAATGTGTTTGTCTACGTGCACACGCCGCAATAAATGATGCATACAAACACACACACACACACACGCAGACCCACACACTTGCCTCAGTGATGCAATGAGATGCAGGCACTGTAATGATGAATATGCACAAGCTACTAGGATTGAGTCTCGCCATGATGTCATGCTGTACAAGTTAGTTCTATTTGCTGGCTTTTTAACCCGTGTGTTAGTACTTCTTCATGCATGCAGGTGTAATGATACTGTGTTATTGTGTGGCTTTTATGTGTGTTCTCTTCTCTGTGATGTAGTCCGGCGTGATGTGTTGTTGCCGCCTATTGGCTCCTGTGAGGATCCTTATTGAATCATGACCCACCACTTTCTCTTCTATGCTTCCATTTTAGTTTTTCATCAGGATTTTATTGAGGGAATTTGTCATTTTCTTCGGTTTGAATCTATACGCTGTCCTCTGTAAGGCTCCGGGAGAAATCCTTGTAATGAAGGAATGTGAATGTAAAACTGATGCTGCGATTCTACTTCATCTTACAAAACTAACTTACCTGCTTTAAGTTTAATCTTATATTATTGTGCATTTATCAATAATAGTGCTCATGTTGTGCCTGTGAGCTCTGTGAGACCAGTGTCTTCTGCTGAGCTGAGGTGATTAAACCTAATGAATATGTAAAGTACAGTATATATGTGATCTGTGTGTGTGTGTGTACACACCTACACAACGCACCCCTCCCTCATCAACCAATGTCCTTCCTTCATGCAAAAGTAGGTTAGCTGACGCGACAGTCACCATGGCAACCATTTCTTTGCTTCACTATTGTTGTTCCCCCCGTAGTTAGTGCATGTGGGTGTGTGTGTGTGTTCTTACCGACATAAGGCATGAGAGGTGCTAACAGGGTGCTAACAAGGGCGTGATGTCACCTTGTGATAGTGTGTGTTCACTTTTTGTGTCTTTGTGCAGTGTATGTGTGTGTGTAGTTAAAGACACAGGCACACTTGAGCTTTCTATCGGGTGAAAACTATGAAAAGAGAGTTGGCTGATATATTTATGATATATTCAATGATGTCATTTCAACACAGTTTTAATGAAACACTCAATTTGATTTGAAGTTTGCTTTAGAAGTTACTGTTTCTGTAATCTGTGGTTTAATGGAGCATTTTAAATCCATTGCCGTTTAAGAAGATAAACTTTATCATGCATACTGGCACAGTGATGTCACCTTCTACTGCTGGATTCCAAAATAAACCCAAACTTTTGATGCATATGTTCAACTTCTGCCCTCGGAGCCAGAATGTCCTTTGGGCACATGAAAGCATGAGGAGGTTTGCGTTGAATGGCTTTACTGCAAATTGGAGTTTTCCTAACGCCATTACAGCGAGCAGTAAATGAGGCCTGCAGTCTCACACACACACACACACACACACACACACACACACACACACACACACACACACACACACACACACACACACACACACACACACACACACACACACACACACACACACACACACACACACACACACTGCTCTCAGCCTCTCTTGATGAGCTGCTGGTGGCTTTAAAGAGGACTCGGTGAATGATAACAAGCGTGACGGAGCTGCGAGTGAAACTTTTAAAAACTTAACAAGCTTAACATCAGATATGGTGAATAAAACGGTACAATGTTACAATTTTGCTGTGAGAGATGAGGAGATGTGTCTATAAGGTCTAATATTACACACACACTGCAGAATCTGTTTGTTATTGAAGTGTTTTAAGCTGTAATTTTGTATTTTCCTCACATAGATGCTGTTCTTCATCATAAAAGCTTATTTGTTGTTGGTTTGATTCATTTCTGTGATTTCCCCTCTGGGATGGACCTTTGTTTTTCTTATGATTGACCTTATCCGACCTAATGTGCCGTTTTTAAGATTCCCTCATCTCATTGCAGCGTATCAGAGCTAATCTTCCCCCGATCACGCTGTGCTTTATCAAAAAGGATCTCGCCTCTTTTCAACTGAGCATAGCTAATATTTTATTTTGGAGAAACGCGTTTGATCTCAGCATATCCTGTACTTAGACCTGTTTTTGTTTTTGTCTTATACCATCTGTCAGATCAAGTACAGGTTTTATTTAATGCCTGTTTTTGTCCGGTCTGTGCCAGGGCAGCTATCATTCTCTCACCAAAACTCATCTTCTCTTCTTCTTATCCCCTTCTCTTCTCATCTAATCTCCTCTCCTCCTCTCAGTCAGGAAGCTTCTGGATCAACACTGATCAGCCACAGGAGAAGGGAGAGACAGACCGAGAGAGAGAGAGAGACAGAAAGAAAGACAGAGAGTGACAGAGGAGGAAGGATAGAGAAGTTAAGATGGTGAAATAGTGAGAGTGACCAAAAAAGAGGCAGAATGAGATGAAAAAAAGTAGGAACAAGTTAAGGGAGATGAGCAGAAGGAAGAACATAAGAGAGACACGGTGAGTAATTACAGGACACCCGGAGCTTTAAAGCTCTACGCTTTCATCTCTCCTTCCTGTGGATGAGAGAGGGAGAAGCAGCGGAAAGAGAGGAGGTGGCCGACTTAAGTCCCAGACAGCACTCACACATCGCCATCGCACACTATCACTTTGTGTGTGTGTGTGTTTGTGTTTGAAACTGTACTTGCTGTAGTGCTTGTTGTAATTATTGGAACAGTACTTGTGGTAATAGTAGTTGTTGTTGTAAGAGGCAGAAAAGTTACAGTAGTTGTGTATTATTATTATTAAGATAAGGTAGAACTACCTTAGTATTATTGTTATTAGATTAGTATTATTATTACTGGTAGGAGTAGAGGTAGGAGTAGTTATACAAGTAAAAGTTGTAGTAGAAGTTTAGAAGTAATTGATGAATAGTGGTAAGAGTTGTTTGCCTATATTTGTAAAAACTATTACAACTACTACTACTTAACTAGTAAAGCAAATCATTGATTTTTATACTACAGTTGTATTTTTTGCTACTCCTGCTTCAAGTTACTGCTACTGACTTGTATAGGTTGGTCTCTTGATGTTCGGTGATGACGGTGTAGTTGTAATATTGAATGTCCACGTGATGGTTGTTTACTTTCTTACCCAGGTCTTTTATACGCGCCGCTATTCCGCGCGGACACCAGGGGGCGTAGTTGCGTCGTGTCCCGCAGCGTGGTACTCGTGGGGGCCCCCCCTCGGCACAGTCTACCTGGACACGGTAATGCTGCGTTCAGGGCGGAGAGAGGAGGAGGAGGAGGAGCCAGCGGAGCCTCCGACACGCAGCGCCGGGGAGGCTGACTGACACTCAGCCTGGACCTGCGCTGGAGCTCAAACAAACACACACATACACACACACCCGCTAAACTCTCACACGGGCCCACGGTGATGCTCAACCGACACCGCGGGGACTGATTACGGGATCGCCTGGACCGATTCGGCAGCAGACCCCCTCTGAGCCGCAGGTAAGACGCCTCCTGTCTCCTGCCGCCGCCGCTGCTGCTGCTCCTCTCTGGAATGCAGGGACAGATTGCTGCAAGACTTGAGGGAAATTCCTGAGCTCACATTATGACACACAAACATGTACTTAAGTGTAATTTTACCTCTAGAAAAATACGCATTATTCTTTATGCTTATTTCTATGGGAGTTCTAGAATAAAACATAGCCGTGGGAAGTAGAAAGAAATGTCACATTCACCACAGATTGACTGATTTCACTTAACTGTTAGATCATACAACATACAAACAATGCTAAATGTTTCATCTGTGCATTTCAATTCTACATGAAGTACATTATAATATTTACATTATTGCTATATTACAGATGTGCAGCGTTGTGCATTGTAAAAGTTTGGTAGAATGCACTCAAGTGAATGTAATCTAGATGCAGAAATACACATTGCACAATAGATGAGTTCTCTTTGTACAACAACAATACTCCATCATACCTGGAAGTATGTACTTTACTTTGATCTCTGTGTGGAATCTTATTCCTTACATGTCTGGTTCTAGATGTTAGGCCTGAAGCTGCTGTGTGACGTCTCCTTTGATGGATTGATTGTTTGGATTTTAGTTAACGTGATGGCTTTAAGTTATGAATGAGCTGCTGGTGATCATGTTTGTGCAGGTAAATAAGGAGTGTGTGATGCTTTATTTTGGTATGTGTGTGTGTGTGTGTGTGTGTGTGTGTGTGTGTGTGTGTGTGTGTGTGTGTGTGTGTGTTTGTGAGAGAAAGAGAGAGTAGGTGGTGTATGTGCATGTGTGACCTTGCACTTTTTTCTCTGCCGTCTGCATAATTGTTTTCTCGGTGCCGCCTGGCTGTCCCGGGCCCCGGGGCCCCTGGGGGAAGTCCTGCCCGCAGACAGGCAGCTTGGCCCGGCTGGGGACATGCTGGGTCCTGCCGAGCCTCTGAAGTCTGCTGGCTGGCTTTGAACTGTAGCTGCTGGAGATGGAAATCAATCCGTGTATATCCCTCTCTCTCTCTCTCTCTCTCTCTCTCTCTCGCTCCTTCTATCTCTCTATCGCTATCTCCCTCCCTCTCTTTCTCTCTCTCTCGCTCCCCCCTGCCCCCAGTGTAGCCCTTCCCCGCTGCCATAGACTCTTTCATGTTCACAGGTAGAAAGGCTAAAGAGAGAGAGAAGAAACAGAGGTGGGGGGGACTGTAACTCATCTTCAAAAGACGTTAATATGGCGTCTGAGGATTAAAGAGGATAAAGGTAGAAAAACCTACAAAGCCAGCGTCTGTAGTCTTCATCACGCTGTTAGACTGAAGTGAGCGGATGATTTATTTACTTGTAAGTTTGTCACTTCTTGCAGCGCCGTAGCAGCGTTCCCACAATGACTCTATTGAGTTTGGAGTTGACGTGATAGAAAGAGAAAGGCTCTCGTGTTTCCTGGTGAAAGTTATGTTGGAGATTTATGTTAGATGTCACTGCTGATCACTCCCATCCAGAGATCACACTCCTTCACGGACCTCCAGAGGCCTTCCATGCTTGAAAAGCTCATCAAGCCTCGCACTAGTCTAAAGACAAACATTTGACTTAAAACGTCATGTCGAGTAAACAGAAGTCATCGCAGCTCGTTAGCAAATTGAATCTCAGCATGAAGACTCCGGTTTGTAAGAAAGAAGGAAGAATTCTGCCAGCAAAAATACCAAAATATCACTCTGAAGACCACAAACATATTTACTGCAGGAGTATAAATCTACATATTTTCTTAGGGTATTATCGGTGGAAAAGGTTCAATTCCACACTTTGATCATTGACAGAAAGATCATAAGAGTTGAACAATTAATGATAATAACTAATTAGTGATGTTTAAACAGACCTGGAGCGTGAATGAAACGTCTGCTAATCTATTCAGTCTAGTCGCTGTAAATGTACTTTTTCTTTTAACGTACCGCACTGATTAACTCTGACAGCTTTTCCCTAAATACACAAAGAAATATCTTTCCGATGAAACGTTGGCTATAAATTGAGAAAACTCTTGTTATCTTAATTCTGTATCAGTGTGCTGAGCATGTGCGTCCCAGGTGCTGCAGGCAGATTGTCCACATATGAGGCTCATTCTGTCTCTTTCTGTCTCTTTCTGCCTCTGGAACACGTCTCCACTCTCTCCACTCAGACATTCGCTAAACACAAATCCATCCTTCTTTCCTAATTTTCTATAATATGATGACTACGTAGACGAGTATCTGTTAAATAAGTGGCTCTCCTGGCTCTCCTTGAGGGCCTCTCCCCGGAGGTCCCCGGCAACAATGACAGGCAGTTAAATGACATTATATCTTCATTTGCGAGCAATAATCGCGGGTAGAGCAACATGTAAGGAAAGAAAAAGCCTCAGTAATCACAGGTTTCAGGCTCAGCACTGTTATTTCCCTGCGCTGGCTGAAGACAAGTTCAGCAATCCAACAGTTAAGTCTGCCCACGCCGGCCCCAGGGACCGTACGGGCTAATCACAGCGGGGTTTGCGGTCTAATTTGGGTCCACTTAAGAATCCCTGTTATTGGGGATCTATTCAGTTAATCATCAATTCCTGGATGATGTGTGTGTGCCAGGGAGAAGCTTAGAGTCTTTCATGCAATTTGCTTCTGCTTGCTCCTGCTGTATTGCTGCTGTTTGACCTATTTACTCTCATCAGTGGTTAGTTTGACCACTTTTTGAATCGGCAGACTCCTGGCTCACTATTGTGGTAGGAAGCAGTGAGTATCAGAGGAGACACGTGGGAGTTTGAACACGTGGGAGTTTGAAGCAATACAAGGAAATGGATGAACGCTGGTGTTTCTGTTGCAGATGATCAGAATCGAAAGAATCGAAATCTAAAGAAAGAATAGGGAAAGAATGAAAGCGAATCGTTTGACCTGACTTTACTTCTGCTTGGAGTTCACTTCAGATCAGAGGAGGGGGCTTTGGGGTTTTGCAACAAGCAGGAAGAAAGGCAGTTAAAACATTGCAATGCAATAACAGAGCAAGAGTTGCAGCACAATAGAAAAAAAAAAGTCGACGCAAGTGCCAGAGAAGCTGTTGATGTTTGAATGAACTGTGTTTATGTTGGAAAATGCGATGCCGAGGGGAGCATGTCAGATTATTTAAAAAGACGATGCGTGTGTGTGTGTGTATGTGTGTGTGAAAGCCTATTTCCTCATCATATTGTACATTCTTAAATGTGTTTTGATGTGTTGCAAACATTCTAAGACAGCAACCCTAAAGGAACCTTAGCGGGGTGATGCTCTGCCACTGCTTGACCTCAGTTGTTAGAGGGAGACCACAAGGCAGAGGACTGTGAGGAAGTGAGCCTTCAGAATGGACACACACGCACACAGAGAGAGATAGAGAGAGGGAG
Source organism: Genypterus blacodes (assembly GCF_046128005.1). NCBI lineage: Eukaryota > Metazoa > Chordata > Actinopteri > Ophidiiformes > Ophidiidae > Genypterus > Genypterus blacodes. The sequence goes on from NW_027466921.1 coordinate 979,903, forward strand.
AGAGAGAGAAAAAATGGTTCAGGAAGATCGACGATGAAAGACAGAGCACCAACAGGCAGAGAATCAAAGGGACGACTGACTGGGGTTGGGATAGGTGTGTGTGTTTGTGTGTGTGTGTGTGTGTGTGTGTGTGTGTGCGTGTGTGTGTGTGTGAGACTTCTTTTCATGTGCCCTAAAAGTTTGTTTTTCCTGAGCACTGAGTGGGAAACTGACAGTAGATTGACTGGGGTTGGGATAGGTGTGTGTGTGTGTGTGTGTGTGTGTGTGTGCGTATGTGTATGTGTATGTGTGTGTGTGAGACTTCTTTTCATGTGCCCTAAAAGTTTGTTTTTCCTGAGCACTGAGTGGGAAACTGACAGTAAGTCTGTAATTAAAGCAATCAAAAGATGAAGAGAGATGAAGGCAAGGCACGCACACACACACACACACCTCATTTAGTCCTGTGGTCATGGATGAAGCTCAGCATCAACATCACGAGAGAGAATTGCTTATTTCCTGCGTACAAACATCTCCATTTGTTATAGTAAATTAAATACTTTGTTCTATTATGTCATTTCAACAAAACTTCCTTACCGACTTCCTTCTTTCCATAGTTCACTGATATTTGAGTCTCTCTCTCTCTCTCTCTCTGTGTGTTCCGTTCATCATTCTTCCTCTGACGAATCTTTATGGGGAGAAATGGACACACACACACACACACACACACCCACACACACACACACACACGCGGAGGAAGAAGGGCAAAATGTTTGAGGTTTCCATTTGCTTCCCCGACTTGTAACCTCAGCGGGGGGAAATCACTTTCATCACTGATCTGATTAACTTCAGGCTCATTTCTCTCCCGCTAAGTGAAGCTTGAAGGCTCGTATACCGACCCCGAGTTCGACTTCCCCTCCCTCCCGCCACTGATCCGCCCCTTATTATAGGAAGAGAAGCGTAATGTTGAATGAAAGGATTCAACGCCGTGTGTCTGCTTTTCATTGCGTTCACAGTTTTGCCTTTGACAGACTTTCGCTGAAGGTGAGAGCCGGCTGGTTTGATTTTGACTGACAGCCACGCCGTCAACCCCCCCCCCCCCCTCCACTTTGCTCTCCAGCCGCCTCCAAATCACAGAAAGATGAGAGACCGAAACGCCAGCAGCAACATTCCTCCTTTAATTCACCTCAGAAGAAGAAAGGGAAACAGTCGGTGCGCTCTTGAATTATTCTTGAAAGCCAGACGAGAGAACATGTGGCAACATCGGCCGCGTTTCCATTGAGGTTTTTCGAGTAAAAAAATCAAGGAAAGTTCCGAAATATCGCAACAACAAAATGCTAATTAGGCCTAGTAGACATATGGATGAGGGATGGCATGAAATCCACACTAATTTTAACTCTAACGAGGCTGGAAAAGGCCTGACAGGAATCCGTGAATCTGACAGGAGCGGCTTTTTTAAGGCACGATGTGACGCCGCTCCAGGCTCCTTCCATTTATTCCTTAAAATAAAACCCTTTGCTCAACATATAACTGGATTTGGCTCCAGTTGTGGAAAAGCCTAAAGGGGGAAGTAGAAGACTTTGCCTGTCTCCATCTGCGAAACCGTCCAGTGCTTGGACTAGAAAACGTAAATAAGGCCAATTCGTCGTTAAAGAGAGAAGAAATGAGTCTGAATGAATCTTCGGTCTCTTGTAACACTGGTTGTCAACAGATGATGATGTCATACTTGAGTGATTTGGTTGGTTTGTCATCAAATTGACTGTGGATGATGTGACATTAATGGTGAATGAAGTGAGTTTGGTGGATTTGCTGTTTGGTTTGCTGCGTTTCAAAAGCTGCAGGGTCTTTAAATGTTCCCTGCACACACACATGCATACACACACACGGGGAGAGTTTGGAGTTGTCGAAGTGGATACATGTGTTTGAGCTTTGGCAGGTTGAGCTCTGGCCCGTAAAAACACGACAATAATTGACTTTTTTTTCCGGAATATATAGAGCCCTCAGTGCAGCATTGATTGGCTTTGGAACGTGTTTACGGCCTTGGAGCAGTTGGATTACGTGTGCGAGGGTGTGTGGGTGTGTGAGTGTGTGTGAGTGTTTCTGGTTATGTTGGTGCTTTGGTGAGCTAATGCTGGGCCACATTTATGCTTATATTTAGTTTATTCTGGTCCGTGTCCATAGGGGTTGCTACTGGCAGGCCTGGATGACCTAACGGCGGCTCTGACTCCGGCGCCTCTCCGCCAGATGTTTGGACACATTTTGTCTCTCTCGCAAACAAAAAGGACAACGAGTGAGGCCGGCAAAACTGAGGCTAGTTGCAAGATAAAACATTGCAGCAAACTGGAGGATATAACGGATGAAGAATAGAATCAAATCAAGACGCTGTGAATCAAAATCACAATCAGGAGCTGGAGATCTATGAGGTCTATGAGAGGAAATTACCCCGGATTTATTCTGATGTGATCTCATGTTTTGTCTGTAATTCCACTTAAATGTCATTTAATGGTCATCAGAACGTGAAATCGCCAGAGACAGGGGACAGGAGGAGACAAGAGCAGACATGAGGAGACACGGGGGGCCAGGAGGTGACAAGAGCACACATGAGGAGACACAAGGAGACAGGAGGAGACAGGGGAGACAGGGGAGTCAGGAGGAGAGAAGCAGAGACATGAGGAGACATAAGGAGACAGGAGAAGATAGGAGAAGACGGGGGAGACAGGAGGAGAGAAGCAGAGACATGAGGAGACATGAGGAGACACAAGAAGACCGGGGGAGCGGAGTGGAGGATAATAGATGAAACAGAAGAAAAGACAGAAACTGGATTTGATGAGAAGCAGATGTTTCTCATGTAAATACCAAAGGCAGAATGACAGAGATCCTCCGCTTTATTATGCCGCTGATTTGATTGTCATCAGAAATAAAAGGCTGGCAATGAGCCCACCAAAGTGCCGTAACAGCCCTCTTCATCTTCCTCATCGCTTTGCCTCTTGGCCCGGCTCACTGGCCCCTGGATTGGCTCATTACTTAATCGGAAAGTCATTAAGAGGCGGCGTAATGAAAATCCTTCATGAGGTTAAAGACCGGCGGCGATAAACCATTTGCAGCGCAATCCATCTGTGAGACGGAGACACGGAGGAGGAAACGCAAGGAGGAAGACTCAAACAGGCGACGCCAGTCCCGGAATTAAATCAAGGAGACAAGGGGGACAGGAACAACAACAACTAGAAGGCCAAAGACACACTGGTTTGGTGTAGAGCTCAGCCAGAGAATGAACAACATATGTTCACGAGGCTTCTCTGCCGGACTGATCGGAATCAAAAAAGGAGATCTGGAGGCTAATTTCAGTGTCGAAGAGGATCTGAGAAGGAAAGTCATCGCTTACATTCACATGGTGGACATGTGTGTGGGACATGCAGACACACACAGACATGCCAGACACGTGAGCCTTTGAACACAACGTAAACATTAAGAGACGGACGAGGTTCAAATCGGCTCTGATCGTGTGTGTGTGTGTGTGTGTGTGTTGGCTCGATGTCTCAGGACTGGGAGTCAAGTTGTGTAAATTGTTGACAACCACCAGTTTTAAGTTAAAGAAAAACACGGAACAAGAACAAAAGCAGCCTGTCGGAATCAAACCAAACAAAAATGTACATCCAATACCTACGAATACTCAAAGATGAGAAACTCTGCCGGCTTCCATCCCACAACAACACTGTTTGTGTTCACAGCCACCTCTAGCTAAAGCAGGGGATCAAACCTCAGGTCTGTGTGTCGGCTCTTATGCCGCACTTCACATTTTGGAATAATCACTTACAGGCAAACCGTGTCAGAATTTGTTTAAGCGTTTGTGTAGCATGACTGACATCTCAGGTACAGACTTGTATGCTGCCTCCGTATGGAATCCAGAGATCGAAAAACGCGAAGGAGAGCCGATGTAGAACTCCGGTTAACATTTGGGAACGTACAAGGACGGATTTTTAGGTGCTGAAGAAGTGTTCAGAGGCCTGGAATTGTGATGACTTATGTGGTCTTAAGTGTTCAGCGCTAAATCTAAACTTCAGTGGAGCAGAAAGTGTCCAACCTTCCTGGATTTGTCAGTTGTTTTGTCTAAACAAGTTTAAATGTTGAAATTGACCCTGACAGTCGGATACAGGCGTGACCTTTTAAAGACTAGCAGCAACTTCCTGCTCCCTTTTCCCAAGAATGCACCTCCATGCCAAACACACAAGGAAGAGTGGGAGAGAGAATTAAGAGTTAAGAGGAAGGAGTCTAGTAAATACGCGCCTGTCTCTCTCTCTCTGTGTGTGTATGTGTATGTGTGTGTGAGAGTGAGGCTGATCTCCTGTGGGAATTTCCGTCCTAGCCTCTCCCTTCACCTACAGGGACTAAATATCCCCATAATGGCTTCACCTAATCTGTCAAATTTGCCTGTCACATGTAGCTGCAGTCCATATCAATACAGACCTAAAGCTTCTTTGAACGTCTTTAAAGCGTATTAAAGCCTTAAACTTGTCACTGTAGGCCAGGGGAGACAAATGTAAGAGTTTTTTTTTTTTTTAGAGCTTTAGGCGAATTGCTTGGATGTTTGAGGTCGGGCGGATTTGTTATTGTGCATTTGGTTTTAATGAAGCAGAATGAATCTTCCTGCAGCGATGTGGAAACTAATATTGGGTTTCCCGCTGTTTGGTAAGAGGATCAATCAGATGCAATGATGAATAACAGAGAGAGAGAGAGGGAGAGAGAGAGAGAGAGAGAGCATTTGACCCCACACTAGGAGCTGCCCAGTATGGCCACAGTCACCCACTGGTGTCCACTTGTCTCCTCTGCAGTGAGGACACAGCTGAGGAGAGTGGAGGTGTTTCTGTGCCATTATGAGCTTAATCCCCTGTGGGGCCGCAGACTTTCATCTCAGACCTCAGACCTGCCCTGACAGAGAGACAGCGAGGAGGAAGAGTGTCAGAGGGAAGAGCTCTTCAAACACACAGCTCCTTCAGTGTGTGTTTGTGTGTGTGTGTGTGTGTGTGTGTGTGTGTGTGTGTGTGTGTGTGTGTGTGTGTGCAGTTTAACCTGATAATGAGTAGCCTTGAGGGAGTCCGCAGTCATTTGGCAGCTTCTTCATTTCCTGATTCCAAAAAAAATGCTACACACACACACACAAATGCAGGCACACAGGCGCCCACACACACACAATCACACACACACAATCACACACACAGTTGTGGTCTCACCACAAGGACATGCGCAATCAAGTCTGTGCTATGCTTCAGAAGCCAAGTCTGTGTGTATTTGTAGGCCTGCATGTAGGTGTTTGTGTTTCTGTCGGTGTGTGTGTGTGTGTGTGTGTGTGTGTGTGTGTGTGTGTGTGTGTGTGTAGGCTGTAATTAACCCTCGGGGTGGGGGAATTAGCCGTCGCTGAAGATCAGAAAGTTTTTCACTCAAGGCGGCGACATGGTAGAGTGAAATCAGAGGTTTGGAGCCAGACAGACAGATTCAGACTTCAGATAGGAACACACACACACACACCCATACATACACACACATACTTTGATACTGCCTGTACTTTCAAGTAGATTAAAAGTTCAGTTCCTTGGAAAACCTCCAGTATTGATCAGCTGAGATGTGAGATAAATATGTAATGATCAAACTGCGTTGCACCAATCAACTCTGTGTGTGTGTGTGTGTGTGTGTGTGTGTGTGTGTGTGTGTGTGTGTGTGTGTGTGTGTGTGTGTGTGTGTGTGTGTGTGTGTGTGTGTGTGTGTGTGTGTGTATTATGCGGGTAAGATGCATGGTTGCAGTGTCACAGAGCCCCTATGCAGCCTAGAATAAAAAACAAAACACACACATACTTTCACTGCACCATTTGCATCTATAGAAGCTTCTTTCAACTCTTCTTTCTTTCTTTCTTTCTTTCATTCTTTCTTTCCTGCTGTTTCATACCTTCAAAGAGACTCCATGAGAAATGTGCTTAATAACAGTAATTACAGTGAAGGTTGTGTTTGCGTATATATATGTTGTGTGTGTGATTGTGTGCATGTGTGTGTGTGTGTGTGAAGGTGGTGCACATAGTGTTTGGGGTTTGTTGTACTTAGTAATTCAAAGTGCACACATATTACTTAAAATATTATTTAGCTGTGAGTATAATGTTCAGCAGAGAGACGGATGATTTGAATCGTAGCTTTGTAATTATCAAATGAGAAATCGCTCGTCTGTCTGCGAGCCTCATTGCCACACACACACACACACACACACACACACACACACACACACACACACACACACACACACACACACACACACACACACACACACACACACACACACACACACACAGATTCACGGAAGCCCTAATTGTCCACCAAAGACATTTTCCCGCTCGGTCACTTGGTTTCTTCTTTAACGCAGAGTGATTCCATGGTGTGTGTGTGTGTGTGTGTGTGTGTGTGTAATTAGTTGTCGATTGGAGGTAAAATCAATTATAGACACAAGACCCACAATGCAACATGTTTTTACAAAGCAGACAATGCTGCTTTCATTCAGAATTGTCTTATCTGCACTGCTACAGAGACCACACACACACACACACACACACACACACACACACACACTGAAAGGCAGTGGGGGAAACACAGTCAACAATGAAAAACCTGTGTGAGGCTTTGGAAAATATTCAGCAGTGATGTTTCGACTAAAACAAGCAAGATGGTGGTGTTAGAATCACGCACAATGCGTGTGTGTTGTGTATGTGTGTGTGATGTGCAGCTCATTAAATGGCGTGTTTGTGTTCAATTGAGCTCAGCTACGTGGAAACTCATCAGGTATTGTGTTAGATGTTATAAACTCCAAATCGTGATCCATCCCTACTACTTCTGTCACTTTCGATCACACTGAAGGAGAATTCATAGCGGTAACATTTAGATGACGTAGCGCGTTGGCACCGCCGCAGCTGATTTACGGGCGTTTTGGGAGCTGCTTGGGCTCTGACACAGAATGGAGCCCCGGGGCGACGCAGACATAATGGAGAGAGGAAGATAATGAGCTGTGATGGAGTGATGTCACCTCCATCCAAGTGAGCTGGGCGAGCCAGCGGTGATGTGGGTGAGCAGGTATGAGCTTGAGGAATGCTCGGCTAGCAAAAGCTTATGAGCTACGACGTGTTTTTGTGAAATCACTGGGCCACACACACACAAACACAGACAACACACACACACATTACTACTGTTGGCAGGACTGGTTATATGCATGATTGTGCTGTTTCGACTAATACTTGCCCCGAGTATATAAAAGTGGAAAGTATGACGTTCTCTCTCTCTCTTTCTCTCTTTCAGTCTCCCAAAGGAAGAAGACGTCAAAATGTCCGAGAGGAGAAGTCAGATGAAGTCCACGCTTCTGTCCTCATTACTGGTAAACTTTGACTTCTACTCCTTCCTTCCTCTTCCTCCTTCACCATCCGTATCCTCTCCTCTGCCTCACCTCATCTGCACTTTCCCCTCCCAGCGCCACTCTTCAATCCAGAATCACACACACACACACTTTCCTCCCTCCCATGTGTGTCCCATCCACAGCACCCAGACTTTAGGCGCTCCGTGACAACAGTTTGCACGACGCCGCAGCACTTGTATCAGTTAGTCACCCGTTGCGCCTTTTGTTGGAGAGCAGATATCTTTACAATCTGAGGACCAACACAGAGATTCTCAGCTTGTTCTGATATTGAGACTCGGCCGTTCTCAGCACACACACTCGCACACTGTGTCCGTGCTGGCCGACACCAAAGCACTTAGTGAGGAAAAGCAAGAAACAGATGGATTAAGCCGCTCTGCGTGTAAGCCATCGCCTAACCTACAATAGTTTATGCCTATAGTCATCATTTGTGGAGCGGATGACTCGGCGCGTTGCGGAGGCGATGGTAACGCTGGCGACTGCCCAATTAACACAAGTTTGTCTGAGCAGGAACATGATTTATACGAGATACATACATACATCATGGAGAACAGCAGCTCGTTTAATATCTAAACATGTAGTGAATGTTAGGACGTCACACAGCTATCAGACAGGGACGTGAACACACACACACACACACAGGGAGGGGAGGAGGATGTGGGGGTGTGATGGGGATGTTTTCTGTATTATTTCCTTGTTTTCTTGCTTCCTGCTGATGGAATTATAGATCTTCCGTTCCCCAGTAAATCAGCAGGAGAGACGTTCATCACTGCTGTTGTTGATGATTGGGAATTTAATTCATAATTTAGTTCAAATTAACAGGCAGATGAGGAAACGGTGCAGGGTGTTGCTGTGTGTTTATCCTGCTAAATGGATTTGAATGTGATGCTGGTCTATTATTAAAAATGGGATCTGCTGTAAATAACTGTTCAGCAGTAAATGGATACAGAGAAAGAAGTAAACAAATACACGTCTGACTGGATTTCATCATTTACCCATTTACTCATTTATTACTTCCTGTATTTAGTCAAATGTACTTCTCATCATATTGGAAAAACAAACCTAAAATAAATGAATATTTGAATACATAGAAATATAAATATTTTTTAAAAGGCAAGCAATTATATATTAGAATTATAAATTATCAAGGAAGGAAAAATATATTTGCCAAATTCTGCATCTTTCACTAATTCCCATTCCATAGTGTATTTACAGTATATTACCAATTATGGTTATTAATATTGTTTTCATCCAAATGGTCCCAACACCCAACCCCTCTTTTCACTGTTGAAGTGCCCATGAGCAAGACATTTATACACCTCAATTACAGCAGCAGATGGAGAGTGTGTGTGTGTCGGTGTGAGCCTGTCATGTTTTGTTTTCATGAATACAGTATGATAAAGATATGCAGCTCATTCCATCTCCTTGTCTGTCTGTCTGTCTGTGTGTGTCTGTCTGTCTGTCTGTATGTGTCCAGGTGTGCTGCATGCTGTCTGCTGGCGCTGAGTATTCCAACTGTGGAGAGTACGAGTTCTTCAACCAGACCAGTAACAGCTGCCAGGCCTGTCCTCAGTGCCAGCCAGGACAGGAGCCACACATGGTGAGAAACACGGGAACACCTTCTATCAAACACCTTTAACCTCACCTGTAAACAAATCAAGGTGTTCCCTTCTGTTGTCAGCAGGGGTCACTACACTGACTGACTGACCCAGACCACACACACACAAGCACACACAAACACATACAGACGTTCAGTGTGAAGGAATGCATGGGGGTGAATGATGAGCAGTAGTCACAGCGATTTAGCCTCTGACAGCCAAAGCAAACAGAGCAAAGAGCCTCACTGAGCACCTTAGGGTGACACGCCCCTTCCACACACACACACGCACACACTCTGTCTCCAGGAATCCAGTTAGTGTCTATGCACACATTATTTATTTTAAGTATTCCTTTTGATCTCGATTGATTTACTGTCATGAGATGGAATTAGGCATTAACTCGTCGGTTCTCGACCCGTCACCTCAGCACCTAATAGCTCCGCCTACTTTCCATCTCTCTGCTCCTGATTTGATCTATCAGGTGTGTGTGTGTGTGTGCGTGGGTGGAGCAGGGAGCAGAGGTGTCCACATACTCACACACATTGCAACACACATTCATCAATCATATTTCCTGCATTTGCATTTATACATATATTCCATTTTTGTTCTATTTAGTAATAACAAAAACTAATGTGATGCAAAAACTGGAATTACTCCTACTGCAATCTTATGGGTTCATCTATGATACTCAAATGCTCTTATTGGTTATTGATCAGTGTTAGTTGACGTTCCATTTGTAAGGCTGCACTCTAGTGACCCAAAGGTTAAAGGTCAGGTGCGGTGTGAGTATGAGTATGTTGTTGGCCTTTTCTTTCCTGTCTTCCTCTTAGATGATAACTTCAGAGTGGTATCAAACTAAAACATGACAGAAGAGCGAGCAGAGCAGCAGATCAGAGCACTTTTCCCTCTGTCTGTCTGTCGCCGCTCTGTAATTCACATGTTATTCTGCTAACCCCAAACTTTCCCTGCCTCTGTGTGTACGTGTGTGTGTGTGTGTGTATGTAAGTGTGTTTCAGTCTCACACCCTTTTAATCACGAGATAACCACAGTGTTCCCTATCACAGCAGACTTCAAACCCGACTCGCAGTGTGTGATCACTTCACACACAAACACAAGCACGAGCACAGAGGGAAGCTTTGACACATTCACACAGTCATGAAGACGTCCAAGAACCCTGTGAATGCACTTCCTGCATCCAGATTAGGTCTGGATTACATTTCCATGCTGGATTACATGAACGCAAACACACGTCTCCATCTTGAGGCAACAAAATCAGATTCATTTAGCAGATTTATCCACTTATTTTGATATAACGAGCAGCTACAACGATCAAAAATGGATCCTGAAGTCTGAAGACAGCTGGGACGTTTGGTGGTAATTCTAGGTTTCATCCACGTCCCTGTTTATTACACACACACACACACACACACAGGAGATTTCACTCCAACAGAAGCAGATATGTGTAATATAGCTATGATTCCAAAACCCAAAATTTGGCTTCAACCACACAGAGAAGATGGAGCGGATTGTTGTGTGTTTCATGTCTGTGTTGCTCAAAGCTAAAGGGCACAGACTTGCTTTTAATCGACGGATCAAAGAAAGAGACAAACGGAAGATGAAAGTGTGTGTGTGTGTGTGGCCTGTTATTCTGCCTTCCCACTGTGCAAAATTAAAATGCGTAGATGAGAGAAAATCTGTGCTAGAAAACAGAATGATGAGTTGGTCATCCTAAACACAACCAGGCATGGAAAACCACACACACACACACACGCACACGCACACACACACCAAAAGGACCCCTGTGACCAATCGTATAACTTTTTTGTCGTCTAAAAAGCGGTTGCCAGATTTGTTAAGGTTATGGATTAAAACAGATGTGTGTATTTGTGTGTGTGTGTGTGTGTGTGTGTGTGTGTGTGTGTGTGTGTGTGTGTGTGCTTCTGCGCCACGCTCACAACTCATCTCATTAACATTACACATTATACTTGACAAGAAGAAGAAATGTTGACGTTGATGACCAAACTTGAGTCTGTAAGTGAATCTGTGTGACTCAATGTGTCTGTGTGTGTGTTTGTGTGTGTTTCTTTTAGACCTGTGGCTACGGTGTGAAGGACGACGACTTCGCCTGCGTGCCGTGTCCACAGGGAAAATACTCCAAAGGAAAATATGAGATCTGCAGACGGCATAAAGACTGCGACGCCCTCTACAGGGCCACGGTGCTCGTAGCAGGAACGCCTGACAGCGACGCAGAGTGTGGACCGTGTTTACCTGGGTACTTAAAACACACACACACACACACACACACACACACACACACACACACACACACACATTTACTAGGGTACTTAAGAGGGTACTTACTTCAAAGAGGATTTCTCTGGTGCTCCTCTGCTGCTGTGAGTGTCAGACAGGCAGACAGAGCGAAAGGCAGGCAGGCAGGCACCAGAACATCTTTGATCCTCTGAAAGCAGAAAGTAAACACACAGAGCTTTATTTATTTATAACACACACACACACACACACACACACACACACACACACACACACACAGATTATTCAAGCTTCACACATTGACAAACCAATGGAAAATTCTTTGATAATGTAGATACTGTTAAGTTTGTGTTTAACTTTTTACCATAAATAAAGTCAAAAAGATCCACCCTGTCACCGGCACCGCTTGGATACTTGTTACTGCACATTTAGATCTATATGAACTTGACGTATTCACATTTATGTACATATCCTGGATTAACAGAATGGCGTTGACATGATTGGACCACCCTGTTACATTCTTCAGTACACCCCCCGCCCCCACACACACCAGCGCGCACACACACACACACACACACACACACACACACCACATCCGAACCCTCCATTCGCCATGGCATCCACGGTTGCCATGTGGAAACACACTGCCTGCCATTGTAACTGGAAATCAATGGGACTTTCTAAATGTTAGCAGACCTACCATCCTTCCTCCCCCTTCCTCCTCATCACTCCATCATCGCCGTCTCTTCCTCCCCTCTCCTTCTGTGCCATGTCAACAGGAAACAGGATGTTAAATGGTTTTGACATTGACATCATATCTCTAATGATTTGAACACAAAAGAAAAGACACTGAGCTTATAATGGAAGATACCTGGCAACATTTGTACCAGGTGATACCTTGTGTGTGATCCCGACAGAAGCCAGATGGTGGCGCTAAACTGGGCTTCCAGAGGGCTGAACGCTGGAATCAGATAAATCCACATATATGAGAATGTCAGTTGTTTACTCTGCATACACACCCAACACACAATATTACTTTACAAGAGTTCCATGTGCTGAAAATGGAGCATATGCGTATTAATTCACCGCAAAGCAGAGAATGCAACACAATTTACACCATATTTCAATAAACAGTGTACATACTGTATGCACAATTACTCTGCACCGTATATAAACACAATACAAATGAAATACGGCAGGTCTGAGCAGTGACAGCAGGCGTTACGATTCTAAATATAACTATGAAGCTGTTTGCAGTGTGTGAGTGTTTACTGGTGAGGGTCTCAGCCTGGGGTGGCGGGTGGTCCTGGCTCCCTGGGGTGGGAAGGGTGACTCATTATTTTCCCTGCTCTCTCTCTCTCTCTCTCTCACACACACACTGTGGAGATGTAAATGTCAATGTATTTCTACGTCCTGCTCATGTGGATCATTCCTCAGTGACTCAGGGCGACGTCTTTGCTGAGCCGTGTTTGGTGCCTTCCAGGGATCAATTAAAGTCAAACTTTTCACCTCAGCTGCTTCGAGCCAGGTGAACCCCCCCTCCATCCCACCTCCTGTCTTTTTTACGCAGGGGTTTGTCTGGAAGCTACTGAGGCTTCACGTGTCTGCAGAACACCTGCCGGCCCAGATCACAGCTCACACGGCTTACAGTTAAAAAAAAATCCAGGACTAAGCTCTGGAAGAATTCTCCCCTTTTTACTGAGCCCTTTGCTTTCTTTTGTTGTCATCTTGTCTCTGTTACGGGAGGCTAAAGGTCAGATTCGGATTGAAAGGGGGGTAGGGGGGGGGGGGGATTTCAGTGGATCACCGACAGCTCAAGTGAAGGAGCCCCTGGTCCCAAAGGTGAAATCGGAAAGAATGATTGTGTTATCTTTCCCATTCTTCTTCTTTAGGTATTACATGCTGGAGAACCGACCCAGGAACCTGTACGGGATGGTTTGCCACTCCTGCCAGAACTCACCGCGCAACACCAAAGAATGTAAGAGACACATTTCCAACCTCACTGCTGTCTTTTTATTCCAAGCAATGTCTCTTTTTTCACGGTTTCTGATCATTTAATCAGCGCGAAACAAACACTGGAACACGGGACAAACCTCATGTCTCCCGGTATCTCTTCCTCCACCGAGGAGACGCTGCGGGTAACAGTTTCACCCGGCTACAAAAGACGAGACCAAACATCGTCTCCACAGGAATGTTTGGACCCATGTATTTATGCAGGAGGTGATACTTTAGCTCTGTTTGAGAAATAAGCAGAGACATGTAACATTTTTACGATACCGCATAACAGAACAGAGCACAGCGGGTTAGAATCCGGCTCAGAGACGCTTCTTCTTGTCTTAGCTAAGGAATGAAACGGTCTGTGTAATTGAAATAATGCTTCTGTGATGTATTTTATTACAAAATTTCATTCCCCGCATGCTCGTAATTTAATATTTACACTCCAGGATGCTGTTACTCATTTTCCTCTCTGTTGCCCTCCTTCTCTTATGTCTTTCCAAAGTTTTCTCCGATCAACAGGCTCGAACTTTGCTCTCCCTAGTTTCTCTTTACAGTGAAAATATCATGAATGTGAAAGAAAGGAAACAGATCGATTCAATTGACAAGCGGGAGCGTTTTCAGGGATTTTGGGCCCCAGTGCGACGAGATCTGGGCCCCACAACTGCAGACCACAAACCACAAACCACAGACCCGCTGTCTGTCTCAGTGATTAGATGAACAACTGACTGAGAATCTTCACTATTCACGTAGCAAAAAAAAAGAATTTCATCTTTTTCCGAGACTAACGATCTATCCCCCCGGTGAAATTCAAAGAACTTTTTAATCATCTAAAATAAGTGTAGCTGTAGACAGATGGAGGAAGCAGTGTGTCGCTGTTCTTCCTTTGTGTGGGTTTGATCAATGTTGTCACTTAGCTCACATTGATCCAGCTATGAGGTGATGTAATCAGTGTCTGCACAGTGTATTTTTTGACTTTTATTGATACATACAGCTATGGGATTATTATTTATGGGCACATAACTGCCCCCCCCCCTTCAGAGTGTTATTGAAGAGCGTGGAATTGAATGGCATTGTAATTGTGTCATATTTAATGAGCATGTTTTGAAATATGAAAAGCCCCCAAAAAAGCAGCCCAGGCCTGCAGAGATGCGGGTGGGAGTCTTTTCAGCGCTCTAATTGTTTCTCCAGGCATGGAAATGAATCGGTGAATGACGCTGCAAATGAGAGATATAATTATAGAGACGATCAGCACAACAAAAACAAACAGGAAAAAGAAAAAGACCAAATGGAAAGATTGGCAGGTAGTTTGGTCTTGTTTTCAGATTCGACAAGCTGATTGTAAGGATGTTGGTAACCAGTCGGATCCTGCACAGACACACTCGCTTTGATTCTCCTGAGTGAAGCTACTGAACCAGCAGAAACACAAGCGTTACAAACCTGCAGGCTTTACGCAAAATCTAATCAAAATCCTCACCACAAGCCCTGAGATTAACCCTCTACCCGCTCTGACCCAACACACACACACACACACACACAGAGGCCCTATAGCCGCTCTGTCAAGTATGATGGATAAGCCAAGCTCGTAAACGTGATCTACTGCAGGATAAATAACACGTATTTGATTTCAAGCGTAGGCATTATGTATAAACAATCAGCGTTTAGTGTGAAGCCGAGAAAAAAAAGCGCTGCCTAAGAGAAAAACACGATCTGCAGATCAAAGTCTCTGCACAATTGTGATCCTTGTATACTTTGAAGTAGGTTGGTAGACGGTATGGGAGTCCGGACGTTGGTGTTATTATCATTATTTTGTCATATTCAGGGTTTCTATACTTAAATGTCATTTCCCAAACCTTTCCCTAATTAATTCCACGGTGTAACAAGTAAATCAACCTTTATAGCTTCTGTATCAGCTGAATGTGCCTCAACTAAATTTGTTATGCAAACCTGAGTGTGAGCTTCATTGTTCTCCCTTCTCAGGTTCTATCTTGGCGTATAAAAGTTGACGATCATTATGAAAAAACTATCTTTGAAAAGCATTTTCCCCGGGGGATATATTTCTCTTTCTGTAAATACTTACCTCATCCTAAAAGTGCTGTTTGACAGTAAAATGCGTAAGGGTCTGTGATCATCTGTAAGACCTGGATTTGCCAATTCTGACTTCTCATCTCCCGGTGTAATCCGATAATCGGAGTCCAATTATAAATGTGATGTGTCCGGATGAAACAAAACACAGATTATCCAGTGTTTCCTTCCTGCAGCGCCACATTTCTAATTGCGAGTATAGAAACTGTTAACAAAAAAAAAGCGATCTGCGAGCTGAGTGAGTGAGTTTGCAGGCAGGCTGACACTCGCCGTGTAATCTGTAAATTACCCTGCCGTGTGATAATTAAAACTTCAGTGGGTATGAGAGAGAGAGAGCGATGATTAGCGTGTTTGTGCTTGTGCTGATGCGACTCTTTGGCAGGCAGACATTAGGGAGTCTGCAGACGTCGCTCCTCTACCTCCGTCCTCTACTGACACTCGGTGCCATTTGCTGCTATGTGACGCATTTGCTCAGGCCCCGGCACTTTTAGATACACTCCTAAAAATGTGACTTTAACCGTAGCTAATCCTATTTAATACTGTGAAAACCCTGTAAAAAGGTTCTTTACCGCGCCGCACAGACACGACTCTGCACAGACACTTTATGGAGCTGTAAAAACGCTTTAAGACGGAGTGAAATGCTGCAGACTTCTCCAAAACAGCACGAGGCCACATTACACAGCAGTTACCCCACATTTTTGGAGGTGCATTAACATACTGCTGCTCAGATGTGGCCATAACAACTAGGAATAAAGGCAATACATTAGCTTTTCCAAATGTCATGTATACAAGCTTAATGCCATTGACACATTGACATTGGTACAAAACAAAGGAAGCTTATTCCGACTATCGGGCCTAGATTATGCGTTTGTAAACTACATTGATGTGTATATTAGATATTCCAGCGTGTAAAACATCTTAGTCAGGGTTTGCTGCCTGCGTGTGCGTTTCTTTAATGGGCAGGATGGCCTCACACAGCAGCTATGCAGCACCTCGTGTACACTCGGAGACATTCTGTGTGTGTAAACGGCTTAATTGCATTATTGACACACTCTTTAGACTATTGATTACATGCAAATGTGCTGAGAGAGGTGAGCTGCATCTAAAGTTACAAAAACATGCAGTTCCTGTGAAATCCAGTTTAAATACATGGACATGTTTTGCTTTTGGTTATTTTCACTCATGTTTACATCTTAATACAGCAGGAGTTTGTGTTGAATATTAAGTCAGTAAATATCCTGACCTGCCCTGAAAGCTTTGCTGTGATTGGCCAGTCTGTAACTTGACATCAACATGGTTAGACATGCCTACTCAGGGCACCTTAAAGAGACAGCATTAACAAAAACAGAATGGTTTCACTCAGTGTGCACAGCAGTGATGCAGCAGGAAGGGTAGCAATGGATTGGTGAATTTTGTTGCACATTTAGAGCATTACAAGGGTTAACCAGAAGATAAATGGTAAGAAGAACTTGGAAATCTATAGAGTTGATCCCCTTTGGAGCGCATTTACATTTAAAAGACATTTAGAAGTGTTGCATACCAACTACAATGCAGGTCTGGATGGAGTGCACACACACACACACACACACACACACACACACACACACACACACACACACACACACACACACACACACACACACACACACACACACACACACACACACACACACACACACACACACACACACACACACACACACACACACACAAAATGAATAACTACTTTCACACACAATTATCATTGTGCATCATTGAGTTCAGCCTCTGAGACTTGATTATTACGCGCAACCGCGGTCGACTAAACACAACTCCAGTGCAAGCTCATATCCTTAACGAGAGAGTAAACACACGCTCCAAACTGATGTCTGCAGCCACAGGGCGCCGGGCTCAGTGTGAGTGTGTTTGTGCCTGTGTGCTTGATGACATGAAGCTCTCAGACCACAGGAAGCAGCAGAGCTCATGCCAAAAAAGGTCCACAGTGTATCAAGTGGGTGAAATAAAAGCCTGATTAAAGGAGGTGATGGATGAGCTGCAGCGGGAGAGCGAGAGCGAGAGAGAGAGAGAGAGAGAAATTTAGAGGGCGCACAAATTCACACTTCCCATAAACAGTGTGTGTGCTTTGTGGGGGACTGAGGTCACAGAGCGTTGAGGACAAATTGTTGTCTCTGTTAATTCCAATTTCTGAAGCATCATTGATGTCATGTTCCATTACAGCGCAGCTTGAATGTTCACTAACACCACTGAGGGAGCAAGATGTCATGGCGATGAACGACTTTGTCCCCTCTGACGGGAAGGAGATGTTTGTGGCGCCCCCACTGGGCCGATCTGCATAATTATGGAGATGTTGGAAGGCAGCAGTGATGAATCTTTGCTCTGTTTTACTACGACGAATAAATGTGTGAACAAACAAACTCAATAATAGTTTGACTTGCAAATTTAATATGTGTGTGTGTGTGTTTGTGTTTCACAGGCATGAAAACGAATGCAGTGGCACCAGGAAAAGCACCAAGTGATCCTGGAAGCACTACTGTCTTCCCTCATCCACATAAAGGTACACACACACACACACACACACACACACACACACTCTATTTGTTCTAATTGACATCATTGCCTCCATGTTTCAGACCCCACTGGTCAGGGTCACCTAGCGACTGCTCTCATTATTGCCATGTCAACCATCTTCATCATGGCCATCGCCATTGTCCTCATCATCATGTTTTACATCCTGAGGGCCAAACCGAGCCAGGGTGAGAAACACACTCCCAATCTGTCTCTCTCTCTCTGTCTGCCTGCCTGTCTGTCTGCCTGTCTATATGTCTCTCTCTTTGTGTCTCTATCTCTCGTTATTCATTAGTTCTAACTTTCCGTGTGTGTCCACAGCATGTTGTTCTGGACAAGTGGTGAAGGCAGTGGAGGCTCAGACCAACAAACAGGAAGACAAGAAAGACGTCCCTGGTGAGACACACACACACACACACACACACACACACACACACACACACATTATATCCTTACAGATAATGCTGTATAAAAACAAAAAGTGCAACGAGCATAGTTTTGCTTACACTATACATGTAGGCATATACTATATACACTATGTGCCCATACACTGTATGTGCACTATACTGTGTGTGTGTGTGTGTGTGTGTGTGTGTGTGTGTGTGTGTGTGTAGGCTGACAGCTGTACAGTTTAATGAGTACATTCTGGTGGAATGTGAAGCTTCCAATGTTCAAGCCATACGTTGCTTTAGGCGCCATTTTTCCTGACAGTGATGCTCTGTTTAATTTAACTCTCAGACTGACTGACTAAACACTTACATGTGGAGAGCATGAACACACACGCACACATACACACACCAAGCACACACAGACACACACACTGTAGCCACATTCTGTGGTACAGCAAAGTCTACAATCTAATACTGTAATGGATAGAAAAACAGGATAAAGTAGTTATACACAAATTAAGAAACTAATGTCTACATTGTTATTTCATTTTGGCTTACCATGTGCGTGCGTGCATGCATGCGTGTAAATGTATGATGGATGACTGGTATGAATGTATGTATGACTGCTTCAAGCTGGACTAGCTGTCACTGACAGAGACGTTGATTTAATAAGACTGTTAGATGAAAGACACAGACGCTGCACACACACACACACACACACACACACACACACACACACATGTACAAACACTTCACTCGTCTTTCCGTATCAGTATCTGTGATGTGTGAGTGTAATCTAACATAATAGTCCTAATCATTTTATACGTGGCTTCTCCAGCGCTCTTCCCTCCTCTCTCTTCCTCTGAGCTGCTTTGGCTCCCGGTCATGTGTTGAGTTTGGATCTGTGCTCTCTCAGCAGGTGTTGCACCAACAACCTCAGAGCTCTGACTCTATTCTCAGGGTTACCGTTTCTTTTCTGTATTCTGAACACATGTGAGAAGGGTGTGTGTAACCTCTGTGTCCTCTCCCGCTCTCCTTCAGACAACGTGGTGATCTACTCGGAGAAGGACGAGTTCGACAAAGTCAAAGCTCCGCCCCAGAAGACTGCAAAGAGGTGAGAGACGCCTCTGATTCAGACTGTGACGCGCCGTGAAAACTGAACACCATAATTAGTTAATGACTGAGGTCAGACACGGCAAAATACCACAATACCAACCCGTGCATCTAATGGGTTCAGACTGGCCAATCAGAGCTCCTGAGCAGGAGTTGGAACAGCCAATCATATCCACTGTGGCTTTCTGACCCTCTCAGCAGTCACACACTGGGACCAAAAACCTTAATATCTTCCCTTTTTACGGTCATTTAGTATACACTGTCTTATACGCCATTATGTCTGGATCATTGCGAGCGCAGAAGGTGTGTGTTAGTGTGTTTGTGAGAGTGTGTGGCGTCACAGAGGCCCATAGAGAGGCTTTTATCATATTTTCAGCATCTGCGCATAATTAAGCCACCACAGAACAAGTCAGAGCAGTAGTGGGATCATTGCTGCTGGCCTTTTTACTGCTGGTATCTAAGTGCAGTGTGTGTGTGTGTGTGTGTGTGTGTGTGTGTGAGTGCGTGTGTGTGTGTGAGAGAGATCCCTCCCCTGCATGGGCACGGGCATGGAAAATAGATCATGCCCACTTGAGTTTTTGTATGTTTTTAATGAATCATCCAGCCATTATGTGGCTTTGGGAAGGGACGGGGGCGGGGGGTGAGGGTGTGTGAAGTAGCGCGCGCACATTCACACACATACACACAGATGAGCCTGATGATGAGTCTGAGATAAGGGGCGTGGGGGGGCTGTCAGGGCGGTTTTGGGGTTATTTATACACCTAAAAAACCACCGCTGGTTGAAAGCGTGTTCCAGCAGACAACAAAAGACAACAGTTTGCTCACCTTCCACTCCAGGCGCACGCCGCGTCCACCACCGGGGCGGGAAAGACAATGGCGCTTTATAGGCGGCGGCGGCGGCTGTGGCTAACGTGCAGGGGGGGGAAGCGTGATACATGTAGGATAATTGCTGCATGCTCACACACACTGAGCCATTGTGTTCCGAGTGGTAAAGCGTCTGTGGCGTATACGTGCATATTGATACGCTGTGCCCGTGTATCAGTGGGGTGTGAACTGTGGAATACATTAGATACACACACACACACAGAGAGAGAGAGAGAGAGAGACAGAGATGGAGGGAGGGAGAGAGAGCATCAGTAGGCTTAGCAGCGTGTATATCATCATGCCAGAGGATGTGCTAACTCACTGCACTCGCTGCCAGATTGGGTGTTGGATGACTTGGGAAACAATGCCATTGTGTGTGTGTGTGTGTGTGCAAGTGTGTGTTCGGGTATACAGCGTTGGACTGGGAAACAATTGCATTCTGTGTGTGTGTGTGTGTGTGTGTGTGTGTGTGTGTGTGTGTGTGTGTGTGTGTGTGTGTGTGTGTGTGTGTGTGTGTGTGTGTGTGTTATGGGCTAGAGCGTGGGACTGTGGAACAATGGCATTTTGTGAGCCTCTGTCAACAAGGTGTTTTTGGGAGAAAATCCAGGCGGAGGAATAAATGCTGGAACACGCTATCATGTTGTAAAACATACACATGGCAACCGTCTCCAACGACAGCGCCGCTCTGTCCTGTGCCAGTTTCATTTCGAGGACAAAGCCTCAAGTTATTACAACTCTGTACAAATGAACATGTGGGGGAAAGGCCTTGACGCCAAATTGACCAAAAACAGTAAAAATGGATTGTAGGCTTGTTCAGCTGCAAAACTCTGACATCACTTCATAATAAATTCATAAAAATGCTTGTTGCATTTGCAGCACGATATGAGGAACTCATTCACAAAGCTCTCAGTGTGTTAGTTAGTCATTTACAAGCTGTTGTTGGGGTTGTTAATGTAAATGAGCTGCTACAGATTTAACAGCTACATTTTTGGCCAAATAGCTCCAACTCGAAGAAACACAAATCAAAGAAAATACTGTTAAAGTGTGAAGAAAAGGGCCTGTGAGAGGAAGAGTGTAATGCTGAGGAAAAGGATGTTTGCTCACTGTGACATTTAAATGTAATGAATCTACGACGTCTGCGGCTTCCTATCAATATGTGAGCAAGCGAAGGTTACTCACCGCGCCTGCATGTCCTCCGCAGTGAAAACGATGCGTCATCAGAGAACGAGCAGCTGCTGAGCCGCAGCATCGACAGCGACGAAGAGGCTGCGTCAGAGAAGCAGGGATCGGCCGAGGGCAACGCCCCCAACCCCAACCTGTGTCTGGTCAACCTGGGCAACAAGCCCGACCTGTGTCTCCTCTCGCTCGGCCTCCTGGACCGGGACCGCACCTGCAACGGCACCCCCGCCATCGCCGCCGGCTCGGCCAGCAGCATGCCCAGCCCCAACAACGTCAACCAGATCGGAAACGGGAACCACATCAGCAGTGTAAACGCGATGAACAGCAACAATAAAACCCCTGGGGTAAGGAGATGGAAGAGTTTCTAACTGTTAGTAGAGTGGAAGTTATGATTCTGAGCAGATCTGCAGCTTTATGTTCTGTTTTCTCGCCACAGTTTCTACAGAGTCGGAGGAAAAAGATCCTGGACCTGTACGCCCGGGCCTGTAATGTGACAGAG
Organism: Genypterus blacodes; assembly: GCF_046128005.1. Classification (NCBI taxonomy): domain Eukaryota; kingdom Metazoa; phylum Chordata; class Actinopteri; order Ophidiiformes; family Ophidiidae; genus Genypterus; species Genypterus blacodes. Next base: position 1,001,875 of record NW_027466921.1, read on the forward strand.
GGTAAGTCTTACTCAGAAAATAGGTCCATACTTCATCAATCATCTAGCTGATATTGCCCATCCTCCTTCATCTTATGAGGTTTAGTCAACCGGCAAGGACTAAACTGCTCAGACAAGTGCAAATCAAGTGCTAACCATTTTTCTCACCTCCGCAGGCCTGAGCCCCACCGAGCTTCCCTTCGACTGTCTGGAGAAGGCGAGCCGCATGCTGAGCTCCTCCTACAGCAGCGAGGCGGCCGTGGTGAAGACGTGGAGACACCTGGCTGAGAGCTTTGGCCTCAAGCGAGACGAGATCGGAGGCATGAGCGACGGCCTGCAGCTGTTCGAGAGGGTGAGCACGGCGGGGTACAGCATCCCCGACCTGCTGACCCGCCTGGTGCAGATCGAGAGGCTGGACGCGGTGGAGTCGCTCTGCTCGGACGTACTGGGCGGCGGCGAGACGGCGGCGGCCGGACGGCAAGGCATCGGCAGCATACACAGCCAGCTGGCCTGTTCGTCCTCGTGTCCGTCCCCGTCCCAACGCTGTGCTAGCGTCTGAAGATCTGGTTTTCTTCAGAGACTCACGTAGGGACGAACACTGTGCTGACGAGAGGGACGGCAGATATCTACAAACACAACACATGAAGAATGACAGACGTGTTCTCTGTCAAAAAGCTTCTGATCTGAACTCCTTTGGTCTTTCCTTTCATTGCTATACAGTTTGAGAAGGACAAGAATATAAGACCTCAGGGGCCAAAATATTCTCTGGCTGTCAAGATCAGATATTTTATCTCGGTAAAGGACAAAATCTCTCAAACTGTGTCTCTACAGTTCTGTTGCATACCTATGAGTTTGTGCTTCTACACTTCTAAGCTGGATGAACTATGCGCTGGCCGCCACAGTAAGAGTTCAGACATTTTATACTTTCTAAAAGTTTTGACACACGGACGTCTCGAGTTTGACCCTGGAGCTTTCTGATTCCCGATCATCTGCGTGTGCGAAAGGAGGAGGCGACCTGGTTTGACCACAGCATCAGTTTAACATTCACGTCTGTGCTTCGGGCTTCACTCTCATCGCACATGAAAGGCGACAGATACAAGCTGCTTTGTTAAAAAACGCAACAGCCAGCTGGAAATGCTAAAAACGTCCATTCAGCTCCGCCTTCAGCTGGTTAATATTGTTTGGGGGAAATTTGACCTTTGGTGACCCTGGTTCTCCTGCTGAATTTGGATATTGCCAAAGAAACTAAACAAAAGCGGCAGTGATCACAGGAGCGGAGGCAAACAGAGAGATGCTGTATGTGGGGTATCAACTGGTGTGTTTTCGTCATGTTTTGTCTCCTTTTAAAACCATTTTCTTGTTTTTAACACTGGCCTAGCTTATGTGTATTAATTGTGGAAGCTCTAACGATGAGCAGCCGGAGTCTCACACTCTTCCACATTCACACTTGCCCACATACTCTCCCTCTTCCTCTCTTCCCCAGTAGTGACCCGAGCCCTGACCCCCTCCCTCTCATAATTCCTCCATCCCCCCTATTACCCTTTTACCCCAAAGCTGCGGTCTCACACTGCCGCCAGCTCTTAATTACTCGCTGTGTGGCGGTTCAGGACCCCTAATTGGCTGAAGTGTTGCGGTTTACAAAAAAACGGGTGCAAAGTGCCTGTATTTTCCAGCACCCAATTAAGGGGCACTTAACCACTGAAAGCCCAGTGGAAAAGCTGTAAAAGCTGTATTAAACGGAGAGCGACTGAGCGGCCCCGGGGGCTGCTGCAGTCGTCACGTCGCGTCTGATCGTACCCAGGTCTTGTAGTTGAGTTAGTCATGCTCAGACAGGATTTAAGCTCCCCCCTCTCTCCCCTGTGGGACTAATATAGCAAATGGGATCAATGTGTAGTTTTGTGGCTTGTCCACTTGTCAAACGCAGCTGGACTCAGTTTAGTGTTGCCTGTATTAGAGACTGAAGGCTGCTGCTATAAGAATCACATCATTACAGTCATCTTAATACTATAGTAATGATTCTGTTAGGAGATATAATGCTTTGGGCAACATGTTCCTGATTCTTACTTTAGCTGTTTAAGCGTCAACACAGCATTAAGCTCCAAATTTCATTTTGAGGATGCGATGCCAAGACTGGCTTTGATGTCGTATCTCGGGAAGAGGACTTGATTTATTTTTATCTGAGTGTTCTGCACAGAATCAAACACAACAACCCTCTGCCAACTCCTTCTCTCCCAGGTTTTTTTGAGTTTTGTTCATATTTTGGGGCTGGACTCCGGTACTTTCAAATGAATTAATGTGCGTGTTTACCGAGCGTGTATTTGTCTTTCGTCTCCCCTCAGTCCGTAGGGGAAAGCTCACACTTTATAGTACACCGCCTTCTTCCTGCAGGGTTCTCTACTCAATTCAGACTGCAAAAGGAGATTTAATGTGTTCTTTTTTAAATGCTTTTCAACGCTTTTGGAGTTTTGTTGAAATCGCTAATGAGTAAACTGAACTGAAATGAGCTCCTGCACTGTTTTAGACAGTCTGACATATGCTGATAAGATGATATGCAATAACCAAACATGGATACTTACCTCAGTAGCACATACAGTAGAACATGTAGAGACACAGACATCATGGAACCAAAGTGTAACTGTATATATAACTTATTATTGTACATAATGTATACATTAATAAAGAGGTATGGAAAAGTAGGCTTGACTATTATTTTGTCTGAAATATAATGTGAAAGATTCTCTGTGACTCACAACTTATAGTAAAGGCCAAAACTGCAGACTGGATTTTAAGAATTTGATCGTGTCTGATTAAAAAAGAAGAAGAATGTTCTTTCCTTCATTTTATCCACATTCTGTGTAAGATTTTTTAGGGTGCACCACATGGATCCTTGAGTTTTTATGTGAAATTTAGATGTCGTAACTGACATGCCAGTAGTTTTTATGTTCGTATTCAACTTCAAATGTAATGTCAAATATGCAAATACACTCATTATTTCAATCCGTGAACCAAGTAGAACCAAACTGTCTCAGCACCTCACCAACAAGCTACAAACAGAAAACTTTAAAACTGAGCTCACAGTTAGTGACACACACATGCACAAAGGGCGAGTTTGACTATTTTCAGCTTAAATATGTCAAATTAAGACAATAATAAGGAAACTTTAAAACAATTCCAAGTGAAACCAGTTCTATTTATGAATAGCAACAGAATGTCCATAGATTGACATTTCCAGTGTCATATTTAGAACCACCAGACTATACTTCCTACCACTGTCCACGTACCACAGTTTGAGAACCGCTGTGCTACTCCATTAAAAAAGCAAATGCGCAATCTCTTGATACCCCTATCAAACAGCCACAACCACACAAAAAGAAAGAAATAACTTAATTACAACATCAATTCCACATAAGAAAGAAATGAAAGTGAACCTTCATCCCCATGCCAGAGTTGGATGACACTGATTAGCTGTTAAGTTTCCAATAAAAGGTCAGAATCCTCTCATCTCCAAGCCACACTGACAGTTTGTTTACACCTTAAAAAGATACCAGTCGGGAAAAAAAAAGAGACCAATTCACTCAACACAACACCCTTTAATTATAGCTCATTAAAAACGTCATAAAGAGAGTAAATGAGAGATGATTTCATTGGGAAAAGACCGTAGGACAGATGAATAGAAAATAACTTCATTCAGGCGTAATGTCTCACCATCTAATCCACTTTCATCTTTACCGCTGGCTTGCTACTGCAAGTTGAGAAGAAGTTTGGGAAGCCAAAGCGCTTCTCTCTGTCAAATCCAGACACACAACTTGATGGGTAACTCATTATTCTTCTTAAAGCAACCCAAGAACTCTGTGCAAGAGCGGGACGAACTACGACTGTGAGTCCAAAAAGTGTGAGAGACACTGGTAAGCAACTTTGGAAACGCACAGAAACAAATCTCCCTGTTACAAAAAGGATTTGACGTGACTTGAAAGTGTATGCCAACTACATTTACCTGTGCAAGCACAATTTTACAGTAAACCTCTGTGCTGCAGCCAGTCAGCAGAATGACATCAGCCATAATGGTGGTGGCTGTCACCTCTCCACATCTATCTGTCAACAAGCTTTCACTGTGTGGATGTGTGTGTGTGTGCCAAGATTCCCAAGGCCTTAGCTAAACGAAGAGGTGTGTGTGTGTGTGTGTGTGTGCGGGCAAACCTGGTTTAAAGAAAAAGGGGCTGTCAAGCAGTGGAGATGTGCTGATGCCGCTGTGGGGCAGAGCAGCACATCGAAGTCTTCCTCTCATCAGGTTACACACAATGAGCCCAAATATAATCCTACTTGCTTAAAGATACACACACACACACACACACACACACACACACACACACACACACACACACACACACACACACACACACACACACACACACACACACACACACACACACACACACACACACACACACACACACACACACACACACACACACACACACACACACACACACACACACACACACACACACACACACACACACAGGGAGAAAAGTAAATGCACAGGGAGAAAAGTAAATGCAGAAATGTGTGCATGTGTGTCTTCGGGGTCTATCTTTGCGTCTCAAGCACTTGGCTTGGTGTTAAATAAAACGATACAGGCTTCCTTCAGGCCAACCTTCAGACTCATTAAACATCTGCCAACACACCCGTGAAATGTATGTACTGCCTGTCAATCACACCGCAGTGGTACATGTAGCGTCAAGTCACATCTACACCCTTAAAAATCCCATTAAGCACCGTTTGTGCCGCATTATTAGACTATTCAGAGTAATAGGTCTTCATCTTCCTCAGGCTGTTTCCAGACCTGTAGTCTCGTTCCTTATCTCAGACAGACACAGATCTTTACACCGCCGACTGAAAGGTGGTATATAACCAAGTGGTAAAGTGGTACATGTACTACTACAGCTGTTTGAGGTAATGTCTGTTCAGCAATTACACTAACAGAAACACACCAGCTTTTTTTTAGGGGTTTATTTACCAGAGGGTGAAAAGGTCACGTTCTAGGTCACAACTGACAATTTCCAAGTTGTTAAATAGGTATTTTGCAATTTCCATAACCAGTTGAAGTTTAAGATTGTGCTGGGTTGACTACAATGAAAATATATGTATGAAGGATATAACAAATAAGGATATTTCTAGTTTAAATGACTTACTCACAGACAGAATTAGAATAGAGCAGAATCAAAAGCGCGAAAAAGGAATGGAACGGGTCAGAAACCTGATAAACAACCTGACTGTGTGTGTGTGTGTGCCATGAATCCGCCCTGACAGCTGCTTCCACTCACAGCTCCTTCACACATACACACACACACACACACACACACCACAATCAGGTTTTATCACAATCTCCACGCGCTTATTACATTACTCAAAAAGCATAATTCATGCACGCTGCAGATGGGGAAAATAATATACATTTGGTGGTCTGCCACGTCAAAACACTGACAGACTTTGGGCTCGATGGTTTTGGCGAAGGGGAACCACTAATGTGCCTCCTTACCACCCCGGCCCCTCCTCCACCTCCACCTCCCACCAACCAAATCACATTTTAATGAGGTTTACCAGCCAGACCGGAGCAGAGGGACTCTTTAGTGTAATTTCCAGAATTTGGGGTCCAGTGGAAAAGAAAAAAAAAAAGCCAAACATAAATCAAGATGTCTGGATAAACTTGTGTGGGTGACGCTGTGCAGGGCAGGCGGGCTGAGTTAAGCGTGTTAGGGAACACGGAGCAGACGCAGCCGTTCAGACTGCAGTGCAGACCAGATTTAATTGAAGTCATGAACGTAAATAAATCAAGCGTTGACAGATCCTGGAGGAGGCACGGGCGGACATTATGGTCGCATTAAGGGCCATTAGCAGGGCTGGGGTCAGCTTTGAGGGACGCACTTTAGTTCATAAGGGCAAGTGTGTGTCGGTGGAATTACACACCTTAAGATGCCATTCCTACTTATTTTTAGGGACAAAAGTAGATTTGTATTGGTTTCCTAGACTTAGGTTGCGATCAGGATTGCAGCTTCAATCCGTAGCAAGTCTGTTTGGTGCTTTGACTCACGATAAAATGTACGGCAGGCTCAAAGTTTACATGTCAATCTATACATTGAACACTTCCAACTATTAGAATTGAGCAATTTAGTGAATTTGTGGTTCCATATAAGCAGCGTTAGTGGACTGCTTCTTTAAGTCTCCGTTTGGCTCTTAAATCGTCTCAGCTTCCTCTGCTTTCCAGCCCATTGTGTCATTTTTTCCTTTCAGATGATCCCTTCAATGACTTCCTGCCTTTCTTCTTGAGTACAGGGATCTAATTTGCCCCGTTTCCTGGTTATAGCTTTGTTTTAAAGTAATATTTTAACCAGATATCTATTCCGTAAGCAAGGTCTACATATCAGATGTAATGGTTTCAATCCTTCTAATCTCCCCCATCAACCAACAGCACCGGCACGTCCCATACTGAGACCATTACTCCCATCAACCCACCCATGCTCTGGAACAAACAAATACGATGAGGTTATACCAAACATATGGATTTCACTAAGTCATATGTGGTCCAATCGTAATGTCCTTCAGTTCTTTTTTTGTTTATTGCCATTAAAAAGCTTCACAGTCACAGTCTCTCCTCGTCGCAGAACATCAGACAGCCATTAAAGCTTCTGGCAAGCATGACGTCCATTTCATCACAGGAAGAGACATCAGATTAGCATTTTGGGAGCATAAAAACAAAGGGTTACAAAGTGCAAAACATACGTACACAACATCACAAAGACGACTTGTGACAGATAAAAGAACTCTATAGAACTATAACTATGAGGCGGGCGTCTACAGATGTGTGTGCAGAATGGAAATGTGGAAGGGACGTGTGTGTGTGTGTGTGTGTGTGTGTGTGTGTGTGTGTGTGTGTGTGTGTGTGTGTGTGTGTGTGTGTGTGTGTGTGTGTGTGTGTGTGTGTGTGTGTGTGTGTGTGTGTGTGTGTGTGTGTTATTGGAGGTTGTGGAGGATGGAGCGCAGGTTGAGCCGGAGGAAGCTGTGCGTGCGCTCGGTGTTGTGATAAAGCTCCTGGATGTGGAGGTGGAGGGAGCATGACTCAAACAGACGACGGTTTGTCCTGAAAGAAATACAACAGATGAAATAAATGTGAAAAAGAAAATCAAAGAAGATTAAAATATACTGGCTGAGAGTCTTTACCTGAAACATATTCTGTAGTGTCAGAAGTCCACAGTTTTGAATGAGGCAATGACAGGATGAGCAGGCATGGACGCATTTATGCCCATTACAAGGTTGATGTGCCGATCGTGTGTGTGTGTGTGTGTGTGTGTGTGTGTGTGTGTGTGTGTGTGTGTGTGTGTGTGTGTGTGTGTGTGTGTGTGTGTGTGTGTGTGTGTGTGTGTGTGTGTGTGTGTGTGTGTGTGTGTGTGTGTGTGTGTGTGTGTGTGTGTGTGTGTGTGTGTGTGTGTGTGTGTGTGTGTGTACCTGATGTTGGAAAGTTTCTGGAGAAGGATGGAGAGCTTTTCCAGCGATGGCAGCTCCAAGCGAGAGTTCTTCAGGAGCTGCGAGGCCGTGCGGAAAAATTCCTCACAGCTGCACGCCTCCAGAAAGGGCGTCAGATAGCCTGCAAGCACACACACACACGGCAATGATGAGAGCTCATTCTGTGTACATTCGCTGGTAGCAAAACTGTGGGATAATGTTGGCTTTCTGTAAAGATAGATACTCTTTCCCACACAGAGAGGAATAAGATGTATAATCTATGTTTTTCTCTGTTTTGGATTATGGAGATAAAGTCTCTGGTCAAGCTGCTGCCACCACAATGAAACCGCTACATGCCATTTACCACTCAGCACTGAGGTCTATCACAAGAGCTAAGAGACACACACCACTGCGTCCGGCATGCTATGGTCGGCTGAACCACTTCAGCAACAAGATGTGACTCATCCCCTCTTTACTGGAGTACGGACCAGGTACTTGCTTATGTCAATCTGTTGTGAAACTGTAAGAACGGCCTTCAGTCTCAATGAATAAACTACAAAGTGCCTGAAATTTGCCTGACATCAGAGATTTGAAAATTTGATTGTAGTTATTGAAGCACTTTTGTTATTTATCTTTTATTTTAGAATCTGTTTCTTTGAGTTGAAATGCAGTTGCGTGCATAATTTTGCTTTTCGTTTTGATATATTGTGCCAGCCTTTCCAGATTTGCGTTGGAATGAGAACTCCGCGCACACAGCACGACCCCAAGGGAGCATCAAAACGCACGTACACACGTACACACATTGCACATAAAGTGAACGATCAAACGGGACACAGATGCTGGTCAGAATGATTTTCTGTCAGTTAACTCTGACCTTCGCTACATCAAACCGTAAACTCACACAGGAAGATGAAACGGGGAGAAGGAATAAAGCATCAGACCGCACAGATGGGAGCGGCATGGTTTTCTTTTCGGTCAATAAAGGCGAAATGTGGATCGTATGAAGTCCCAAAATGAGTCAGTTCCTCGTAAATAAACATTTGTTTTTGCTAAAGACACATTCTGGTTCCTAGAAAAAAAACTAGATCTCTGCTCTACTAAACCAAGAATAAACCAAGCTAATATGACTGATGGTCAGAGGTGCTACATGATGAAAGGCTTTAATATCTTTTTTACTTTTTAATATCTGGTGTCATTTTTAAATTTCTACATCTGCGCTTTTCACCACCCCCCCCCCCCCCCCCCCCCCCCCCCCCCACACACACACACGATGGAGCAGGAAGGACAAAAAGAACGCATGTCCACGTGTACACACATTTTGAAGGTAATAGGGCCATATGTATCCTTCGATGTAAATCAGGGAGTTTGACAGATAGCATACACACAGTACCAGACACTGTTACTTTGTGTGTGTGTGTGTGTGTGTGTGTGCATTGATTTTCCATTATTGTAGTTTTCATACAGTGTGTTGTGCAACCTGTATGTGCCTGCATTTTATCCATCACATTTAGTTGCCAAGTTAGTGCAGTTGGCCTGCGTATGTGTGTGTGTTTGGTAGCAGACCTTTTGGTTTTGTTGGCGACCTTTAGGTGTAAGCCCCCCCCCTCCCGCCTCTCCTCATTACCGCTTGCAAAATACAATTATTAGCAACTCGTAAGAGACATGCAATTCCCGAGAAGCACATACAACTGTACACACACACACACACACACACCATCATGGCCCCCGTGGCCTCTGGCGTGCAGCTCTGTTGTATATCAGCAAGCTGCAGTCCTGAGTGAGACGGCTCATGCTTCCTCACAACCTTCTGAAAACTCCAGTCTTTTTCGTTTTCATCCTTCCGTAGAACGGCCGCGGGAGTAACGGACGTCCAAAGTCTTTTAACCACAGTTTGAAATCCCATTGTTGACCCCACCACCCATGCCTCCTGGATGACTGATGTGAGCTAGAGCAAACCATTACGTCTCACATGTGGGTTTCATAGAAGCCGTATCACAGGAGGTGCTGCAGTAAATCAAGGTAAACAGTCAGAGCAGAGGCAGCCTGTAAATCTAAGAGGAGCCATCGCTACGGCTTTCAAGGATGAAGGTTCGAAATTAGAGACAACATTCTTTCTACTCTTTATGATTAACCAGCGTCACCTCATTTTTGACATGTGTGTGTGCGAACGTGTCTTGTAGCACGTGCCAACTTACGAGACTGTTCCGTGAGCTGCATCAGAATGTCTACCAGTGTGTGCGGCGCTCCTCGGCCAGCCCGAAGCACGGACAGGATGGCACACACTCCGCCGTAGTGGACGAACAGGCCTCGGCTCTCCTCGCACGCCAGGTCAGCGTGCAGGCTGCCCACAGCCTGGGCCAGCACGTCGGCTACAGACGACAAGAGAGTACATTCACATTTTACAACCTTGCACAACCTTAAAGAGCAAATATCAGAGCTGTAGTGATAGACATGGTTGTGTGACACCTAATACCCTCAGAGATTTAGATAGTTAACTTGTTCAATGATAAGAAACTCTTCCATCCGTCTTCATCTTATTCCCTCTATGCCACGTATTCATTCCTTTCCCTCCACTACCACTGCCGTACTCCAGGCTACCTGTAATGCCTTTACCTCCATTCTCAGAACCAACTCTCAATCTCAATCTGCTACCCAAACACATTTTGACTGTCGTGTGATCCATCTCAGCTGTAAGTTGGGTTGAAAAAGTGCTTTTCAGAAGTCTAACTGGAATGGATCTATGCCACCTGACTTGGAATAAAAGCTTTCTTTCTGCGCTGGAAGAAAGAATGGTACCTATGACTTATAGAAGCCCGGTGCCTATACGGAGAACACATATCTCTCCATTATGCTCAATATGGCTTCATGTCAATCCAAAGAGGGGGAGAGAGCCACACTGGCAAACAGGGTGGAAGATAAAAGTGCGTTGAGACTTGCTGAGGCAGCCCTGCAGGGATGGGAGCAGATGGAAGGACATTCATCAGTCCTGACTTTCATACGCTGTGGCAGTTTGGATCGACTGCACCCACTGGGTGTGCAAGGGCTTACAGGGGCAAAACTTGGATTCAGCTTAAAGATTTCCTGCATGTTTATGAGGTAAAAGCGAGTGTGTGTGTGTGTGTGTGTGTGTGTGTGTGTGTGTGTGCCATGATAATCTGACGAAATACAGTGGAAACCTTCTCTCAGCACAGTTTGACTGCACAACAACACAGCAGGTTTCTAATGTACATTTAGAAAACTGCTGCGTACTCTAATTTGCAGTAACATCTAATGATTTAAATGAATCTGGAATAATACTGCCGATAGTAGAGCTTTGTAATAGGGCCTTGTTGTCTCTGTGGTCTCACACCTGCACAGGTCTGGTGCTGCACTGTGGAAGGTGATAAGTGATAATTACGGACACAATGCTGACATTTTCGGGGTCTGGCTGGCTGCTGCTCAGTGATTGCCCAATCCAAACTGAAATTAAGGCTGCCGTGGTAACAATGACAATGCAACGTTTTGTGCTTTTAATTCATACGTCATGGGTGTCAGTGTGCCAGCGTAATCTGAATAACACTCTTCTTTCCTTTTTCCTTCCTTCCTTGTTTCACCATCAGCCAGAGGGCCTTCTTCCTCCTGTGATCTTTTCCCTTTGAAATCACATCCTGGCATCGTCACCGAGCGGCAGAGTGCACACTGAATATCTTTTTGTTCGGTATACAATATAGTTTATCCTTTTCTGAATATTGTCTCGATCAGTAAAAGTGTATTTCTGCTATTTCGAATGTTCCCTGCTGTCTACAAACGCCATCAGGAGGGGCGGGAATTCAGAATGTTTGAGAAAAATCTAAGATTGAAGTTTCAAAAGATCTGAGAGGTTTTGTAACTGCTTCAAAGTTGCAACATTTGCTGAGTTAACTTTTCTGATGTTACAAAACTTCAAAACTTGCATTTTCTGCATATTGGCTCATTTTTGGAAACTTAACACACAACTCCTGCTGAGATTCAGATCTTTCCAGCTTTAAAACTCTCAAGAAAAGGGACAATAATATACAAACTGGATGGAATATGGACAGATGGATGAAAATTATACTACACTTGTGTGGAATCATTTACAAATGCATCTGTTTACACTTTGCAGCTATTATGCCCAAGATAAATTATGTATGCGATATAAAGAATGTGTGTGGGGGAAGGCGTTACTACCTTGGGTGACAGTGCGGAGGAGGATGAGGCTGGAGAGGATGCGTGTGGGAGGACATGGGCTGCGGTAAAGGGGCCACGTTCTGAAGGGACCGCCACGGACAGTGCAGGAGTCCGGCGGGTCCAGATGTTGGGGTGCGCTGGACCGGGCCGGGGCCTTTGATACTTCCTCTCCTATGCGCCGCAGAGTGGCAGACAGAGCCACATGCTGACAACACAACACAAATACAAAGCTGTCAGAGAGAAGAATGTCTCCATCAGCTCCTTCAGGACCGCCGCAGGAAGTCTAGATTAACAATAAAGTGGAAATTTGTATTTATTAGCAGGCATTTGTCATGGTATATAACTTTATACTTTAATTTTGGGCTCAGGATCGGTTCCCAGAACAATCTTCAGTGAGCCCTCCATACTCCTCTCCAAACACAAACACACCATGAGACCACCAACCCCAACTAGAGCTTGTGTACATCCATAATGGAGGAAGTTTACCACATCCCTATCAAAGCCACAGACACAGGGACTCACTGTTTCCATGTCTCTGCTCTGTCCTACCAGATAGGCAGTCAGGGGACTTTACATAATCACACTTCTCATGTGAACACAAGATGGAACTCGACAGGACCTCCGTGCCACAAAGACGGCTGCGCTGCAAAAGGGAGATGTAGCGATAAAGTGGATATCCCCCAAATGGAGTGGATGTGCGCCTCTGTCTATGTTTTGTGGAATATGTTTGGTTTGTGTTGTGATAGTGGCCCGGCGGCCTGTCGGTTTGGATCATTCATCACAGGAAACAAAGGAAGCTGCAGGCCTCAAAATGAATTTACTGTTGTCACATTTTGTTTTGGAGCGTCGTCTCTCAACTCTGCGTGCAGTCATTTCGTTTCAGTTCTGATTATGGATAAAAAGGGATGGATGCACAAAAACAACTTTCAGGATCAACAGCATATGAGGAGGGACGAATCACTTCTGCTTGATTTGGTGACACTGAGACACAGAGACTTCTGATTTGCACGTTCGCTAAGATTACGTGTCGTACGATTACTCGCAGGTCCCATGAAACAGCTCGGCTTTATAATTCATGGATTATCTTATTGGATTTAATATATCATTTAAATGAAAAAAAAAAAACAGCTATTTTACAGGAAAAGGATGACTTGTGTATATTCGTAAAAATTAATCTATGACATATTTGCTCAGGTTGAATCATAGTAGAGATTAAGGCCCTGCAACAAAACTCAGGGTTCATTTTCCAAGATGTTTCAATAACAAACTGTGTTGGAGACCAAATGTCTGTAGTGTAATAGCGAGCAGATAAGGAAGGGAAAGGGGATTGCCGAAGGACTGAAAATACTGTAAATACATCACGACATTTGCAAATATAGAACAATTCAGATGTCGAAAGGAAAGACAGAAGCTCCATAGTCCATCATTCTCCATATTTCTATTTCTCTTTTTTGTGAACATTCAACATCTGATTTATAAAACGTCATTATCTATCAAACTACTATGAACATCAGATGAAGCATTCCTACATGGCATCCTGATATTCTGTCCAGCTCTCCTTATCCATGTCTTTCTTGGACGTGCCAACTATTGTACGGTCAGAGATGAAGATGTTGGGAGGGATGGTGGAGAATCTTAAACTGTTCCACCTGCCCTCTTAAACCCTCTGCTGGGTACATCGGTGTCTATCCTATAATGTCTATCACCGATAGTTGGGTGAACTGAACTGAACTGTTGTGACACGCTTGGCACCAAGCTTGGCATTTTCAAACAACTGTTTCATTAACTTGACTAACGGTTGACCGATTAGGTGATTGTTCAGGTCTCAAAAAGCGCCTCAATCTACTTTCAGTCTGTATTGCGATATAGCAAAGTACAGTACACAAGGTTTGGTTTGATTAGTTTTTGCTTATGTCTTTGCTTGCACATTATGTATGCATACATGTACAGTATACTGTATGTGCATGTGCTTCTCTCTGAGGATCACTGTTTGCCTTAGTAGGAAATAAAGTTTTGGCTTATTGCTAAAACTGGTATGTTTGCTAAATAGTACAAAATCTGTGTGTCTAGAAGATTATCATCATCATCATCATCAGTCCAGTTTACCCAGAGAAAGCATCATCTCATGTAATGTGGTCTTTACCTGCATGGTGTTGTCCATGTGTCTCAAAGTGCAGTGGGTGAGCCTGAGGAGGCTGAGGATGAGGTCAGGTTCTGCTGAAGGAGCACGATGAAGCTGATCTGCTAACAATGGCAGCGCCTGAGGAATCAAGAACATTTAGTATTTATTGCAGTATCTATTGCAGCTCACTTGAAATTATGATCGGGATACCAAAACAAATGTAAAAACTGGCAACGCGAGAGATACTGTTGAGATACTATTGTGGCAGCTTCAGACGGTATTGACAACATTTCCGTGTAATTGTTATAGCGCCACCATCTGGTCGACTGATGTTTCTGTTTAAGGATAAGAAGTGAGAACAAATGTGCATAAAATGTGATTCACCCGCTGAGCAGCTTGTGAGTGTAAACGGATCGGAGCCAGAGAGAAGCAACTGTGTAGGTGCTACCTTAAGGCATCTCTCGTTGAGCGAGACCACCGAGGGCAGACAGGGGCCGAGACCTTTTCTTTCGTCTCCAGCTGCCGTGCAGAAGGTATGTCCATCAAGAACCCAGTCCAGGAGCAGAGCCAAAAGCTTTGGCGTTGTGGGACCTGAGCTGGACTGAGGGCTGAGCTAAAACAGAACAGCAACAGAACAAATCAGCACTTGGCTTCATTAGAGGATGAATCCACAGCCATCAAGAGTGAGAAGAAGCATTCAGAAACAAGCCATGACAGCAGGGTGGACATGCACCCAACAATCATCCTTGAAATAATCCACTAAGTTTAGCGTGATGATAATTAATTCATTTGCAACAGCAACGGCACAATCACAGACTAGGAATTAACATGACAGCTGGAAGAGTGTGTGGTTTGTGGAGAGTGAGTGTTGTACTAATGTTTCCAGCATGGTGTGCAAAAATGTGTGCGCGTGTGCGTGTGCGTGTCAGGAGAGAGAGAGAGAGAGAGAGAGCGCGACCAGGCTTCCAAATGACGCGCATGGCGTCTTTGTAACAAACACATTAAAACTAAATGAGCCAATGTAGACCTAATTAGAGTAAATCCCACTGATTGGTATAACAGTCAACCACAAAACAAACATAAACCATACGTGAACACACACACATACTGTACACACAAAGAGCTGCTGAGGTACCTTGGTGCTGGGTTTTCCAGAGGCAGCATTTGTCTCTAGTTTGGAAGGTTTGGTAGACTGGGAGCTCTTCACGCACGCTTTCTGGAGGCCTTTCACTGCCAAGCTGTGCTCATGTTTCCTCTGCAGGAAGTGAATGAATATGACATCTTTAATGCTCATTTCCACACTGGGTCCAGTTTTTCTCAATCTGAATCTGCCTCTGAGCTGTGCGATACCTGTGCATCCTGCTTTCCTCATTAAAGCCATGGAAACACATCAGAAGGGAAACGCAACCAATGCATGAAACCCCCTGACTGTGGCTTACAGAGGGAGTACCTGTGCTTTATCTGATGTGATGTTACCTGCAGGTTGTCGAGTCGAGCCTGCAGTCTCTTGGACTGATTCTCCAGCTTCTTATTCTGCTCGCTGATCACACTTAACTGTTGTGAAAAAAAAACAGTGCCACGTCAGCCGTCTGTGAAACATTCCTCATTTGGTTTTATTCAACAAACATACATGTAAGCCTGTCTTTGCTCATCTTTAGAATAGACATGCCTTGTGTTTCTGAGCACAGGAGGCTTCAGTCAATAGCATCACACAGCAATTGGGAAATACCATAGCGCCCTCTTGTGGTTACATAAGGTAAGTGCTGGCTGTTGCCCCCAGAAATGAGAGATTAGTAGACTGTCCTCAACTTTATTTTTGATCATTTTCATGTAGTTTGGAAAGTGACTTTTGCGAACCAACACGTGTATACTCGCCTGTGTCTTCATGGCATCATTCAGCTCCTTCATGGTCTCAAAGCTGGACTTCAGCCTCCTGTTCTCCTTGCTCTTGTCTCGAAGCAGATCCTGCAGCTGGCTCACTTCATGCTGGTGTTTCTGGTGATACAGATGTAAACACATTGTTTTCATCAGAATGAGACTTTATTCATGAGGACCTTGAGTGTACAGACACATAATGAAAATGCAACCCCCCCACTAACAATCCTCAGCATGTTTCTGCAAGAACATTACACATGGTTGAGTTTATTACAAATGTGATGTAGCACAATGAGTGTCCATGCTGAACAAAAACGGATGAATGGGGTTCGGAACTATCTAAATAAAAATTATCTTTTTAGGTGAGATATGAGAGGATTTTACATTTAGTTTATGGATCAGTGCATCCAAGAGCTCAACGTTTAAGGGTGGAAAGGAAGCATAGAGGAAACGTGCTACATTAAAGACACGATACCAAGTGTTTAATGTGACAGGATGAACTGTGTGTGAGCGTGTGCGAGACCTCTTCTACAGCCAGTATGCGCCCATGGAGAACATCCTCCACCTTGGCCAGCCTGTCAAGAGGCTTCTCCTGCTGCTCCAGCCTCCTCTCTCGCTCCTGCAGCTCCTTCTCCCACTGCTGCTGGCTTAATCGCTCTGCCTGCTCTCACACAAACGCGCGCACACAGTATTACTTTGTGTGCTCCGTGCATTCAATCTGGAGTTACTGGTGGATAGCACAGATGGCCTCAAAACAATGCATAATGTGAATTATACTCCCATAATAAACCAGTTTGGCTCATCAGGTTTCACATAAAATTTAAACAAACTCCCCAATACATAATTATGCGTCTACCACAGTGATTTAGTCATTCCTATCAGAATAAATGTAGTTTTTCTCAACATTCTTTTTTAGTTTATCGTTATATCACATTTAACATCCATTTCTGTGGTTACAATGACACAATGTACTCATCTGATTAGAACAAATAGAGATGAGAAGATGGCAGCTATACCAAACTGTCTTGGACATTACCGTGGCTCTGCTCTTACTTTTAGCTGCTCATAAATGGTCGTCATCTCCCGGTAAACCTTAGCTAGAAATGAGGGAGAGGAGGGATAGGAGTCGTAGCGTTGGCGACCACACTGTGCGTTCCTGTTCGCATCACTTTCCCAAGAGCCTGGGCTGCCATTCAGACAGGAGGGCAAGGTTACATCTGGAGAAATAAGAGAGTGGTAAAGTGCTGAAGAGAGTCTGAAAAAAAGCAAAATGGCAACAGCAAGTACTATGTGTACTACAGTTTGTTTAGGTGTGAAAAACTTCATCACAGAGACAAATTAAATGAACGATTTGCTGCCAGACGCTCCGTTTTCAGCGGGACACGACATCAAACACACACCTGTTTCTGTACACAGCACCTGGGAGTCATGGAGGGGCAGAGCTGTGCAGTCCCCACTCAGGTTCTCATCGCTGCCACACAGGCTACGACCGCCGACCAAGCTAAAAGGGAAGTGTTTGTGTTTATGACGCGTGTTCCTGTTTTCCTAATTCTAATATAGATCAGATACTCACCGGTCAGGAGGGTTGATAACAGCTTTAAGCAGCTCATGTAAGGATTTGTTGTAGTATTTCATCTCTTTGCTTGGATTTCGATTGGATCTGGAGGCCAGGATGGTCCTTGGTACTACTATAAAACACACATACATACATTATGTTTGAGTCTTTCCCATGATTGTGAAGCCTACTGAACCAGATGGAGACAATTTAAAGGCTCAGGAAACCTTCACAGGTGATTTGAGTTAATGAGCTGATTAGAGTGTGACACCCTGAGTCTACAATATTGAACTTTTTCACAATATTCTAATTTTCTGAGGTACTGAATTTGGGGTTTTCATGAGCTGCAAGACATAATCCTCAACATTAAAACAAATAAAGGCTTGCAATATTTCATATTATGTGTAATGAATCTATAATATGTAAGAGTTTCACCTTTTGAATTGCTGACATAAATTAACGTTTCCACAATATTCTAATGTATTGAGCTGCACATGTATGTGATCTGATTCTAATCAACATTTAAGAAGAATTTTGTTGATTACTTAGACATAACGTACAAAACAGCATAGAGTTTATGTGAGGGCACAAATGAGTGACTTGGTAAACACACTTACCAGCACAAGTTTCCCGAGTGTTTTCCTCTGAAGATAGCAACTATACGACGTACAAAAAGAAAAGAACTTCAGTGAAACCATTTGTTACCACTAACAAATCAAAATGTATGTTTTATAAACAAGTCAACACATTTACAACGCTAAAAGGACTCGTTCAGTCTCCATTCAGCTACTTTGAACACGGGAACGACACACAAGTTAGCAAACATATTAGCAAGCGTCGCGAAACTGAAGTTTTCCAGAAAACGCTAAATAGACAGAAAAGTGAATTTAAAGTACTTAAAATTGAACCTTTTTCCTCCTCTGGATATATTTCTGCTTCAGCCTCTCGACCGCAATGTCGGCGTCTTTATGTTTGTGGTTCATTCTGACGCTTTGACTCAAAGACGTAAAAAGACGTTAAGAACACGAGTTGCTTTGTTGCCACTCGACGTGAATCATGTTGAATCCTGAGCCATCTTGTTTCTGATGCTAAAGTTGTCTCGGGTACAGTCCGTCGTGTTTGTGTTTCTGACCGTGGAAACCAAATCCAAACTTTGGCGGATGTACGGCTAGCAAGTCACGTGACCTAAAGATTTAAAGGCGCAGTACACCCAACAAATATCATTTCCATTCCTTGGAGGTCTGACTGAGAAATCCAGAGTGGACAGTTGTGGACATCCACAGACTTTAGAAAGAACAAAAGCCACCAAAATAAATATTATTATTATTATTATTCAAGTATAAAGTGTCTGATACAAACATGTCCGCAGTCTCAGCTCACGTTGTCCTGTCTGCACGTGTTATACCATTATGGACTCATGAGTGACTTTGATTCAGAGGAAAACTAGGAAGAGAAGGAAGGTGATAATTCAAAAGTAGATACAAAGCAGCCAACTCAAACCAAACTCCCTCAGATGGAGATGAGTGAGCCACATTCATGCCACATCAGTCTTTGAATGAAGTGTCTTTAGCTGTCACTCTGTTCCCTGAGGCAGTTACCTGAAACCGTAGCTACGGATCTAGAGGTCTTCTTTCCTGCAGGGGTTGTAAAGTTTGCACTGATGTGTGCAGTTGACTGGTCGCAGCAGCTGGAGACATTGGTGGACTGGTATTCAGTCTCAGTTTTCCTCAAATGAATCCAGGTGAATGCAAATGGAGCGTTAATTATAGTTATTAAAGGGAACAGATGGTTTGCTTTTAAAATGCATTTGTGACATTGAAAACCTAATTCAAAAGTGGTGTGACTCAAATGATGGGGGTGAAGTGTTTCTCATGCAGCCTTTAAGGCCCAGAGAACCAGCTTTTAAACATCTAGGAAGATTATATATTAATTGTTCGGAGCTTCTACTCATCGCAGTTGAAACGCGTCATGAATATCTGATGTTTAGTAAAATCTGCACAGCCTACGGAAGGTCACAAAGTTTACAGGAGGGTGTAGTAAAAACCAGTATACTCCCACCAGGATTTGAACCCGGTACTTCCATCTGGGGGGATGAATGTGTTGCCATATTACACCATAGGAGTTTGAGGTTGCTATGCACCCTGCAGTGGAGACATGACAGGCTAGCATTATCATTTTGAAATTTGACAATAGGAAAATTCAACAAACATGAACCCAAAACGCCATTGTATCATTGCAGTTACAGGAGCATGTACAGCGGCTGCCACTCCAGCCTTAGCAAAGAGAGAACACACGGGCTCTTGTGTATGGAAAACAGTATAGAAAATTAAAAACCCAGAACATCCTCCAAATAACCAGCACCAGCAGCGTTCGGTTCCTACCTGTTGCTGTCGTCTTGTTGTGGGAAACAAACAGACAGACAGCCTTTCAGGTGAACTTTATTGGCCTGGGTTAAACCATGACTGATTGAAGGCGGGGGGACATTTCTAAATTTGAGTGACATGTTTTGAGAATGTTCAAATTAATACTTAGATTAATCGTTTGCTTCATATGAAGATGATGTAAGAGCTTTAGACTGAGTTTTATTAATGACTACGCTTTGTCTGAATTGAGTTCTGTAGTTTTCATTCATTGCACTTTCATCAAGTGGCCGGTAGATGTCAGTGTTTTATCAGTTGGCTTGCTTCGCCCCTGCCCCGCCAGTCTACCCGATTAACGCGGTGCCAACAGCTAAATCCTCCTGCACGTCTCCTTTTCTCATATCAGGAGACCGCTACTGATGTGACTGACTCCCTGTTCTCATTTAACCTGTGTGTTTACCAGAGGTGCTTCATTTAATGATCACAGCGAGAAAGTCTGCCCCGGTGCCATAGGAGAGAAATAATTTAATTAATTTAATTTAAATACATTTTACTGCACATTTGAAGGAAATATTCTGGTGAGCCATGATAAGCATATATTAGAAAGAAAAATATGCTCAATGTATATCCATTTAACAACAACAACATCATGGAATATTATTATTATTATTATTATTATTATTATTATTATTATTATTATTATTATTATTATTGCTCGGGTGATTATTGTAATCACTGAAGCAATTCTAGTGGAATGAAATGGGGCCATTATGATGACATCGCTGGAAATAAAAAAACACCATAAATAATGGAAAAGTGCCTATAAAATCACTACTGAGTAACACCGACACACTCTGAGGAGCAAAGGAGATAATAGGAATATGAGTCTTTCTTGATGTCTTCTGATTAACCCATCTGCTGTCTGAGCTCTTCTCTAACCCAGTCCAACACATCCCATATAATCATTATGCAGTACAAAGTTTTCTCTACATTTGAAGGGTCTACAGCAAAGCTTTAAGATAAATGCCCTCTCTTTCTGTTTGGATAATTAGCAGCCTTTGCCATTAATACACATTCTCATGATTCAGTCACGGTGTCCCTGCAGGGTTTCCTTGACATTGAGAGAAATTAGCCTGCAAGCAGACCAACACTGATCTTCATGAGAGAGCTATTTGCTTTGTCCACTTTGTATGGAAATGACTGTTCTGATATGTTAATTGGTCATATACTGTGGATGGACACATTTTGAGCCATTCAATACATTTTTGCCAAAAGGAGACAGTGTTGTACCGTCATTCTTTCTGTGTGTGTGTGTGTGTGTGTGTGTGTGTGTGTGTGTGTGTGTGTGTGTGTGTGTGTGTGTGTGTGTGTGTGTGTGTGTGTGAGTGAATAAGAGAGAAGGAGCAAAAAGAGAGACAGCGAGAGGGATGTATCGTCAGATTTAAGGTCAGACATCACGTCTAATGTCAAGTGTGAGGTCATTGGCTACAGGCTATGGTGATACACACCTGAACACACCAGTCTGTTGCTGTGCACACTGATGACACTGCACTACCCACACTACAGATTTAAAGGGAAGATTTTTCTTCAACTGCACAGTTAAGATGGTTTTTCACTTTGATATTTGACAAATCCCACCCACAGAAAATAACATAAAATAAGATGATTAGATCAGATTATCAGTGAGCTGCTAAACATTTGAGGAGCAATTCTTGCCTTTATTGTTGCAGAGGAAACACAGACCCCCGAGGTCCCTGATTGCAGCTGAAATTATTTGGGTTGTGTGTGTTTGTGTGTAAAGTGTATTTGTGTGTAGCAGCTGATATGGACACACAGAGACAGAGCAGACACTCTGCAGGGACGTGGCCGGCAGTTATCATTTGCACCTTCTGTTGTCTGACAAACGCAACAAATACATATGAGCTCACTCAGTGAGCCTGGAGGATACAACTAACAAAAGCAATCAAGTCCCATCATTGAATTAGTAACATATTGCTATGTTCTTTTGGAAAACCAATTATCTCCCGTCTCATGATACAAAGCCATGCACAAACACATGCAACACACACACGCTCAATTAAAGTGGTGATGGCAGTGCTCTGCTGTGAAAATGATTGCTTTTCAATTGGCACGACTCTTTGAGTCCACAGAGCAGTATTATGTATGCTAATAGAGGCTGTAAAGACGGATCTGGGGTTCAGGAGGGGCCCCGAGCAATTACACTGCCTCAGAGCCAGGACAAGACCTGCCATCCCTGGCCAGAGGAAGCCCCCACACTGAGGCTTTTATGGGCTTTTTCATATTAAATAAAGTAACAAAATATATTTTTTGAAACATTGCGATAAGCCTATAAAAATCTAAGGCCCTAATGGCTACCTTAGGATTAGACTCATATATAAATTGGCCAGCATTTGAAGCCAATAATGACCTTTGATTAAAAACTGTCCTAAGTTTATGATTCTTCATGTTTGTTCTCCTTTTCGCCGTTGGTCAAAGGTCAGGGGTCATTTAGGAGCAGAAGCCCAGCTAACAGGCACTTTGGCAGACTGAACAGTGGATGTGAGATCAGCAACTGCCTTAACTGTAATAAATATACAGTATGGTGCACATTTGACTCAGTTTGTTAAGTTATACACAGACTTTATTAAGACTGTGCACTATCAACTAAAGCTATAGTCGCTATACTTCGTAATACGAATTGATCTGTACAGTCCAAACTACCAATTTCATCCGCTTTACTAAGGATTGATCCTCACATTAACTCCTACTGTTTAAGAGGCTGTAATAGCTTTGTCAGGTTAAATTTATTAGATTCATTTCTGCATATTTAATTGACACATGAATATTTTAATGTTTACCCCTTACGTACTGTACAAGGCCTTTGGGGCTCATGCAAGGTGGAAGGAGGAGTAAAGTAAATCCTCTTCATATGAAGCGTTTGAAAACCATTTTTTTCTAATGGAAATGTATAAAATGTTTTAATTATTTAATGGATTCATAGTTTAATCAGACTGTTAGATGAGTCTAATTATTGTGGTGCTGAAATATAAATGGGAATATAAAAGGGATAGTGATTACGTTAAAGTGGGTTAGAAGAACACTGGATAAATGTGTCAGAGACAATATAACATTATTACACTCTGCTGTGGGAATGTTATGTATTTCACATTAATAGTTGTTTTCACAAACACATTTGGATTGAATGGATTTCTTCTCATGTAACCAAAAGCTAATCACACAGATATCCTGGCGCAGTGTGAGTAAGAATTCAAAGGAGCTTCACCTCACACAGAAACACCAGATATGGCTGGAAGTCAGGAAATGAAGTGAACTAACCTCTTGTAAATTGTGAAGCTGTCATGTTGGCCGTGTCAAAGCCGCCTAATGCCACTGAGCTTCTCTGACATCAGGATGAATTAAGCTGCTGTTAAACGGATGGAAGCCTGAGTCAGCCTCTATAGGAGCTGAATACATTAACACGGAGCCTGACGGTGAATTTTGACCTCAACTCCCACACATACAGCATTCCTCTCTCTCTCTCTCTCTCTCTCTCTCTCTCTCTCTCTCTCTCTCTCTCTCTCTCTCTCTCTCTCTCTCTCTCTCACTGCCTGTGTGTGCGTGTCTGCAAACTGAGGATCTTGTTTTATTTAATATTATTTAATATAATATTTTTCAGCTGAAGCAATTTTCAAGTTATTTCTTCAAAAAAATTGATAATTTTCATGCTTGAAAAACCACCAAAAACAATGAAATGACGAAATTATTTCTCATCTCTAAGTCTCATTTCAACTAGTTTAGTTTAAAGTCTATACTGCCAAACAAATTTTACCTTTACACCTTACACTGCACCATATAAGTTAGTTCCTTAGTCTCACGAGATGTATTTGTGCTGGATAATAGTTGAGCTATCATATAAACATTAACAGGCCTGTATTAACATTCATAAGTAGGTTTACAGTAAAGACTGTAGAATATGTGAGAGAGTGATGATAGTGAGGCAGAAGGACAGACAGTAAGGAGAGGTAGAGACTGTATCTGCCAGAGGACTTTCTTCAATGACCCTGGCGGTGCTGTAATTCCTACAGGGTTGAGTCATCTAGGATGTTTCTGGGTAGTCTCGGAGCCCAGCAGCCCTTTTTTGGGAATGTCATGTTTTAAATGACTCCAATGTCATTTAATTCCTCCTTCTTAAAGTCTGTCTGGAAGTATTGGAATGTGTGTCAGGCTACAGGCCAGACACTGCTGTTTGGAAATAAACTGTCTATCCAATCTGATCTGGCCTCATTCTCAGGGACATGAGAATCCACAACACACTCACACATACATGTGCAATGAGAGATGGGAGGGATTCAAAAGATACACCTTGCCAAAAAACACTCTGTATTTGCATGTATCTCCACTATTACACTCTGGACCACATAGAGACACAACAGAGACACACACACACAAACGCTAATCATGTCATACGAGAGGGAGAGAGAGAGAGAGAGAGAGAGAGAGAGAGAGAGAGGGAGGGAGGCTAAATACTCTGTGTTAATATTATTCCCACTGCGGTGCTGATGAGTCTGTTGGAATGGCTGAGATTGTGCTGCAGGAGGCTCCTGGGAGACTGTGGAGTTAATGGACCGTGTGTGTTCATATTATGGTTTGTGTGTGTACCTGAGGATCTGTGTCTCCTCCACTCCAAGGGAGGACGAGTGGAGGAGCGTGATATAAAATAAGCCACAACCACATAAAAAGAGCCTAATCGTTCCCTAAAGGCAGTGTTAGGAATGTGACAAGAATAACTCAATGTGCCCATTCCCAATAGGAACACTGGCAACCATTTAAAGAGTGAGGATCTCCACTCCTTTATGGCCGCAAGAACAATAGGAAATTCAAGAAAATGGGAAAAAATAAATGGATATTCATTAAATCCCTGCGTCCCTAACATGAAAAGTTAAATGGAAAGCATGTGTGTGCCACGCTTGAGGAAGAGGATGACACACAAACCGTTTTGCTCTGTGTCTTGGCTTCATACACACATGAGAAATGCTGGGAATGGAAAGGCAAAGTCTAACGCAAAGCTTGCACTACATGGGTTGCAAAGTAGTTGATCAAGCTCATCAAGCAACCCTATTTGTACTATATTTGTATGTTGAGAGTCAACCAAGAGGCATATAGCTTTCAGTGTGCCATCAAAAAGACAGAAATGACAAAAACCCCCACTGGTTATTTGATTACATTACCAGAAACCTTGAAAAGAACATACAGTAGAGAGACAAGAGTCAAAATCAGGGTAGAATTGAAAGAAATTCCTGCAATAGTTTATATGAAGACGTTACACCAAATATCTTTGGTTTGTGTTCCTGAAAATGCTCCACCCTCTCTGGAATGTTCTCCAGATATGACACAACCTGGCTGTTCAAAACGGACATCTGATGCTTTTCCAATTCACATGAGCATCTATCTGCAAAACATTTAAGTAATACATTTGTATATGTAAAATAAGTAGGTTTATATTCTCTAAAAATGTAGGCTAACATGTTTCCAGGCAGAACTCTCTGTCTACCAGGGCCCTGCTATCTGATCCATCCCACCTGCAGATGGCGATACACAAACCCTCCAGGCCCACAGCACTCCAACAAATACAGCTGCTCAGGACGCTTTGGTCCCACAAACTATTATCAACCTCCTGTTCATTTTCAAACGTGGCCTTTTTCGTCCACAATCCAGGTCCAGCAATAACAACTAAGAACAAGGAGGCCGTCCCTCCAATCACAGCCTTGCAGATAACCCAATGATTACCACTGTCACTGATGATGCTGCACGAACGACTAAGAACTCCCCATTTGCTCCTCTGGTTACATCAGGACAAAGGGAATAGACAAATAATGTGAACTTCTGTCATGGGGACACTCAGTCTCTCATCAGCTGAGAGACTGACACTGACTTTAACCTTACTTTGGCCCTCCATCTTTCAGGACCCAGTTTATGTAACCAACTTCTTCATGTCCAGTCATACTGACAAAAGGCACAAAAGGCACAAAAGTAACTTCATATGCTTCTAATTCATAGCAGCAGGCAGAGAGAAACACTCAGCTCCAAGGCAGATTTTTCCCTTTCATGCATGTGACCCCTTAAAATGAAGACACTGGCAGGAGTATCTACTGGCTGCTCAGAATAAAACTTTACTGATACTTCATTTTGATATTAAAGAGATACTTTAGCCATGTTACAAAATTGAGGTCACGGACATTGTTTGTTTTGTAAGTTGTAGCATTCTGGACATATTTGGCGTTCACCCTCAAGGTCTGGCAGCCGGTGAAACAAGTCAATCTTACCATTACCATCCAGTTTTTACCTTAGTCATATCATTCACTGATAATGACTTTAAAGGGAAATATTGTACATGTATCATCAAGCCAGTATATATCGGTCTAATTATACTCCAAAATGCCAGTGTAGTGTTACTGCCAAGCCCCTGTTAAGCCCATCAAAGCTCATATAAACACATGAAACACATAACAACACCCTGGCACTGAAAATGCACAGAAACAGCTGTGTGTGTGAGAGAGAGAGGTTGTATGTGTGTGCCTGAGTGTGTGTGTGTGTGTGTATTCTCAATTTGCACATGTGGATACCATACCTATTTAACAGCAATGCTAGCGTGAGAGCTGCATGATTACAGAGAGAATAATGAAGTTTTGACCAACATAATGGTTCACAGTGTTTCTGTGAGATAGACAGAGTGGTGAGAGAGGAGAGATGGAGATTGGGTAAAGAGGGAAGAAAGTATGAGCTCTGGAACAAGCTGCCTGAGGAGAGTATGCCAACAGAATCAATATCATCCCCCATGATTTATTTTTCTGAACTTGCTTTTATTCTGTCTTTGAACTGATTGCTTGCTGGTCCAGTAAACAGTAGCCGCAGCTGGTAAGCAGCTCGAGAGTCCAACCTTTTCCTGCAATTGAAAATACTGATTAATGTGTATGTGTCATCCACGGCCCTAAGTGATCTCTGCTGGGCTGAACTTACAGGGGCTTGGTTCTGGGCTCACTTCATTCATTTATTATTCCTTTCCCTTTGCTATAGAGGTGGTGTTTTCTGTTTGTTTGTGTGTTTGTTTATTCAGAAATGTATGACGCAATTCAGAATCATAAGAAATAGGATTTGTTTCTCTACGCCTACGGGATCAATCGATAGGCCTGAATCCACAATAGCCACCATTATGGAAAACATCTCTTAAAATTGATGATAAAGCGCTGGTTTTGATTGTGATGCTAATGCCATTTCAGGTAGTTTGCTTCTCCAATATGAACATTGTGGGATTTGATAAATGTCAAGGTCAAAAAAGTATTGTTGTCCAGTTGTTTCCTATTGTATTTGAAGGGTTGTGATGAAACGAGGTGAAATCCTAATCGGTGCAACATGAGGCTGCATGAAAAAGTGGCAGCCAAATTGGTCCACTTGAGGAGAGATCTGTAACCTAACAGAGGCTCTATTCTCCTCCAGCTCATTTGCATTTCCCTTGGTGTTAGCAACACTGCTTCACAAACTCTTCCCTTCACGTACACACTCACACACACTCACACACGCACACACTGAGGGGTGTGCGTGGGCCGATAGAAAGGAGAGGAATCCCTGATAAGCCCGTAGCCTGGCGGAGGGCATAGAGAGAGGAATGGCAGCTATGTCGGGCATTCACAACACTGTGTGGTGTCACCAAACAAAGCCTTCCCTTCTCCCGCCTGTCAAAGACACTATTGTGGCGTGAGGAGAGAGCCTTTATATCGCACACACATTCCACACATGCTCCCACACACACACACACACACACACACACACACAGACAGACACACGCACACATGCACGCACGGACAGACAGACAGACAGACGCGCCCACAAATAAAAAAGAATCCAACAGATGTGGAAACCCAATTAATATATGAATGTGTAATCGTAATTTTAATATATTTATACATATAATACAGACAAATTATAACACATAACATAATAAATGTAATTGTATTCTATCATGCACATTCACACATGTTGCCAAACACACACACACACACACACACACACACACACACACACACACACACACACACACACACATCAACTTGTGCATAAACTAAATTTGAATTCCAAAATATACAAATGCATAAACTTTAGACCATAGATACTTATATATGTACACACACATACTGTATGCACAGAAAGAGTACATGCATGCAAACACATGGTATCAAATACTGTATGAGCATGCACACATGGCAGATATGTACAGACATACAGTACATGTATACACACTCTCCTTTTACACACGTACAACCATGCAATAATTTATACAAATGTACCATAAACACACATTTACCCACATGCATTTTGACTTACACAAATAAACACACACAGAGATGTTTTTCTCTCATTCACTTTTGCTTCTCTGGCCTCTGGCTGGCTCCCATGACAGGATGGAGAGTTCCAGCAGAGAGGCTGGCATCCCCAGCATGGCGCCCTGGTGAGAGTCACCTGTGAGGGGGAGGGACCAGGGGGAAGCTCCCCTGCTCACTGGAAGTCTGGAAGTTAATGACAGCTGACACACCCACAGGGGGGCTGACAGAGAGAGTGTATGAGGGGTTGTTAATGTAAGACAGAGGGAAGCTGTGTGTGTGTGTGTGTGAGAGAGAGAGAGAGAGGGAGTGTGTTAGCCTCTTCCTGTTGCTCTGACATGCTCCTGACTGCTCCTGCCACCTCCACCTCGGCCACAAAGGACTCATGGGAAGGAAGACATGACAGGAGGGCGGAATTCCCGTATGTCTCATGTCTGACTTTGCAGAGTGGCTCTGCAAACATGTCAATCACTGTCAGGGCAGGACGAGAGCTACAGTACAGCTAGAAAGTGTGTGTGTCTTAGAAAGTTGTGAGAAATGAAAGTGTAATGGTGGCGATGTCATTTTCCGTAGGTCTTTGAAAGGATGCTAATGGATCCCCAGAACAAGTGGAAATGCCTCTAAAAATTGCTGTACATTAATATGAGTTTAGTTTGATATTAATATGGATCGACGTCGTAAAATAACTTCAGGGCATCTTCTCACATCGGTTTGCAGCTTGTGCAATGTTGTGCATAAGGAGCTGAGAGGATTTTGCAGAGAGGTACATGCAGGGTGCTGTAAGGAAAAACAGTGTGAAATGAAAATGTATTATACAAATGTAATAATTATATTGTAAGACAGTTCAATTGGTGAATTCGTTTAGGTTTTCACCATTTAATTGGCCATAATCTTGATAGTCCTATGATGTAATTTGGGAGGTGTGTGTGGAAAGGATGTGAGCTGAGGGTGGCAGCTTGATTTGGGGCCGGCTCTTCTGTCAGTGGCAGAGAGATTCTCAGCATGAGGTCTGCTGTCATGGAGGAAGTTCCCAACTCCGACCACAGGCTACCATGACAGGGCTTAGTGGGGTCTCTGGGTCTGGACAAGAAGCCCTGCTGAGAGTCTTTTTGGCTGCAGGGAGCCTGGCTAGATGGGTGGATTAAGCCTGAGACAGTAGGACTGAGTACCAGGACAATAGGGGGACAGTAGAAGGTCAGCAGGGAAGCAAGGAATTAGCTGCCAATTAGGCAAAGTTAATGTGAGGAGTGACGGGTGTCAACCTGTCAGAACCAGGGGAGGTGGGGGGATCAGCTGGATAAGCTGCACGTTATCCCTCAGATTACACTCTCTGCTGACATGATCACACACACAAACTACATGCAGAGACACAAACACACACAAACAGACTGGCTGGCTTTGGGTTGAGTCTGTCTTCTACTTAATAATTCACAGATATAGTTGACTGATATTGTGCTTGTTGTCAATATTGTCCTTTTTCCATCACATGGATGTGACATTTATTTATCCGTTAGGACTCATCCGATGTGAATATTGGTCCTGTGTGTCCCATGTTGTCCTCATGTTGACCTGGCTTCCCTTAGGGGGCTGTCATAACATAACATCCAGCAAGTGCAGGTCAGGTGAACTGGTTTGTGCTTGGATAACCTCCAGCTCTTTGTCACATTAAATAAGCTAGTTGGGATTTAGAAAAAACAAAAAGGGTTGGATGATAGAATGTGGTATTTATTTGAGCATTAGCTTCAATAGGAAAAACTCTATTCATGAGCCCTTGTGTAAACACACACAGGCGGCTCATTTCAGCACAATTGAAAGGATCTGAATGATGTTTTCTCACACTCCCTCAGGAAACCAGGCTGTAGTTGTTTTGATCCTCATCGGAAATGTGTATTCAGTGGAAATGTGTCAAAACACAATCGGTGTGAATGGTGCAGGAATGCCCCCTGTGTGGCTCTGGTATGTGCAGAATGGTCACTATGGCCACTGTGGGGCAGTTTGGGACAGTAGCAGCAGGTAGGGTCACATAACACAGGCAAGGATGATTGACAAGCAGGTGGCGGTGAGGGAAGCCCCACTGGTGTGTTTGTATATGTGTGTGTGTGTGTGTGTGTGTATGTGTGTGTGTGTGTGTGTGTGTGTGTGTGTGTGTGTGTTTGTGTGTGTGTGTGTGTGTGTGTGTGTGTGTGTGTGTGTGTGTGTGTGTGTGTGTGTGTGTGTGTGTGTGTGTGTGTGTGATGTGCGCATCAGATTTAGCTGTCGAATTGGAGTGAATCTCAGTTTTAGTGGTAGTGAAACTGCATCAAGTTTTAAAATGGCAAACTTAATCAAACATAAATAACAAATTTCTAATATTCACAATCATATAAAACAAATTATTCTGAGTTGTTTTGTTTGCACTGGTTTGTTCTTGAATATTTGTGTGACCGTGTGATTGTTGTCACATCACACACTTACATGAACACACACTATGTTCATAATTAACGGGGCTATAAACGGTGGCTGAATGTAATTAGCAGCAGGATAGGATGTAATGGTGATGGATCATTTCCTCTATCAACACTCACAGCACAGCTTTACCCCATTACAAGACATGATGGAGCAGAGGGCGGGACAGGTGTGTATGTGTCAGAACGGTTGCATGAACATTTTCCTCAAATTCCTTTTTGTCTGTATTGGTAATAAAATGATACACTGCTAATTTTACAAAATGTTTTTCTGATGATTTCATCCAAAACTACGTCACTGACATAGTTTATTTGTAGGTGGGAGCATTTTTGAGATATTTGGCCTTCACTTATCAGGTCCAAAGTCGGTAGAATGGAGCCTTTCAGATGCCCTGTGCTATTTCTCCACCAGAACAAAGATAGAAGTTACTCCTGCCACAATAAAAGCTAAATATGTCTTGTGGCTTCCCAAATAGAACTGTGCTATGTTACAATGGTGGTAACACCTTGTAAAATTCATTTACTTTAGACACTATTATGGAGAGGTCAGATGAGATGGATGCCCCCCTAAACCTAACCTGACAAACAGTAAAATCACAAGCCTCCATTCTGTGTTGTCATGCTTTGGAATGACAGTTAATAGCTACTAAGCGTTGGCACCAAAATCTATTAGCTATGATCCAAAAATAGCTGTATAGCTGCTGTTCCAGAAGCAGGCAGAGCTGCAGTATAGCAGCCGAGTGCAGACTGAGCAGGGAAACAGGTGTTGGCTGCTAAATGTGCTTTCAGTGAGCAGAGGAATGTCAGCTATGCTCTGGCCTCTGTGGTTACTGGCACTTTACCCAGAGCGGAGCTGACACAAACACACCTACTGCTGCTGCTGCTGCTGCTGCTCTGGCCTTTATGAATGGAGCGTCTCTCCCTCACACTGGATCGTCCTCTAAATGGACTCAGCGACAAAGGCCATGTATAGGAGGTGTGTGTACTGTGTGCATCCTGGTCAAACCAACATGTCCTTTTCAAGCAACACACTTGATTTCACACAGCTACAGTTCTTACACTCTGCCTAGTCCTGTCACGGGTTAAAGTAACAGCAACACTGGGAGTGACTGGCTGCCTCTCTTCTTCATATCCTCTCCTGACCCTCCAAAATTACTCATGTCATTCAACTATGATGTTTTTTCTTATTGAAATACCATGACTGTAAGAGTGAATTCTTCTCGGGGAACGCGGAGGAATAACTTCATGTAGCCGGGCTGCTCTGTGTGTGGGCGGGCACAGGAATGTGGCTGGGATGTGTTATGGGTGAATGTTATAATGTACATTGTAAACAGGTGTTAATGTTGATCTTAGCCTTTGGTGTAACTGTGTGTTGAGGTTTGATTCAACAGTGTACCCACAGGCCTCATGCATGCCACACTCCACATCATGGACCCGTGCAAATATTCCTGTCTTTGTGCCATGTGGGACTGTGCATACAAACACCAGCCCTGTGGTTGAAACAGAGACGAGCGTGGACTTTTAGTTGCTTAGTCTTAATTACACATCCTGAAGTGATAAATCAGAGGCCAAACTTGTGGAATTGTCGAGCAGATTCCTTCAGCTTAGAAAGAACAACAATTCCACTTGAGCAGTATTTGTGTCTCTTAACAAGACGACACGCTTTGGTGAGTTGTGTTCCGTGTATAGACTGTGTACTTCTCAAATTCATGCAAGCCTGAATCCTGAATATCTTATCAAACATCCATACTTATGTCCCATGACCTTTACCTGCTTGTCATGTGTAGGGGTGCAGGGGGGTGGAGAACACATTGGTAGAAGCATCTGGTTTAAAGGGGTAAGACACATCAGATAAAAGAGCGAGTGCCACAGCTATTCGAAAGGAGGGCCTTAAAGAGACAGGACCTAAAATAGCATGTTTACACTCAGTGTGCATAGTGGTGCACTGAATGAAATAGCTCTCCTCTCCTCTCCTCATCCTGATCTCTATATTTATATAGTTTTGTGTTAGACAGCTGGCATTGTGTTGCTGATTGTTAGACTAATCATTCGCTCAATTACTCTGGAATGTGTGGCTGGGCTAGGTTATGACTGATCACCCCTCCACCCTCTCTCTCTCTCTCTCTCTCTCTCTCTCTCTCTCTCTCTCTGAGGAGATGGCGGTTTAAAATTTCCTCTTACTTAAAATATTGACCAATTAAACACAACATAACAAGCAGGTTTTGGATAAGAGGACAACAATAACAGGAAGGACATCCATTCTAAGACTGCGAAGAATAAAACATGGGGCATATCGGGTCAATAGAAAACATTAGTGCAAATAAAAATAGAAATAAAATAGAGATCCATTCTGCCACTCCTCCATTTCTCAAAATGATTTCATATCTCTGTCCCAAAGACGAAATCTATTTGGGCTACAAAAGAGCCAATCATGCCGAGCAGGTGAAGAGGATCCAGAGCGAACACTGGGCTCTGGGTCCTGATGATCTGTTTCTGTGTGTGTGTGTGTGTGTGTGTGTGTGTGTGTGTGTGTGTGTGTGTGTGTGTGTGTGTGTGTGTGTGTGTGTGTGTGTTCTTTTCAATCAATTTATTTGCCAAGTCAGTGAGTACTACATCTGAGAATGAGTTAGACTGATGCATTTAGCCGAGACTAACTTTGATTCTTAAATGATTTTCATAGAGTCTATAGGTTGCACTCTCGTCTACTCTGCTCATCCCTTGTAGCTACCAATGCTAATACATTCTTCTCTTTATCCTACATAGGCTGAAAACATCAAACGCATAATTTTATGTATGCTTGAGAAATATCTTTATCACATAATGTACACAGAAATGCTAAAAGCTTTAATGAGATCACTTGAGTACTCGTATTTATAATAAAGGAGGAAAACAGGCATTAATCTTAAAATGTCAGCAATAACTATTAAATTAAAGATGTTAAGCTATCGACAAGATCATGCAAGATACTTGGATAAAATATAAATGAATAAATAACTGTACAGATGCAGCTTAACCCAAACCTTTTCCTCCCCCTCATTTATAATTGACATATTAATTAAGTTTTTATTTGGCCCCCGGGTCTGCGATTCTGTATTTTTGTGCTCTTCCTGCAGTGGAAGTGCCTGTGGTGATTCTGTGGGCCTGCCAGCGGGACGCCTGTTAGCATATAAGTGCACAACATGCTGATGCAGAGGCTACATGCTAATGCTAATGAGGAAGCTCTGGAGGAGAGGAGAGTTTGACTCACACTGAAGTTTCTGTCTTTCCTTTATCAGTGCTCATGTTGTGCACAGTTCATGTGTTCATCATCTAAATTGTTTAATGGACATGAAATCTGCTAATACGCCCGCAGTGTCTTCTTTCCCTTTATCAGTTCTTTGGTCTCACATAATAGCGTATCTCCCTTTGTAGAATGTCTGTAATATCAGAACTATCTGATCAAAAGTTCCCCTCAGAAAACGCAATAATGCTGCTACACAGCTACACAAATCAGCCACCATAGCAAAACCAGAGTCGCAATCTATAAAATAGGCCATCAAGTCATATATGCAAGTGCAGCCGTAACCGAGACTGAACCGAAGCATGTAACCGTAATCATAGAGATCAGCTTGAGACAGCAGTTGTGTCTCCTGACATTGTGACACAAGTGAAGTCTATTAATATACAGCATGCAGCCATACAACTGCCATGGGGACTCACATGTTCTCTATACTGCGGTGGCTATTGTGCCAATCTATGTTCAGTTGTTGACCGCTGCTGGCAAATACATATCTGATTGATTTTGATTCAATTGACCACATATTGTTATAATCAACAAAGCACTCCAGCATTGTAGCGTGTACATTTTGACTGAAATTGTCCTTTTTCGCAGAGGGCTTCTGCTTTGATTTGGCATGATTAGTTTATGATGTACTTGATAAATTGGTTTATGATGGAAACTTGCTGCTGAGATCACATCTGCACATTTCGGCCAATGAGAGCAGCTGCTGGGTAGAGATGGAGAACCGTGGGGGAGGAGGCTGGAATGTCAGCGGGCTGCTACTGCTGATCATACCACCTGGTCAGACCATCATCACACACACACACACACACACACACACACACACACACACACACACACACACACACACACACACACACACACACACACACACAGTGTAATGCAATAGTGGGAAGCTACATACATACGTACAGACAGATACACAGGCACATTTTCAATTTGGCATGGATGCACACGTGCATACACACATTCAAACCAAAACCTAAATTACACAAGCTTAGCCAGCTGCCCATTGTGTCAGGACGGGTTTAAGTAATGCAGGTCCTGGCACCAGACCCTCACTGAAATATTTAGAGCTGCATTTTCCCACATTTTCTGTGTCACACATAGTGATGAGCCCAGGCCATCATCAAAACACACATCTCCACTCTGTCCGCAGGTGCAGGTTCATACAGAGTGTGTTCATATGTGTACACAGATTACTTTCTTTTAACGAAGAGGAGTGTGTGTGTCTGTAATCTGCCACTCTCTGGTGAACTTCCTGTCCAGACAGGAAATGCATTCCTTTGTGTGTGTGTTTGTCAGTCTGACAGTGTGTGTGTGTGAGTGTGTGTGTGTGTATGTGTGTGTGTGTGTGTGTGTGTGTGTGTGTGTGCGTGTGTGTGTGTGTGTGTGTGTGTGTGTGTGTATCTGCGTGCATATGGATGTGTGTGTGAGTGTCTCTGTATGTGGAGACAGGCAACAGACATGTCATGGTATCTTACAATAACTGTCTGTGGAATGTAACCCGCTGCCTCCGGCTCAGCTCCTGTTAGGTCAGTGATGGATGTTGGCTTGTGGGGTTTCTGTCTGAACCTTTGGACTGAGTGAGATATTATTATGAATAACATCTGAGGTTTAAATGGTTACGGTTGGTTTTAAGATATTGTGTGAAAATAAACAGTTACCAGGATGTGTGTATCTAACGCAGGAGGATATGTCTATGCCTCTGTGGCCATGGTAACAGTTACCATCTAATAGTTTAAGAAACTGGTTTTAGTGTTGATATTCTCGCTACTCTTCAATTAAATCACTACTTTGCTCACCAGAACCATGAAAACTAGAAACCCTGTGGCATTATTGAGATATCAATTTAGTTTAAAAACAACCAATTTGTCATAGCAACTTATCAATTTATTACTTAAACACCAATATTTACACGACACAGTCACCAAAATAGTAAGAGTCATCCAGCAAACACAAACTTAGCAACTGTACACAAAATAATTCACAGTCATTAACAAGCATTTGCTGTACAAAATAAAAAGTAGTTTAACATCAGGCTCTTGAAACAGAACCTCGCTGGGCGCAAATGACATGAAAATAACATTAATTTTGGTGATGACAGAAAAGGAGGCGTTCCATTCCCGCTTTACAAAGGTATTAGTCTGCTTTCATAACTCGCCGAGGGCCTTCATCTGCATCCAAAGCTTTAGATGGCTCCAA
Organism: Genypterus blacodes; assembly: GCF_046128005.1. Taxonomy (NCBI): domain Eukaryota; kingdom Metazoa; phylum Chordata; class Actinopteri; order Ophidiiformes; family Ophidiidae; genus Genypterus; species Genypterus blacodes. Next base: position 1,037,758 of record NW_027466921.1, read on the forward strand.
TCAGAGTCCGTGCCTGACCTCAGTTCCACAGCAAGTTGAGTGGACAGTGCAGGAGTCAGAGTCTAAGCTACAGTATGCATCATTCTATATCTATATTGTCTTTAAAATGCTGATGTTGCAGGCACATATTGATAAAGCCAGTAGGTCCTTTTTGCTTGCAGGCAGGGGGAAATGTATCCTTTCTGACTCGGGACATCGATTAGAACCAAATGGAGGCCTTTGCTTTGGTCTGATCCAGAGCTGCAGGGGAAGGAAAAAGGAAATTACTCAACCTGTCTTTACCGAAAATTGTAGTTCTTGCAATTGATCTGTCAAAATTTAAAGTGTATAGACTTGTTTTCATACCTGTTTCGTACACTTCCAAGGGACCATGGAGGGCTGAAGGGGTCCATGTAGAGCTGCTGCTGGGGTCTGTCTCCGTCTTCACCCCTTCACTGTGCGGGGAGCTGTGACTGCCTGGGCTGACGGCCGACTGGTTCTGGCTCCTAACTCCAGGGAGAAGTAACGGACTGAACCTAGGATCCAGCACGGGGCTGTGGGCCGGGTAAGGATGGAGCATGGGGTGGTGGTGCCGGGTGTGCACGTGGGGGTGGGAGTGAGGGTGGTAGACGTCGTGGACGTTGGGGTAGCCGCTCGTGCTCTGGGGGTTCAGGCTGTAGGTCCAAGTGTCGGAGAGGGTGGCTGGAGGTGGGAGGCTGGCCTGAGAGAGCACATGGCCGGCCCACAGCGCTCCGTCTGTAGGGTGGAAGGAAACGGGGCTCGGCGAGAAGTCCGGATGGACCGAGACGGAGACAGATGGGACGCAGGAGGTGGCCTGAGATGGATAAGAGCCGCTCCATACTGGGCTGCTCTGGCCCTCAGAGAGAGGCACGCCATCTGAAACACAAACATCACATTCTAATTTTCCATCCAAATATTTCAATCATGAGCCAAAAATGAAATTTTTGGCTCATGATTGGGCTCTGCTATTTCAGCATTAAATTCTCTGATTTGTTGCCCTCTCACCTTTCCATATACCGGCTGTGTTTGAGGCAGACGGCTGAGAGATTCGGATAGTTTTGGCCTCAGTGTTGAAGCTGCTGGGCTGGCTGAGAGCCCTGGAGAAGTGCTCATCTACCACATCTCCAATGTCTCCTTGGAAGTAGGTGAACAGAACACAGCGGGAGCTCAGGTACTCAGTCTCTGCTGGTTGGCTGCTATCCTTCAGGTTTGAATCTGACGTGGGTCCACTGCCTGACAGGATTGCTGATGCTGCTGGACCCCTCTGAAGGCCGTGATCCCGGGGCAACATCCCTCCTACTCCTCCTCCTCTTCCTTGTTGCCGTTGTTCAGTACATTCCTGCATCTTACTGCACATGCTCAGCTTCCTCTGGTGGGAAGAGCGCAACAGAGAGAGAGAGAAACAGATCAGAACCAAGATAGACTGAATCAGAATCTCGAAATCGCATTCAATACATCTTCAATGTAAATATGAAAAGCTATTTAGTTATCTATTACAACTAAATGATATAGATATCTCATTTGTCTATACATACATGTAGAATAGTAAAATAGTAATATCCACATAACTTTTAAATGAAACATAACAGATGTGTGTGTTAATTTCAGGCCACTGCATTGTGTGATAATGAGTTTCCTCAACCTTTATGCTGCATTCCATCTATTTGTAACGCTCAGTGGCCCTTGTCCACATTCCTGAGTGACTGACTAGCTGTCATTACATCACCATTTGACTTCAGGATTAATAGTTCAGTGTCATTACGCCTGACCTGAGGCCAATGCTGACAATCACAGAGGAATTTTATCATTCAGTATAGAAATTGAAGTTAGCGCGCTCAGTGTGTGTGTGAATTAAGTTTGAGGTGGTGTGCTGAACACAAGTCAAGTGTCCAATGTCAGGAAAATATGGATGATACTTAAACTAAATAACTCCTATGGGAGATTTGAAGTTTAGGCCTTTATGGTATAGTTTTATCCAGTTTCATCAATATGATCAGTCTTAGTACATTCATGAGGTAATTCATAGTCTTGCTGTGGTAATGATCTCTACATACAAATAACTAAACTAAATAACTTAACTACCATTCTTAGTATTAGAGAGTTCTTGGCTGGCGAGAGTCCTGAGTGAAGGAGTTCATCCATGTTTGAGAGAGTTTGTGACTCAGTCTAACTTCTCTCCTATAATGCGGCTGTAATGAGGCTCTCACCTGTTGCTGCTGCTGCTGGTGGTTGTAGTAGGTGGCCTTGTACGCGGGGAGGTAGTGCGCTCCATAGCTTTGGTGGTACATCACATCCAGGCAACTCATAGCGACGGAGCGGAGCGCGTAATAACGAGTAGGAGTCCGGGAGAGAAAGACGCGCAGAGCAGCCGAGGGAGAGTCGCTCTCAGACGGGCTGTGTCCTCCGAGCCGCCGGTGCCTCCATATATGCCGGAGCGCGTACAATGGTCATGTCGCCCAGTTTGCATACACACAATGCGCCTCCTGCTGTGCGCTCCGCTGCCACCTCCCGGGGCCACAAAGTGAAGGAAAACGACGTGACACACACACACACGCACACGCATACGCATACACACACACACACACACACACACTGTACCCGAAACGGCTCGGACAAGTTCTCAGAGCGCCTGTGATTGGGTGAGTGTTCCTTTTCTTTTGCTTTTTTGGAGAGGAGTTATATTTGGAGAGGGCTGGGGCCATTTACGCACGCCCACCGGGGAAGGGCCTGCTCAGGGCAGGGCAGCAAGGCACTGACACGGCCATGCGTTTCTGGGTTCTAATCCCACTGAAGACATTGGTACTAAAACCGTTAACGTACCAGCCTGGTATATTAAGATTATAATAATAGACTACTATGACGTCAGCGCTATATGTCCTAATGAGAACTCAGAATGAGGGCTGTCACCCCACAAGTCCTCCCTGCTGTTTAGCTCGACTTTAGATCGTTTTAATTTAGCATTATATGGCAGAGTTAGATTTAATGACATCTTTAATTTATTCACAAGGATGTCGCTGTTTGTTCAATTAAATAATTACTCGACATATGAACTGTAACATGCATGCCGACTACATGTAGTTACATCACCTGCAGATTAATGTAAATTATCAAAATAAAAATGATCGTTCACATCTAGATGTTCAGCTCACTGAAGCTCCCTGATTGACTGAGTCGAGCCATCTGCTGCCACCTGTTGGCCAAAACGATGACATAACAGATTGAAGAACCCATCAGTCACCCACTGAACAAATCATTCAATGGAGTGTCAAACTAATACAAACGTTACCCACAGAAGTAGTGACAAATGTTTGATATTGGTCGAGCTTGCAAATTCACACCCTTATCAAAAGTCAAACTTGATATACATTAATGAACCAATTTGCAAACCGATAGGTCAGCTGGTAAGGAGTGTGTTTACATAAAAGTCTTGCCCTTTTTTTTCATCCAGTAGTAAAAACACATTTTGGATAACTAAGTCCACTTTTGTTTGCCCAAATATGAAAATTGCAGTGAAAGCTTAGGTGCTTTGTACATATTAGAATCAGTTCACCTGTGAAATTAAGGGGGAAAGGAATCTAAAAAACAGATTAGATTTTATGTGATAAAGTTAAAAACACTTGAATGCTCATCCAGCAGCATAAACACATGAACTCAGCTGCATGATGACAGCTGGTGGTCGTTTGTTGATTGGTTAACAGGCTGCAGGTGACACCACTCAGTTACTCTGCTACAACCCACAGATGCATTAACTTTCATTTCCTTTTACTTAGTGTTTACAGAATAAAGTCAGATACACAAAACATTAACGCAATTAGTGAACACCAATTTGCCAGATAATGGGGGAAAGTCAGTAGAAGCCCTTTCATGCTGGTACTTCACCTCTTCAGTGCATGAAAAAGCATCATGTTCAGTCTCCAAATACACCCGAGTAACAGCCAAGAGGTTAGACTGACTCAACCCCATCAGCCAAAGCCTGTAAATGTACCAGTTTAATAGAATGGCTAATTCATGTTACCAAACCAATTTCCTGTGCTTTAGAAAGACTTTTACAATTCACAACATCCAATTTTCTGTAGTGGTGGTCACTTCCTCCCTCTTCATAGTGAAGTCAAACTGTAGGCTGCCAACCTGGTGAGACCTTGTCTCAACATTGCTATCAAGGAAGCTGCAAGCTTTAGAAAAAGGTTGTGGTTTTATTAAATATTAAACATCTACATTCATCACATTCAAATTTAAAACTCTTGAGACTCAACATCTCTGACTCTGCCGTCATCTTTGGAGACCTTGGTCTTCTTGGGGAGGAGGACGGCTTGGATGTTTGGCATGACCCCTCCTTCCGTGATGGTGACCCCCGCCAGCATTCTGTTCAGCTCCTCGTCGTTCTTGACCGCTAGCAGGATGTGCCGAGGGGCGATGCGGGACTTCTTGTTGTCCCTGCTGGCGTTTCCCGCCAGTTCCAGCAGCTCGGCGCACAGGTACTCCAAGACGGCTGCCAGGTACACCGCCGCGCCAGTGCCCACTCGGTCACCATAGTGCCCCTTCTTCAGCAGTCTGTGGATGCGGCCCACTGGGAACGACAGTCCTGCTTTGGTAGATCGGGAGACGGAGGTTTTTTTGGGGGAGACAACTTTCTTCCCGCGGCCAGACATCTTCAATCTAAACGAGATTAGAAGAAAACATTTTTTTTTGAGACGAGTCTTAATACAGCTACAGGCTCTACTTGTACGAGTACTTGAAACCAATCCGCCCACTGGCAAGCGTCTGCATTTAAACAGCACATCAACCTCTACAGGTACATTAAGTGACTCAGATCCACATTCCTCCACAGAATCACCAAAATAAAACTGGAGCATACCAACCCAAACACGTCACAGTTGAAGGCGGGACAGCAGAGCGTGTGGTGATCCACAAGCTGCACCTTTTATGTGAACCAGCAGTGATTTGTTGATTTGGGACACCTGATGACGCCTGACAGCACTCATCATGTGCGATAACAAACACACACACACACACACACACACCAGACGTGATGTAATGTAATGTAATGTGATGATCCACAATTGCCCTGTGTAACGCTGTATTTTTGTTAAATCTGAGGTCAGTAAGAAGTTCTCTCGACTGATTCACTTAAAAATCAATGGAAAATGGTGTGACGTATTTTTCATGTTCACTCTGAATGATTTTTCTTGTCAGTATGACCTCAATTTTTACCTCTCAGTTGTGTGTGTTTTGCTGTACAGGGAGTTCTGACTGTTTAAAGAAGATCACAGCAGGTTGCATTATTTCTTTCCTGCCCTGCTTACCGGTTGCCAGGTTTAGATATTGCGAGTCCTCTGATCTCATGAGACTTCAGGGGACTCTGGCAGGCGGGGAACAGTTTCATCATTTTCACTCATGTTTCATTCACTTTGATAACACAAAGGGAGCATAAATGATTTAGTCATGAGCTGATGGTGCAATTATGCCGTCATGAAAGTGGAACAACATTTTTAAACGACGCCAATTACAGGAGAGTTAAAGTTTGAAATGAGGAGGCTTGCTGACTCCCAGACATCATAGCCCTCATCGGTCATGACATCACATGATCTAAAGAGACGCTCAAATCAACGGGCATCAACTTCTTTATTATATAGGAATACATTCTTGTTTCAGGAGGAATCACAAGGGCCTCTGGGAAAGCAACTATGACATAACTGGTCTTCAAATCGCAGTTGCAGAGGAATAAACTCTCATTGAAAACAAATCTGATTACATTTATCCCATAATATGATATTTTGTAAAGCCCTGCATCACAAATATAGTCAGATTCCTGTCAGCAGATCAAGTATGCATGAACACATAAATAATAATCAATCAATCAAACAAGCAAACATCTATCTATCTAATATGATATATGGACACAAGTGAGTGGAACAGATCTGATTTTTAAGACATGTTCACTATCAGCTCCATAAATCAGCTTAACCCAAATCCATCTGCATCTCAATCTGACACAAACCTGACAGATCAGTCAGACTCAGCTCATTTCACCGTCTTCCTCGCTCCCCTGCTTGGTGTAGAAGTGGGGCAGTGGAGCACACAGAGAGCGGGAGCGTGTCACATACATATGCAAGGATACACACTGGAGATATTCATATGAGAGAGAGAGAGAGAGAGAGAGAGAGAGAGAGAGAGAGACGGAGAGGGAGAGAGACTCAGACGCTTTGGACCTGAGGGGGTTTTCCAGCAAACATCTGTAGCAGCTGTGTCTCCACTCGCTCTGCTCCTTAATGAGCCACTGAGATGATTATTAGTGGGTGTTTTTAAGGAGAAAGTGGAGGGAGGAGAAGGAATGAGATGGAAATAAGAGTGGAATTGGAGAATTGTTTGCTTTTTTTCTGCTCTACAATCCAGCACCTCCAGTGTTGTAGATCAGAGGAGAGGAAGAAAGAAAATATCATTGGCCTAATAAACTTCAGTTGCTGTAGATCTCAGAGACTCTGGATGTTTTGAGGGATACATCCTGTGAACAGAACTTCTTAAAGCCTCAAAGGAGACATGTGGAGGAAATATGAATATTCACCTTTTAAACGCTGACAGGCAATTAAAAGTATTAAACACATTATAGTCTCTGTCCTTTCTGCAGGAATGTAGTAGCCTGTATTAGTTTTCTAATTACACAATTGATCTCTTGCAGCTTTGCCCTGCACTCTTGATGAGGCAGGCAGGTGTGTGTGAGCACCGCTGATGATGATGATGCCTCACATTAACAGAGTGCAGCATCATGAGTTTCACTGCGCTGCTGTGTGATCGTTGGTTTTAACCCCGGAGAGTCCACGCAAACAAACACCTGCCTGGGCCGACCCACCAGAGGAGCTGATGGTGACGATGATGATGATGACAGTGATGATGATGAGGATGATGTTCCTGGCCTCCTGTGTAATTTAGATGAACAAATGAGCACAGCAGATCGCACTGCCTGTATAATGTAAGTATGGTTGATATCAGAAAGCTGACTACAGCGCAGATGTTCTGTATCTTTTATTCTCTTTCTTTAAATCCAAAAACACTTTATCATCCAATATAAGATTTGGACACTACTATGGTAGTAAAGTGATGAATTTAGGAACATAAAAACTAATAATTGTTTCTCTGGGGGCCTTCAGGCAGTTTCTTGAAGACCAATTTGTTAAGTTTCACAGCTGACACAGAAATTCAAGCAAAGTATCTGCCCAATCAGCAAAGCGATTGCAATATTGTTCATGTGTGTGTGTGTGTGTGTGTGTGTGTGTGTGTGTGTGTGTGTGTGTGTGTGTGTGTGTGTGTGTGTGTGTGTGTGTGCGCGCGCGCGCGTGTGTCAGTACAAACCAGGTGGATAACTTCATGCAGATGCCGCATTAGTGATGCAGTTTCAAAAACACTGTTGAGGGAAAAAAAGTGTGTTGGGGCCGGAGGGAGGAGGGGTGCAGACATTAAAGTCTAATTAAAGAACCATTAGTAGATCCTTATGAATATAGAGCGATGCAACATGAGGGCATTTTTAATCTTTGTCACATTCAGACTTCGAGGGAAAGTTACACCACACACTGTCTCCAGCCAGATTTTGCCTCCAATTGAAGAAAGAGCGGAGCCTTTGATGTTTAAGTGAGACATGAAACAACAAGGTCGCTTCATTTGCACTGTGGCTCCTCTAATGAGTAGAAGTCATTTGGAAGTTAATGAAATTTCTATGTAAAGCTGCAGAAAAAGCCCTTATAAGGGTTCTTTGTCAGACAAATGCACCACATTTTCTGCTGTTCATTATCACACCGATCTCACATATTCACTTTTAATTATTCCTGCCATTATTGCACATTTTGTTCATGGAAATGAGACTTTTAATTGCTTAGATTAGACAAAGAGAAGCACCTCATCTGAAGCGCCTCAACACACACAAAACACACACACACACACACACACACACACACGCACACACAGAACACAGAACACACACACAAAGTGACCAGTGGATTGCTGGGTTCTCTCGTTGTCACCGCGCCGACCTTTCTTAAAAAGCAGATAATTACTTGGTCCATCCTCCGATCCGACTCTGCGTTCTGTGTGTGGGAAGATAATGGAATCTGCCCAGTGCGCCCAGGAGAATTTAATAAGGTGACGGTGACTCAAAGACATTTTAATGGAGGGGAAAGATGAGTCTCCTCCTTGAAGGGTCAAATGAGGCGGAATTGTCCTTTTCTTAAAACAAAAGTTGGACGTGAAAATGGGAATTTAAAATACGAACATGCGCAGCAAATTGGGAAAACATCAAGGAACGTTTATGCGGAATGTTTGTGACGAGGTGTGAAATTAATGTAAGCGTTCCATTTAGAGCTCTGTGTCTAGTTTATAACCAATAATCCTGGGAGGATTGCAAAAATAGATTCATATTATGTGTGACAACACAGGAGACAAAGGAATTGATGGAGAAAAGTTTCAAGATGTTTCACCGTCTCGACAAAAGTGGTTCTCAAACAGGGGTGCGAGGACAGCCAGGAGGACAGTGAGGAGCTCCAGAGGGTACCAGACGGATGAAAACCAGGATGTTGCCTATTGTGGTCTGTACAAAACAAAGTGAACAGACAGGCAGGCAAACTAAAAATACAGCTTTTTAAGCATGAATATGTACATTTAATCATTTTTTAACAGAAATCTAAAAGTTTTGGAGTGGTTTTGCTGTGAAAATGCAGCGGTTCTGGAATAAAATTGACCTTACAAGGATCCAAACAGCTCCTGTTGCAAACTTAACTGCGATACAATAACAAGCACAACCATTTTCATCTCATGATATGTTAATGCAGATAGAACATGTTGATTTAAAACCAAATATTTGAGCTTTTCACCAAATGACATTCAGAATCAGTGTTTAAATGCAAGGTTCTAATGTATTCATCCGATACCTCCAAACGCACACACCCCCACACCCACACACACACAAACTTAAAGAACTTCCCAGACCTCCTCTCTATTGCAGAATGAACGACTCGTCCTCTGTTGCCCTTCCACTCGTAATGACTCTAATTCCCTCATGCTAATGGGGTGTCTGAGCCCCAGCCCCTGCTGGGACCACCAGCCTACGTGTTGTGGTCACAGCCCGGCCCCGGGGCGAGGAGGACCGCAGACCGGAGAGGGAAAGAACAGGGCGTGATACATGAAGGATCAAGCCTCAGACAGATTGGCCTCCTCAGGCTAAATGAACCTGTGGATAAGACAGTGTGTCATTGAACTCTGTGCGTGCGTGTGTGTCTGTGTGTGTGGGTGTGTGTGGGGGTACATGTGCCTCTGAGTGTGAAATCCAAAATTGGTGCCAGCAGCAGATTTAAACAATAACATATTGCTATTTGACTTAACACACAAAACCAACATGCACTAGACTAGAGTGTGCACCAATGCTTGTGGGCTGTGAGTGTGTATCTATGTGTGTGTGTGTGTCTACACTGTTGTCTATAAGAATAACTCCTGCACCTGCACACTAAGTATGTAAATGCCAAGTGTGCGTGTGTGTGTGTGTTCAGTAAGTTCCATGGGATGTGAGGCGGTTTGAGGGTGGCATTAATGATGAGCAAACACTACAGGGGAGAACACGCTCTCATTACCCACAATTCCCTGTTGCTGTGCTGCACCGGTGCATGCGACTGGATTCTTCCCACGGGCAGGAATGAGTGGAGTCACTCAGTCGATTTATTAGGCCATCCCCAAACTCCCTGCCCTCTGCCTCCCCTGCTGCTAGCCACCCTGTCTCCACGCTTCCCTCCATCCGTCCGTCTCCTCCGCCACCTGCTGTCTTCCATATGTCCAAAGTCTCCTCCTGTCTGTTTTTTTCAGCAGCCAATCTGAGAAGTTGAGCTGATAAACTAACTTTGTTTTCCAGTGAGCCTTTATGCCATTTGTCTGATCTGTTTCTATATGATGTTTTGGTTGAAAGTTTGGAAACTTTATCTGCTGTTGAGCCAGGAATGAAAATGCAAAGATTTGTGGTATTTTTCATAATTCATGGGTTTAATATTTCAAAACGTCAATCTGTGAAAGAGGTCAACTTGCCTGGACTGGCAAAACTTCAATGCCTGTGGGTTTGAGAGCAGGATTGGGGTTCAGACTGTTTCTCTTCCATTTGCTACACTGCACTCAAGATGATGACGTCCAGTATTCTTGACATTTCATCAATGAATGAAACCAATATTATAAACATCCAATTTTTTAATAACTGGTCGATATCAGTGCCACAGACATACAGCATCTGTGGTCTGATGTAACAAATCAAACCCACCTCTGTCCAGAAGTTTTTTGCTGTTTGCTCAGTTCAAGGTGAATTCCAGAATTTCCCCCCGGTCTCTCTCTCTCTGCCCCCAGCTCTCCTCCTCTATCTCCATTCCCTCTCCTCATCCCCGGCCGGCCCTCAGGTACTCTCTGTGTCCTCCTTGCCTCCTATCTCTCCCCTCTCTCCATCTGGGTAGCAGTGAAGTATCCATCCATCAGGAGACAGGAGAGGTGTTGTTGTAATCCCCCCATCAAAGACTCAAACCCCTCGTCTGTCTCTCTCTCTCTCGCTCTCTCTCTCTAGCCCTGTGTGTCTGTGTTTGCAATCCAACATAACTCAACCTAGTTAGATGTCAGGGGCCTCATTCATGTCCCATCATCATGACCACTGCATATATTCATATCTCATATATCCTACAATGATTCAGGATTTGTACCAGATAAATTATGCAGGATGATTATTTGTGGGTATTAAATTCTACTGTTGTAAATGACAAAATAGAGAAATATGAACATCTAAAGATCTCACTTGTGGGCTTTGAACAATATTGCATTTCCATATAAATGGCGCTCAAATAGTGAGACATGGAGCAGTCAGCAACATCCATCTCAGACCAAAGATTGTATATTTCGGTGTAATATTTGGATTCTAATGAAATATTTTATCCTACGTGATAAATATACATGACAGTTTTTATTTTTTTCTTAGAAGTAAGTGGGAATTTTGAAGTGAGTTGTTGTTCCTGGCAACCATTTTGTCTTATCACTGAGCAGAAAATAAGACATTCCTAAGCAATTCATGTTTTATTGTTAAGTTTCTTGCATCAATGGTGCCTGTTGGGAATATTTTATGTTTCTGTTGATTTTTCAAACCACTCAAAGTGAGTTTATCAGGGGATGTTCAACCAATTCAACTTGGTGGATTCAAATGGAATACAATGGTAAGATTGTATTTTGTATCATTGTTTGGTTTTTTGATTGTCCAGCAGTTTCCGATCTGTGAAGTGGAGGGAAAAAACAGCTGTTACAACGAAGTCATCAAGTTAAAAGGATTTGGGCCATCATGCTGGTTGATACCTTAAAGCTGAAAGGCTCAATGTGCTTTATGGCTGCGACTCCCACTGATTGTGCACGGATCTCATTTCACACATGAACGTTTCCTCCACTCTGTATGTGTGTGTGTGTGTCCATACACTCTGTAGTTAGTGCCTTAACATTACGCGTCTGCTCGCCCCAGGCTACATCACAGAGAAGAGGAGGAGGAGGAGGAGGAGGAGGAGGGCGGGAGAGATAGTTCCTGAAAGTGGAGAAAAGCAGGACAGGAAGACAGATCTTTAATTTTATGCTTATCTTGCTTTGTGCAAAAATTGTACAGATAACAAAGCCATTCTGATAAAGTATACAACATTTGACCAGTTTAATGTTTTTATCTATGTTGAAAAGAAATATTTAAACATTTTGACCATGTAAGACTAAAATAAAAACCTTTAGAATCAATAATAAAATGTATACTTACTTTTGCAGTAATCCAATCAATATTTTTCATTTGCATAATCCTGGTGAATGGCCTCCTATAGACGACAAGCAGAGCATTAATCAGAGTCCATCATCTCAAAGGTTGACAGCCATACTGTAAAAGAGGCTCATATTAGATTTTTAATAAATGAACAATATTGGCCCCCCGTATCCGTGTAACAGCACAGCCAGAGACAGAGAGAGAGGCAGAGGCAGAGCCAGGCTGGGTATCTGCAGGGCCCCTGGGTGCTTGGGGCTAGATTTATCACCGGCGGGCCCTCCGATGATGAGGCCGTTTAGTAGTGGTCCCTGTAGTCCTCCACTGATTAGAGCCAAACATCTTCCCTAATAACCTTAACAAGAACAACGCCCCAGGACGACGTGCCAACGCACAAAAGGCACGCACACACCTACGCATCCGGACGTACAAAGACGCACACACACACACCTCCTTGGAGATAGGCGAAAGAGCTGAGGGCTACCCATCCTCCTCTCGCTCTTCTCAAAGTCACCCCTCTCTCCTCTCCTCAAGCCATAACTTGGCTACGTTTACAAATTCTGGGCTGAGACCCTCCACCCCAACCCCCACCCCCACCCTGTATCTTCTCCCCCTCTTTACACACACAGATGAAATTGAGTTGGTTATGGTTCAACAGGCCCGCTGCCGTGCATAAAGTTGCTCTCAGCATCAATATGAAATAAGACAATGCTGATATGAATACACACAGGAACACGGGGAACACAGTGTAACGTATAGACGCCGCTCTGGCCTCTTGGGGGGTGAATAGATGAGGAAGGAAATTGAGATGAACCAAATTTATGATGCAGTGAAAAGCTGAGGGGCTGAGTTTATAGACAGTAACTCCCACTGTGGATTGTTTCCATGCAATACTTGACATTTTTTGTGCTATGACCAATGATAACGTGCATTCATGGATGTAAGACACACACACACACACAGATACTCACATACATTCACACATGGCATTGCCACAACTAAGCTCACTGACACTGAAGAGAGGGCAGAGTCAATTAAGACATCAGATGGATTTCCTATTAAAAAATCCATTACAACTCTAAATGACATTTGACCCACTTATGTCAGCAATACTTAGTACTTCAAATTATTCTAATTGAGCAGAAAGGAGAAATGTCATTGTCATTGCCAGTTAATATTCTTATTTTTTATTTACTTTCCGTGCCTCAGTGGTGCTTTCGGGAAATTTAGGTCGAACCATTAAAGTGATAAACAGGACAGAGAAAGAGTGAATTTAAAGCCTTGTATGTCATTCTGACTGTCGCTATCTTATTGGTATATTTAGTGTGCTATAAAGAAACTGCTCTTGCATATCTTCCTCTTGCCACTAAAAGGTCCTTCATTGTTAGTTTTCATTTTCTGTAATTGTCTTCTTCCTCCTGAACGCACCTCGTGACTTTTTCCTTAAATGTAAAATGTTGTCAGAGGTGAATAATATGGCTACTTCACTGTCAGGGTCTGAGGACGGGAAAGTAAATGCTCTATGTGGCGTTTGGCCCGCTTTTGCTGCTCTATCTTTGTACTCGTACCGTTTTGAGCTCTCAAAACGCGTAAGTAAATATAAACCTACGTCAGCAATACTTCCACCGAGCTCCAAATATTCTAAAAATAATTCACGACAGTGTTTCCTTTGTTCGAGTTGAATATACATTATTTTCGACGTTGGGGCTACAAGTTTACAACCAGAAACGTTAAAGTTACGAGGCACGCGTGAAGGCAGCATGTACGTCGCGCCGTGACGTCGGTAGGAACAGTCGAGTCAGTCAGCTGAGGAGCTCCACTCGAAAGTGAACCAGGAAACGACTAACCGGAGACACCGACTCCGTTTCACGGCTAAACTCAGTCCAAACGGCACGACACGGTGTACACAACGGGATCTGTATTGGGTGTAAATAACACACAGAGACATGGCCTCCCTGTTTAAGAAGAAGACTGTCGATGGTAAGTTTTCTGTCTGTGTAAACGCTAGCTAACTTGTTTTTAGCTCTTAGCTTCCTATACCTATTTAACTTGTTTTACCAGTTCCGTGACTCGTTAGAACAGCAAGTCACGCTACTGGGTTGAGGCTAAAATAACCTTAAACTTCACGGTCCCTCGTTAATTAAACGTGTTGTTTTTGTATTAAGATAAGGCTGGAAAAGCAGTTAATTTTGTTTTTGTGGTTGTTTCCGTCTTTGTCAACACAGAGCTGTTGTGTTGTTTATCCTCCCCAGTCTGTTTACCGAGTTAAAGTTAGATAACTTCATCGAAACATTACATTTAAAGCCTAAATACGACTATACAGTTGATATTAATGTGTCTAAATGCTGATATATGAAATAAATATGAGCAGATATTGCTTTTTCCCCTAAGATTGCTTATTGCCATACATCATTCTTCCTGTTTTGGGAATGATGTCACATTTCCTTAATCTGACCGAGCCTGGAGTGATTCTGCACTCTAAAGAAAGGAACAGACCATAATAAGAGCCTGCTGCATTATAATTGGCTACGTTAATAAGAGCCAGTAATGTACAGTGGTGTCAAAAATCTGAAAAGCCTTTCAATCAAGATATGTCAGCTGTTTCTCCAGGCAAAAAAGAAAATCAGCCTCAGCAAGGTCAAAATGGGAAAATCAACCATAGGAATTAGTATGAATCCATTATTCTGTTTTTGAATTAATGGTTATATTGACCCATAGGTGACAGATTTAACTTCAACTCATCTGGACTCTCACAGTTGTTTAAATAGAAGATTCCACGTAAAATCTGAACATATTTATTTGACAGGTTTAAAACATGGGCCATAGCTGTTAAACCAGGTTGTTTCATCACCTCCTCCTCCTCCTTCCCCCCTCCTCCTCATCCTCCTCCCATCATTGTCATTTCAGTTTCACTCGCCCTGATCCGCCACACACTGTACTCACTGCGCTGCTACCTGCCGCTGTCGGATCATCTCAGCTTTTTGGGGGTCCGGCCCTTCGCGACATCTTCTTTATCCTCTTATTCTTCATTTCATTCCCCGGGATGTGTGTGTGGCGCTGTAGTTTCTGGTGGTTTGGCGAATGTGGGGTGTGTGTGTGTGTGAGAGTGTGTGTGAGGTGAGATCACGTATACAGTATTTGTAGGACGATATCCCTCCCACTTTTGGACGTTGTCGACACGTCACCTTGTACGTAGACGCGCGTCGTGATCACAAGCGGTCCGACACTGTGAGGCGAGTTGACCGAGCTGATGAGCACCCAACTTTTCACACAGATTCAGCATTTTTCACAGATTAATTAGGTTTTCTCCTCCTCCCTACACATAATTGTCTTTACTTATTACGCGTTATCGCTTCACAAATTGAACTTGTTCACAAAGTTGCTCATTTAACTTATTTAACATACATTTGACTTGATTTGACCTGTCTGAATGCCCAGTTGATTTTTAATTCAAATCTATTATTTTTCTACTTTCAGAATTGTAGGAAATAATCTATTTCTAATCACTTTTTCCCCCTCATTCACCAAAATCCGGGGACATTTTAAACACACTTTTCTGACCTTTTTCTTGCTTTTTGTTCATTCAAAGAGAACTGAAGAATCGGAAACATACAACAAATGAAGGCTTTTTACTTTAGGATGTAATTCCACAAGTTCAACGTCTCCATCAAAACTTGACTCTGTTTGTTTTCAGCCTTGTCCTTCATCCATGCATGAGTTCATTCATCATGTTCCATACAGATGCATTTTCCCGCTCTTAACTGAGTTTGTTGGGGCACAAAGGTCACACAAACGGCCCACTGCTGCCCTTTGCCCCCCCTGGTTATATACAACGTTGTGTTTGTGACCTTTGAAGAGTCACGTGAGTCTGAGGTTGATAAAAACGGGATAACACAATACGGAAAAGCAGCTGGAAGCATGATTCATAGCAATGTATTCTTCCATGTCCAGTTTAAATGAGTGACGTGAGCGGAAGGGCACCCACTGCAACAGTTTTAGTGTTTCCTGGGTGTGTGTTGCAGAGAGAGAGAGAGAAAGGTGTGTCCCTGCTCATAAGCCACGGTTGAATGTGTGGCTTGAGGGACACACATTGTCTCACACGGTAACACTTTATGCGTGTGGTTTACATTCAATAGCACTCGGAGCTTTCTAAACACACTCGGTGGTCACAGTTTGTGCTCTGCAGTGATTGTGTGGTATTTGGCATGTGTGTGTATGTGAGCGTACACGCACACGCACACGCACAGCTTACTAAGGTGCACAATAGCTGGTTTAGATTTCCTCCACAGCTGCATAACTGGGCAGTGTATGGCTGCCATTGTGTCTCTCTGTTGGAGGCTGTTAGCCAACCTTCACCATCCCATCATCATCATCATCTCTCCCTGTTTCTCTCCCCGGGCCGTTTGGTTTGGATGTCAGCGTCTGCTTGTTTGTTTTTCACTTCTTTCTTTCACAAGTGTGTGTGTATATAACGTTCAGATTGACTGAGAGTTCAGCCAGAATGATGATGTCATACGTATGGTCAGGATCTTGATGCTCTCTGTTATTTGTAACATTGCTCTACTAAGTACTTTCCCCGATCCCATGTGTGCCCTTTGACCTTTACCTTACCTTTGAGGGAGAAGTGCTGAGCAATCATGCAATTACGCTTTTGACGAGAAGCCTGTTCCTCCATTTGTATAAATCTATCGTCTGCTGTTAATGATTGATAATGTCCATATGCTCCTTTTCACGAACTGTGATTTACCTTTAATTCCTCCTTTTGTCTCCTCAGACATCATCAAAGAACAGTCGAAGGAGCTGCGCGGCACCCAGAGACAGATCGCCAGGGACAGAACGGCGCTGGAGAAACAAGAAAAGCAAATGGTAACGCACACACACACACACACACACACACACACACACACACACACACACACACACACACACACACACACACACACACACACACACATACACATACACATACACATACACACACACACACACACACACACACACAAGGTGTCGTCCATAGATTGCTACTTATTGCATCAATGCCATACAAGCCCCCGTGCGCAGACATCCTGTTGTGTTCTCCCATTTTCCTGTAATATGGAATTGAGCCTGATTGGCTAATGGATTCACAGAAGAAGAAGAAGAACAGTTTGGTGTTGTGGCTGTGCTTCAGGCAAGAGGCAACCCTCTCACACACACACACACACAGGCACACACACAGTGCCGGCACAATGCTGTGTGAAGCGTTTCCCTCCCTGAAAGATGAAAGGAGCAGCGTCCTCTCCTCCTCTCCTCCTCTCCTCCTCTCCTCCGTGTTGTAATAAGTAAATATCATCCAGGATGTAATTGCCTCTCTGGGGAGTTGATGTTTTGTTCCTCATTAATGTTTTCCGCTAATTAGTCTCGCTTTTTAATAAAGCTTTGTTACATGTTCTGAATAAAACATACTTCCTCTCAGAAATGGAAATGACCTGTGTTGCAATTCAACAATCCCGACTGTCTGTCTTCCCTCGCTCGCCACACACACACACACACACACACACACACACACACACACACACACACACACACACACACACACACACACACACACACATTGTCTATCCTCCAAAATTCATTGAATACACGTCCACGTATTTACACCCGATGCAGTCATTTGTGTTTTCTGTATTTGGTGACAAGTGTAAAATACACTGTGTGACACTCGGGGAAGTGTGTGTAGACGCTTTTTTATTGTGAGACTGCAGCGGCGTCACGTCCACCATCTGTGGGTCAGACACACAAAATCCCTCCCGTGCTCTCAGATGCTGCACAAGAACGAGCAGTAGAACTATCTATCACACAGACACACACATACACACACACACGCCACCCATTCTTTCCTGGTGTCCTGACAGGGCTGTAAACAAGATGTAATGAGCGTCACATCAGCAGCGCTCCCCTCCCTCCCCCATGTTAATGCATTCATAGGTTTTTCAGCCGACACACTGCAGTTGACATTATTATTGTCACTCTGTGTGTGTTTGCTTCCACAGCTTCACTTTTCACCGCACCGCACATCCATTTGCATCCCTCCTGTTCTGCTTAGCGCACAAAGAGAGAGAGGCCGTGACCGATGCACCCGTACACCTGTTCTGTGTGTGTGTGTGTGTGTGTGTGTGTGTGTGTGTGTGTGTGTGTGTGTGTGTGTGTGTGTGTGTGTGTGTGTGTGTGTGTGTGTGTGTGTGTGTGTGTGTGTGTGTGTGTGTGTGTGTGTGTGTGTGTGTGTGTGTGTTGTGCTGAGTGGAACATTACTGCCACTAATGACAGTTTAACCCTTTCTGAATGCTGACACACACACACACACACAGAGAGCTAAGTAGGGAATGGCGATTCTTTTGCAGTACCAAACATTAATAATTGATTGTTATTTCCTGAAGAAGAAGCTTTTAGCACACACACACACACACACACACACACACACACACACACACACACACACACACACACACACACACACACACACACACACACACACACACACACACACACACACAGTAAGTTATGGGAGCATTGCTCAGAGGCCCGGGCAGCCTACTGTAACCTGGAGGTATGATGAGTCCCTTGGGATGCTTCTAGACATCCAGGCACACACACACACACACATACACATTCCTGTGGGCATCAGTGTGTACTTTGGTGTTTACTAAAGCTAAAAGGCTGTTTGCTTGCCTCTGTGTGTGTCAAGTTTAAACCACACCAGTGTATTTATAATGTGTACATGTAAAACCACGTCAGTCTCTGGGGAGCATCACAGATGTTTGTGTTTGTTCTTGTGTGTGCAGGTGTGTTTGTATTTGTAATGTAAGGTGTGTGTAAGAAGCGCAATGAGCACGGATCACATGACCTCTCTCTACTGTATGTGTTCATTACAATGAATGTGTATGGTACTTTATATTAAAGAGCATCTGTGCTGTTGACGTCTAGGTTGTAAATATTCAGACTCGGCAAACGGAACTTTGTGATCCTTGTCCTCATTTCCTGCCGCTTCCTGTTCTTCCCCCCCGCCCCCCCTTCTCCCCACAGGAGGCGGAGATCAAGAAGATGGCGAAGAGCGGCAACCACGAGGCCTGCAAGATCCTCGCCAAGCAGTTAGTGCAGCTGAGGAAGCAAAGGAACCGAACGTACGCCGTCAGCTCCAAAGTCACGTCCATGTCCACGCAGACCAAGGTCATGAACTCGCAGATGAAGATGGCTGGCGCCATGTCCACCACCGCCAAGGTGAGAGCCTCCACCCTGCAGCCTGAGGGCTCTCCTGTAGTCTGCCTCACACATGCGTCCATGCTGTCTTGATTACTCACACACAAAAGACGCCCCCCCCCCCCCTCCCAAACACACACACACACTTTACAACGTCGTTAAAAATTGAAAACTAAAACGGTTGAAAGTCTTCCCGTTTAAAGTTTGATGTGTTTGTGTTTTGCACATGAACTCATTTGGGTGTTTAGTGGAGCGTCTGCATGTTGCCGCGGTGATGAATATGTTAATGTGAGGCGTGCTCATGTCTGAACTCTTCTGGAGTCATTCTTAATGGAGTGTGAGAAGGTTGGTTATCGCCCAGGAGCGATGTGCTGCACACACTGAGCAAACATACACAGGTCAGACATAATTAGACTCCAGATTAATGGACTGTGGTGAGGAGAGAGAGAAACAGAAACAGACAGATTAGAGATATGTACATTATATAGATGGATAGATATGCTGTAATATTATCCTTTGTGTCAGGCGTAGGTGTGACGCTCTTGCCTCTGCTAGTTTGGTGGCTTGTATAACTCTGATTTATGGTCTCAGCTCTCGTGAACCAGGAACCAGAAATGCAAGTTCCTGCCACGATGTTTGCGTTCCTCAGAAACACTACAAGCCACAACCACAACAACAACTTCCTTTCACACTTATGAACCCTGAACCCAGTCAGCATGTGGCACCAATTACATTTATTCACTGCAGATCTCATAGCAGCGTTCACGGAAGTTTCTAACTCTTGTTTTTATAATGGACGTGTCCAGACAATGCAGGCAGTGAATAAGAAGCTGGATCCAGAAAAGACTCTGAAGACTATGCAGAACTTCCAGAAGGAGAACATGAAGATGGGCATGACCGAAGACATGAGTAAGGACGGACACACACACACAGGAGGGATGAGTGTGTGCAGTCGGCCATCCACATTAATCAACCCCCGCCCCTTTTTTTTCCCCTCCATCCAGTCAACGACACGCTGGACGAAATCTTCGACGGGTCCGGAGATGAAGAAGAATCTCAGGACATCGTCAACCAGGTCCTGGACGAGATCGGCATCGAGATCTCGGGCAAGGTAAGAAAACCAGAGGGAGACACCGGTTTGGTTTCCTGTAATGTTATAGGCTTCTACAGGGAGGCTCCACTTAATGATGGCTCCTGTATCCAGCCTGTGCTATGTCTTCATCAGTTTAGACAGAATGATGAAGACTGGAACATCCTAAGAGTCAGCTCGTCCTGCATTCATGGGGACGGAGGCTTGAATATGGTTTCAGATTGTTGTAGTAGTATATCTTTATGTATTCCACACGTTAACTGGTATTAAAGAGGACGCCTACCCAAACAACATGGACAGTAAGAGCTCCACATGGCTTTGTTTACTCGGCTATTAAATGCACCCCAGCTGCCACATGGTGGGGCTGTAGCCCTCGGCTCCTCTTAGCTCGTGTTGGATCCAGGCCCTCCATCTGCTTTGAGTCTGGCTCCCCCTGCGGGCTCCATGGGTTATTACTCCTCAACGCCAACATACAACTCCACACATTGTCTCATAAACGCGCCTACAGCTGGAAAGAACAAACCACGGTTTCATTAGAAATAAATAAACAAACAAACAAAGAATGCCAAGTTGTTTTTTGAGTTAAGGGGGAGGGAATGTTGGAGTAACAGACTGAGTGGAGAATAACCAGGGTTTTTGTTACAGTTTGTCATATGGTGTGATTCCCTGGCAAAGTAAAGCAATAAAAGCCTTTTCTCTTCACCCTGAAGCTGAATGCAGCACTCATAAACTCCAATCACGTGGGAGAGACAACAAAACAGTAACAAGCAGGCAAACATATTGTCTTAAAGTAACTAACTAAACACATTATTCAGACTGAGCAGTGTAAGAGCATTACAGAGACATAAGGACAGGAAATGTTTGACCATTAACCAACAAACATGCAGACCTGTGAAATGAAAGAAGAAACAAAAGAGAAGTGCTGATAGAGTCACGTCCAACAAGACAAATGTAATACTTGTCCCTGACCTCAGAGCTGATGGGTTTACTGACAAAGACTCAATGTTGACTCAAGGCTGTGGAGTTGCTGTAGGCAGCTGCACAGGGCCTGAAATCCAGCAGCATACACCAGGCTATGTGTGTGTGTGTGTGTGTGTGTGTTTTAAATGTGATGAGCGTGCACGCTAATGAGTTATGTTGTTGTTGTTGCGTGGTTCCAGATGGTGAGAGCTCCAGCTGCAGGAAAGAGCCTCCCCGGCGCCGCCTCCTCCAAACAGGCCGGCATCTCAGACGAAGAGATCGAGAGGCAGCTTCGAGCCCTGGGAGTGGAATAATAACACACACACACACACACACACACACACACATGCACACACACACACACACGCACACACACACATACACACACAGGCATGCAGGCAGACAGATGTGTACACACACTCATTGGCAGATTGCCTTACAGAACACGAGGGAGGAAGATGTGATCTATTTATACGGTAATAATCTATTTAATGAGGTTGAAGTGGCCTGAGTTTGCAGGTGGAGGTCGTTTAGATTTACTAAACCTGCCACGCCGTCACCGCCACCTCGGCCTAAAGGGCTACAGTGGACGTGTGACCTGGATTTATTCACTTTCCATCCGTGGTCTGGGTCGATCCTTCATGTATTTGCCGTGAAATCTCTCATGCTTTACTCGACTGACATCTTCTTCCCGCCCCTAAAAACCGTTTTCAGAGGTAAAAACGGTGATTAGGAGCTTTGAGAGGGTCGGCTGACAGCAGATGGGTTTGTTATAATTCCGGCTCACACTAAGACAGGCGTGTCGCGGGAGGAGGATTGGATTGTTTCATACTACTGCGTAAACACACGATTGTGTATTCTTTGTTTTTTTCCGTCTGTTTCTGTGTCTTTTGTTTGGACAGGGGATTTACTCTGTGATTGGAGGACGCCGTCGCTCCTGCAGTCGCTCTTCTCTTTCAGCTGCTGTGCAGTTACTGTCATTTTGTTAATTTCGGCTGCCTCTTGCACACAAACACACACGCACTCAAACACACTCACACACTCACACACATTCACTACAGCCCCAGTGTAATGGGAGTACTTGGTAGAATGACACTGTGAGCCAGGTGATGTTGGCTCTGATCCAGGCTGGAGCAGATTTTCCTCCTGTGTGATTTGTTGATGTCAGAAACTTTCAGGCGTGATGAGTGACAGGTACACACGCCCATGCTCATCAGAGTTCATCTCCTTCGTCTTCCTCTCTGGAGCCTTTTTCTTTGCTAATTCATTTCCGTTGCCAAATGAAATGTAATGTTATCACTCCTGCATGTATCTGAAATGTGCATCGCTTCAATCCTCCAACTCTGTCTCTCTGTCTCTAATAGTCTTATGTGTGTACGAGTGCAAACGATGCTTTATGCAACTTGTAACACTTTTGAGTTTACTTGTTTGAAAGCTGTTTCATGATAGGAAAATTGCGCTCGTACTCACACTTTTTAAAGATGTATGCATACTCCTCTTTGTAGTCATTGTATAGCGACTGAGGGTTGATGGCTTTTATAAAGAATAAAATTTCTTCAGGTACGACATAATTTTTCCTCTTTTAGCAAACGGTGTGTGTGTGTGTGTGTGTGTGTGTGTGTGTGTGTGTGTGTGTGTGTGTGTGATATGAATGAGGGAGGTTCACACATGTACAAGGTGCCTGCAGTGCTAACTTGGACCTTCATGAGGCCCACGTTTCCACGGTTACACAAGATGTGGGGGCTTTTTCTCTCTTTATCCCTGAGTGCTCTATGATATGACCGCCATGTTGCAGATCAATCCTCCAGGTTTTCTTCCGTTAACGTTGAGTGAAATGTTTCTGTTCACATTCTAAAGCTCACCTTACATAATCTAATATACGATCAAAGGTCAAACCCTCATCTTTAAAAGCAGTAATGTAAAGGGTTTGGGTCTGTTGGCTTCTCCTCTGTAGCAGTTTGATCCTGGAGCTTCCGGGCTCATAAATGTGACGGCAGGAGACGATCCCGCTGCTTTATTTCCCCTGACAGCACTCGGGGATGAATCAAAGGGCTTCTCTCTGAATCAACCATGTCCTCCCTGACTTTATTTATGATTCCCCACATACACACCAAATGAGATGTAGGCTATAGTCCAGGCTGCAAACACTGTCGCACTCTCTCTCTCTCCCTCTCTATCTCTCTTTCTCTCTCTCTCTCTCTCTCTCTCTCTCTCTCTGGATATATTTATTCACAGAGATGCATAACGACAGGAGTAAAAATGAGAGATGACACACAAACACTGTTTTCCTTTATGGATCGTCACAGATGAATACAATTTCAGTCCACTGGTTAAGAATTGACGAGGGCATCAGAATTGACGTCTGTCCTCTTTATTTGTCCCTTATTAAAATGAATAGCCCTCTTTTTATAGGTTTCTACGGTGATAACATCACAATCCCCGGCTCTGATTTGATAAATAAAGGCCAAATTTACTCTCGCATTGGGAAGTTTGCTTGTTTTTTCCCTTTACTCAGACGTTTCCCATCACTCATCCCAAACAGGTCATTGGCTGCTGTCGCATTTTACTTTTTCATACTTTGTCACAGCAGCAGCAACAACAAAAACACAACATTGGCATCATCCAGTAGGGAGACAGCATCTTTGGATCTCTCTGTTCATCAAAATGTCGTATCACAAAGTTTAGAACATGAATCAAGCAGTCTATGAATACGTGCTCAGTAAAATAGATCAGAATAACACTTATGATTATGAAACATTTTTTTTATATTATATTTTTAATAAATAGAGTGTGACACAGCAAACATAGAACTTTTTTTTGGTAAATATGTTACATTATAAGGCATTTTTCAGGTCAGAAGGCACTGGCACAAAGAAACACAAACACACACACACATGCTAATCCACAAGTACATAAAGAATAGAATAAAATAAATAGAATAAGACAATCCCAAACAATAAATAATGAACTGAATCAAGGACAACACTGGTAAGGTCTGTGTTGTAGAAAGGCAAAGTGCTGATCTGCCCTCTGGTGCTGATGGATGAAATATTGCAGATATTCAAGTTAAGATTCCACTCAATTAAATGATTTCTGCAGTTTATGTGACGTTAATGAAACATTTGAACTTAATAGATCCGAAATGGTAATAAGTCTTAACTGTAAATAATGGCTGGCTGCTTTGTTGACTGATTCTGGTGAATTTGGAGAGATTACAATACTGTGAAAAAATGTAAACCTATAATTCAAGTAAAATAATGAAGTAGTGATGTTCACCAATACATCTTTGTTTTGGACATTACGTCATATTGGAGTTATTTATTCAGAATGTCCAAATGCATATTTGCAGCCCCTTAATGCATAGCAATGGGATTTTCATTTCATTTCAAGTTACTCTATAATGCTTTCTGTCAGTCAGGGTGGACACACTGAGTGGCTGATAACTTCACTGTGCTACCTGCAGTTTGGACTCACTTTGGTCAAATAGGAGCTGAGGTGGAGGCTGGTTTTGACCCGTTTCTCCCTTTGGCGCCTGTTACAGAACCAGACTCGGACCACTTCCTTCTCCAGATGGAGGCCTTTTGCTATGCGGGCTATTTCCTGGGACGACGGTTTACTTTTCTCAATGAAGCTGCGCTCTAGAGCCTCCTTAGCGCCCAGGCTGCAGGGGAAAGATAAAGTGAAAGTGAGAGTCTAACCATAATACTATAGTGGCCGTGTTTGCTGGTTTAGCCATGTTACCTGATGGTGGTTCGTCTTTTCCTCTTCCTCTCATTGATGCCCATTTTCTCACTGTACAAGGCTGAGGGAAAGCCAAAGAATGCACATGTCACAACTGATTCATGCGTCTCATGGGCTCAGGAATGACAAGTTTGATTCAAAATAATACATTTTCTTGATGAACGACATAGCTGGGATAAAATTCATGTTTTTCTTTCTCCTCTTTGACTCCTGATCTAAACGCATTCAGCATGAATAGACGTCTGTGTGACTCACCACCGGCCTGCTCGGCTTCTTCCAGCCATTTAGCCAGGATGGCTTTCAGCTTGCAGGCGTTCTTGAAGCTGAGCTGGAGATTTTCAAAGCGGCAGATTGTGGTCTGACTGAACTCAGAGCCGTGCACCGCAGCTAGCGCCTCGCCTACATTAGTCTGTGTGTAGCCTGCGTTACCAAAGGACACAAAAATAGAAAAAAAGCTGTTTACATCATCCACAAACAGAGAAGCACACAGGGATTTACAAGCAATATCTGCTATTCTAAAATTTAGTGAATCAGGTTACTTCCAGCAATCACAGGTATTTATCTTCACACTTTCAGGTACAGAAACCATTCAAACATCTCTCAGGCCTTCACATTTCAATCAGGCACTTGGCAAAAATGATCAGCAATTGCCGTCACAGCATGCATTTGTGGTGTTCTTATGTTTTCTTTAGTAGTTTTTTTTTTTGGCAGTTAACTGCTTCTGCATACTTAAACCTACAGACATCATTCAAACAATTCCTTTTCAGATAGGAGTTATGGATTTTGTGTGAGAGCCAGTTGTTCCACATGTGGTTTTCAGTCATCTTCTGCCTTCAGACTGTGTGTCTGCTCAATTGGCTGCACCAAACATTTTTTCAGGCCTTCAGTCTTTATTCTTCAAGGGTTCTTTTCAGCATTTTCACATGGATTTTCAGAAAGTGCCAGTTAAAAAATGCATTTTTTAAGCCATTCCCTTTCAAAATACATTCAAATTTCCTTAATACATTCAGATACAGAAACCATTCAAACATTTTTCAGGTATTTCAGAAATCAATCTTTCAGGCACTTGTTCAGCATTTGCCAAAACTTTCAGCGTTTGCAATCACAGCACATTTTCTTCAGGAAATGCATTTTCACTTATTCTAAGCAATAGTACACTCACCAAGTTTGATCCTCCTTATTTTAAAGTCGTTGGCAAACCTCTCCAGCTCTCGTATCTGTGGGGAGTCCATGGCAGGGGCATCCTCAACATCACGACTGCTTTTTCTATTAGGGTCTGTTTTCATCTCTCCCACACTGGGGCCTCCAGGGGCCTCATCAGATGAGAGGAGGGCAGAAGGCAGTGTGGAAAAACCATGGCTTAATGCGCAGGAACCACTGCTGAGACCATGATCAGGAAACTTGTACAAGCATGGAGTCAGAGACCCTGGGGGAACGGAGGGGGGCACACGGAGAGAGTTTGAAGAATTTTGAAGCAGAAAATTGGTTGGTAGGAGACACAGGAATGAGTCTGCTAAAATGACACAAACCAGCATGGGAACTTGTATTTCCCTACACCGTCCCTGACAGCCTTTTAACTTTCCTTTTGCCAGCATAAGAGGAGCTCACAGCCCCACCATACACACAGTCTGAAACATCAAGAATGTGAAATGCTGTCCTAGACCATTTACTTGTCCTCAAAATGTTATTTTGTTGAAGACCACTGAAACTAATGATGCTGAACTTTACTCTGTGATGGCTCTCAGTCATCCAGGTCATGGCATCCAAGGAAAGTTCATCCTAGGCAACTGGACTTGCTAGTAAGTGCTTGAAGACATTTCACCTCTCATCTAAAAGGCTTCCTCAGTTCTTCTTCAGTTCTGAACTTGACATCAACCTTCCAAACAGGATTACCAGCTGTATGGAAAGCTAGATGCCAGTTAGAACTGTATCTGAATCTTACAAATCATTCGCAAAGGTGCTCTGTTAACATTAACCGGTGGGATCTGTCTGTATTAATGAGGGGATTAGTGCCAGAGCAGCAGATGGGAGCTCAGTAAATAGAACTGGAATGTGATGCATAACTAATCTCAATGAAAAGGCAAAATTATATTTAGCAATTCCACTAAGAACAAACAATTATCGACAGGCAAATATCTAATATCCATAATCTCAGGCTTGTAATGTTAGCTGATTTGTAGGATGAGCCAACAGCAGTCTGACACACGGGACAAACACATTAGTCTTCCTTCGTAAGAACATCTTGTGAATATTGTAGACGCTGAAATCACAGGATGATTTGCATAATAATGATGAGCAATGCAACACTCCCCTCTTGTGTTGGCAGCTTTGCAATGCAGCACAATTTCCCACACAACCCTGTTAGTAGATGAATACACAGTACAGCCCCAGTGATTAATATTTTACGATCAATTATTCAGTTGTTTGCTTTTGGAGTCTTCGCCTCATTTAAACACACAAGGATATGACATTCCACAAGCAAACTAAAGGATTCCGTGTTGAAGCCTTTGCTGAATCTCTCTGGAGCCGCGGCGTCAGTGTGATAACAGTAACACAGAATGCGGTGACATCATCCCAAAACCCATCCCACCACCGATTCACACCTTCCAACAGCCTTGCTAGCTTTCTCCAGGAAACACAATCTGACCTCTGACTGCCTGCCAAGATGGTGTCATACACTTCTGCTGCTCCTTCAGTGATGCAACAGCCCACAGCGCTATATTCCCTCCTGCATCATGTATCTTACTCTAAGTTGTAGAAGTAGCTGTCTCCGCTCAGGCTTTGCTGCTGAAAACAGTCACACGCCTCCTTGATGTTTCCTTCCACGTAATTCTATGGATTTTCACCCCAGTAGAATGTGAAATGAAAGCCTTTGGAGGGAACAGTGATGCTTTCCCTTTCCATACTTGCATGTAACATAGTGACAGAGCTGAAGGAGCTAATTACTGCAGGTATTTTTGTTATTGTTTGTGTGTTTATGTCTCTTTATGAGTCACTAAGTTTGTAAAAAACAAAATCACATTGGTTTAAGTAGTGCAAAGACCAAATATTACCGTTACAGCCTTGAAAGAAATGTCCTCCGTCAAAACTGGACAACTGTGGGACTGCTATTCATTTCACATTTCATAAAGAAACAAACATTCTGCTGATTTTAAACTGAAATAACAAAATATTAACAAAACGCAACCTTCCACAGTTCAAGGTCTTCTTTTTTTTAACTTTCCAACTTCAAGACAAGAATGTAAAAACGGACCTGGTAAAAATCAATCCACTTCAAAATCACATTCAATTCAGCTTATTATTTGTCCCTGAATGCAGCGTGTTGACAAAGCATAAAAGTCAGAAAGCCTGATTGAGAGCCATGGAAACGAAGCTCAACTCCTTACATGCTGTAAGGTTTGTTCCACTTCCATTCCTCACCTTGAATTACGGAACTTTCAGATCGATACGATCAATATTTCAGTTTATTTTGTCCGATGACAGTTGTGTTGAAACCAAATCCCTACAGAGCTCCAGGCTGAAGCTCAGTAAACAAGTTTGAGGTTGATTACCAAACATATCAGATTTGAAATAAAACAAAAACAAACAAATTACCTGTTCAATTTACTAGGCTTAGTAGGCAGTGTGTGTGTGTGTGTGTGTGTGTGTGTGTGTGTGTGTGTGTGTGTGTGTCTCTGTCTGTGTGCGTCTGTGTGTGTGTGTGTGTGTGTGTGTGTGTGTTTGTCTGGGTCAGTGCATGTGTGTGGGCCAGACCCGTGTAGACAAGAGTGTTTAGTGTTGACTCATTACCTTGCAACGTGCTCGCACCACTGACCATGTTAGGGTGAGGAACGCTACACGTCTGCAGAATACGAGTCTGAGAGATGCTGGCAGAGAGCATTTCCTGAGCTGGAGGAGAGAGAGAGAGAGAGAGAGAGAGAGAGAGAGAGAGAGAGAGAGCACTGTTATGACCACATGTGATCATTATTAGAACTACTTCAGCTTCATCACCATCAGCTCTTGTATCATCCCTCATATCATCTCCGATCCCACAAATCTGCCCCGTATTGATATTCATACGCAACAGAGTGATGATCCTCCTTATTACCATTAATTACCATAATTATCATCTGCCAGCGCAGAGAGGTATCACCTTGGCCACTCACCTGTCATCATGCCATAGGTGGCTTGCTGGTTGCTATAGTGACACGGGGTGACGGGGTAATGTAGGCTGGGGGGGCCGTTGCCCAGGGTGTTGCTCAGGGTGGAGGTGGAGAGGTGCATGTGGGAGCGCTTAGACGACTGACCCAGGGAGAGTCCGGGCGGCACTGGTGGAGATAAATGTAGAGAAGTGAACACACACACACAGTGTAGATGACGACCAAGTAAGATCTCATCCCATCTTTCATTTGATTACTGCCAAAACTGATTTTTTTTTTGGTCCTCCGTTATATATCTGATGTGAGGTTAAACGTGTCTGCAGTGTGTTTGTCTATTTCTGAACGTTCACACTTTCATTACAGCACTTACACGGGCAGAACAACAATCTCTGGTGCCTTGGTGAACGCAGCGCAAACACATGACAGATCTCCTCCTTGCGTAAGCTTCTAAAACCAGCCTCAAACGGATCCGCGAGGAGGATAGGATGGCAGCGCTCCAAAACAAATTTGCGATTCATAGAGGGCAAGAATTGACCTTGAGACTTGGGATGTGAGAGATAGTTTGAAAACTTAATATAGCACCTAATCCCCGTGTTCCTCCCGCTCTGAACACGTGCTGGTGAAAGTTTTCCTCTGGCAAAAGTACAAAATGTAGCAGAGCATCTCCTGCAAATCATTAAATCACTTCATTCAATCAATTCATTTCACTTCACGTTCACTTCATATTAAAGATCAGATTTGATGAAGCATTGGGAAGCATAAACACAACAGAAATCAATTAATCCAACAGCAAATCCTGACTTTTGCCTATATATTAACATTTTACGCTCCTGACCAGGTTTCCCCCTCAGAATCCCACAGCGCTGACTGATTAGGAAACATTTGACAGGACGAAGATATAATTTAACTATCTAAAAATATTGAATGACTAATGTGCTGCATTATCTAATTTGTTCTATTCTGAGATATGACAATCAGCAGCTATTAAACCTCCAGGAAGTTTCTCCCCACAATGCTCCGTGGTGAGAAAGAAGACGTCTGGGAGTTTGTCGTACTGATAACACATCCTCAAAGCAATTATGCACAAAGTGGAGGCAGCTGGGCCAAAGCAGCTGATTAGGCACATTTACATAATTTACACTGGATTTGAATAAATGTATTCTCAATATAATTCATCCTCGCGCCGCCTGACGGAACCGGGCGAGGGTTGATAAGGACGCGTCGACACGTGGATCTGACCGAGGCGGGACGCGGGGGACAATTATCAGCTCAGAGAGGGGGCCACTTGTGGAGACGCGATCAATAGTTTACAAGCGAATCCCTGCTTTGTGAGAACAGGATGGGACGTTTTGTTAGTAAGGAGGTCAGCGTTTACCTGCGGACACCAGGTTGTGAGCGGCGTGGGTCGTGGTCGGCAGGCAGTCGCTGGCGGACGCGTGGTGCATGAGGATTGGCAAGGCCGAGTCCCCTCCTGCCAGCGTGGTGAAAGAGTCGGCGCTGAACGCCTGACACGCCATGCCGATGGAACAAATGGCGGCGAGGGGGGAGGCACAACTTGTCAATCGGATTCTTCTTCTTCTTCTTCTTCTATGCTTGCCTTCTCTTGTCTTCTTGTCTTATCTGTCCAGATGTTCTGTCGTTGTCCTCGTCCTGACTCGCTCTTTGCTTTCCTGGCCTTTTCGTCCTCGTCCTCGTCCTCGTCCTCGTCCTCGTCCTCGTCCTCGTCCTCGTCCTCGTCCTCGTCCTCGTCCTGGTATTGACGTCTTTCCCCCCCTGTCCGTCCTTTTCTCAGTCACTCTGGGTTAATTGTCGCTTTGGTTGCTTGGGGACGGCGTAAAAGTGTGATAGCTCAAACACAAACTACTCTAGGCCGCCATCCGTCACAGTTCCGGCCTCCGTCCAAGGTGAGCAGTGATGAACTTTGGCAGTGATTGGTGCGTCTGCGTCTCAGCCTCCAGCCTCTTCCTGCAGTGATTTCTCTACATAAACCAGCGCCTGTCATGTCACCGCCCCGGTCTAGTAGTGCAGGTATTTATATATTCCACCCACCACCGTCTACCGCCCCTCTCTCACCCATTATTTCCTTTGGAGGTGCTCACCCACTCACCCTCCCACCCTCCCCCTGTGGTGGGTGCTGTCCTTACCTGTGTTTGTCCTTACCTGTGTTCTTCCCATTCTGTTTCCAAAGACCAGGATTAGAGTGCAGAGCTGCTGAGAAACCTGATCCCCCCCCCGCCCCCCGCCGCCTCCCCTTCCTCACCCTTCCTCGTCTCGTCTCCCTGCTCTCCCCCTCTCTCTCTCTCTCTCTCTTTCTGTCAGTCACTCTCTCTTGATTACAGGCTTGAGTTATTGTAGACGGGGGAAAGTAAAATGAACACTCGAGGGCTCATTAAAATAACAAAGACTCGTTTTCGCTTTGTCGTAATGGCACATCAAGCACGGTTACTGCAAATACCCTCAACATCCTGAAACACTCGTTGTTTGACTAGCAAACTTTGGGGGGGAAATTGAAGAAGTGTTTAGGTGTGTACGTGTTGGTTTTTTGTCCAGTTTGACCCGGATTGACCTGAGGTGCTTTATGTCTCCGTCTGCTTGCTTGACCTCCGCAGAGCCGGAGAGCCTGCAGCATTGTGTCAGAGGAAGTGGCCGGGGAACCTCTGCATTGTTTCAGCATGGTGTCCATTTTGTGGTAAAGACAACAGGTAATCGGTTAATCGAAGGAGTGTGTCCTTTGCATGTGCAATCTCTTATGTGTGCGTGTGTATTTGTGTTTATCCTGGGCTCTGGACGACTATTGTTGATGTAGGTAGGCAGCAGGTGGAAGAAAGCATGTGGGAGGCAGTAGGATCCAACTCGCTAAACACGCAGTGTGAATCCGGACTGGACACGCTCGCTCCTTTAACAACGTCTCAGGCAGAGCAGAGCTGATAATTACGATCTAGGTCTTGGATAGAACAAAGGATTTTGGAAAAAGAATTGGAAAAAAAAGGGTGATTCACCTCCTCTGTGCATGGATTTCCTTATTTTCCAATTTATGGGTTGTTCCTGTTGAAATTCACACACCAATGAAACCGAGTGTAAGAGCCACAGCCTGAACATGCTTTGTTTCAAGAGGAAGAGATACCGTCCATGTTTCTGTTAATTGCCGAAACCTGGAATTTAAATGATCTTGTCTGTTCCACCGAATGAACACAGACGGTAATAAGAGCCTTTGTGACAATTTCCCCAAGCAGTGTAGTGAGAACTTTCCGAATCTTAACAAGGCGCTTCAAGGGTAAGACGTGATTATGTGAGAGCAAAAAAATATCCACCATCAGCATTACGATGGTTAAAATATTTATTTTGCTTCTTCTTTGGTTTCTGCCCAACGCCTCCCACTCAGGCTAAAGATCATCCTCCCATCTGGTAACTATGCTTATTTTGTCTCGCTGAGAGTGAAACACCTCTGTTCCATCCCAATCTGTATGCAAATATAAACCCCCAAATTTATCTGCACATAAGCCAAAGTTGCGTCCTCACATTTTAGACTTTGGACTTGCAGCAAAGAACAAGTCGCTACTATTACAATTACTGCAAACAGGGATAAGCACCAGGTGGTTAAAGTGCAGGGATGTTCTAATTGTGTTTCCTATGTGTGTGTGAACTGTTCATACCCTTTATGGACAAAAGCATAGGGCCACTTACACATTATACCTCCAGGAGCTTTTATGACATCCTATTCTTTCTACGAGATTGTGGCGTGCATCTGTGGGAATGTTTGCCCATTCTTCCAGAAGAGCATTTGTGAGATCAGACACTGATGTTGAGATGGAGAGCCGGGCTCTAGTTCATCCCACAGGTGTTTGATGGGGGCCCGATTGGGGTCAGTGGAGTTCTTCCACACCAAAACCACCCGACTCAGGCCTTTATGGAGCTGTAGGTATTGTGCCGATCGTCCTTGAATGCAGCACAAGCAGCTGATGATGTAACACCTCATGATGTAACACTTGATGGTGAATACTGTAGCTCCTACACACAAACAGCGTCTGTGTGTGCGCAAAAATATCGCTTCAGCCTTTCTATCAGTGCCGGAGCCACGTATTACACACAGGCGCAAGCAGCTGCTCAGGGGGGCCCTCGTCAGTCCGCCTAGGGCCCATAAAATGTCAGACCCGGCCCTGGTTTCCATACCACTTCACTGGGGCACCAACCAATCCATACACTCCCAGTACAGTCCAGTCAGCATGTTTTCACACACTCACTAAAGAGTTTTGTCTGTAATGCGATTGAGGAGAATTGCGTGCATGTAAACATATGAAGTCTCCACTTCTGATGTGATGAAGATGATGTCATGTTGGTTCTGTCTCCATGCAGAAACCTGATGTACTGCTGGTTTCCGTCTGCATGCTCATTAGTGTGTTTCCTTAAGTGTCAGATAGCCGTGGGTGTGTGTGTGTGTGAGGGACATCTGTGTGGACAGGTCCATGTCAAGCTGCTCAAGAGCTTTAAGAGGCTAAACAAGGGGAAGACAAGTGAAGGCTGAGGGAGCTGAAAAGCCAAACCTTTCCCACACACACACACACATACACACATACACACATACACACACCCACACACACGCATACAAACTTAATTAGCAAAAAGACCACGAGTCAAAGGGTTCTCTTCAAAGCACCTGTCCCACCCCCCCATTCACACCACGTACCCTATATACACATACACACACACATGCACCCACGCAAACACACACACACACACACACACATGCATACACACACAATTTATATTCAACTGTACTAGATTACAAGGGCTGTAGCAAGCACGAAAACAGAAACAGGAATATATTCTTACCCTCCTCCCATCAGAGACTCCCACCACACACACACACACACACAGACACACAGGTGGGAACAGAGCACAGTGGCACATTCTCACAGGTATCCTTACATACAGTGTGGACAGCAGGTGGACCGTGTGTGTTTGTGTGCATACATCTGTGCGTGTGCGCCGGTGCGTATGTGTCACAGTCGTGTGTGTGTGTGTGTTTGATGAAAAATAGCAAGACCCTTTGCTGTGCTTTGGATCACATAAAGCCTCGATAAAAACACAATGCAAATGACTCTTTGTGTGAAAGTGTGTGTGTTAAAGGTCACACAGCCACACATTCACCACAAGAAAAAATGTTTCTGTATTTCTAAAACGTTTCTAAAAGACTGTTTGGAATAGAAAACGAGATGCTGGTATCAAAGGGATACAGAGAGAGGAGGCTGCTGTGGACTTCCATTATCCTTCATCAAAGCTGAAAGTATTGCAGAATATAGATGTCTGGAAATATGCATTGGTATTATTTCTATTATTATCATTATCATTCTTATAAGGGAACTATTGATCATTCAAGATGTGTGACACAAATGTTCCTTCTCGTTTTCTCTTCTTTCACTCCTCTTCCTCTCCGACACACTCGTCCATATGAGCTGCAGTGCTTCCTTTACCTGCAGTAATAATGCTTATTATCCTCATTTAATTTAACCTCTCCAGCTCTCCACAACCTCCAGTTAAATTCGTCTCTCGCTTGCAAAAATGTGAAGTGTCACGGTGCAGCCACATAAAAATTCAGCTAATTAACCTATTCATTTCTCATAAAACCATGGAAAGAAAAAGAGGGGCAATGCAATTTAAGTAGTAAGTGTTTTCATGATACACTGTGAATCTAATCAAAATTACATTCCTGGTATCTTTTATTTTGAAACAAAAGGAAACAAAACAACTAAATCAATCTTGACAGTCGTTGCAAATGAGGAATTAAATCAGTGGTGTGTGTGAAGGTTCTCAGTCATCCAGGTCACAGGTATCCAAGGAAAGTAAATCTTATGCAACTGGATGTGCTTGCAGACGTTTCACCTCTCCTCTGAAAGGTGGAAGCGGAAAGCAGTGGCATTGTTGCATGGAGTGTGTGACGTGAAGACTGTGCACAAACAGAAGATATCTCTCCAAACATCAGCATAAGGAGACTTCTGACTTCTGAGCTGTTATACTTTAGAGATTCACAGCTGAATGTGTCTTTTGCATTTATAATAAATGCTGTAGTTTGCCGAGCGACTCTGCACTGCACCAAAAGATTCTTCACACGGCGACCTTGAATGTTCACTCCCAACAACCAAAGAGTACATTCTGTGGATTTAGTCAGGATTCAGACGGACGAGCTGATTTTGGTTTCACCCACAGAAACATGAGAGAAGGTGGGAGTGCTGGCGAGATGAACACAGCTTGTTTTTGACGCTCAGCATCCATCCATTATGCAGGGATGAACTCCGAGCGAGGCCTGTTGCATGCTCGACTCCACAGCGCTGGAGGTCAGGGCTCCTGATGAATATCAAGCGTTCCCCCATGCACCACTCCCACCGCCATCTGCCCTGTGCTGAGCCTGACTCACGCACACCAGGACATAAACACCACCCGGACCCTAATTTCATCAACATATTCAACAATGGTAAAGGTTAACCTGTCTATAGGAGGAAACAGGAGCAGTTCCTCCGTCTCTCACTGATTCCTATCTGTGTTCATTAAGTAAATGTCACTGACAAATATGACAGTATGCCAACATTCATCTTTCTCACCAGACTAAAAGCGCTTCTTGACTACATTTTCCTTCCTGTTCTGAGCTTCCATTTCCTCTTACAAGTTTTACATTTATTTTCTGTAATTTTCTGCAATCAGTCAGGCCCACAAAGCCAACAAATGTTAAAGGAGAAAGGAATGCAGAAAAGCATTCAGACTCTGCAATCTTGCTCTCGCCAACCGCTCCTGCCAACATATAAGAAGAAACAGTGTGTGTAGGGTGACAAACAAAGTCATCATTAACTTAACAGCTGCACTGAAATAAGGCAGAAGGAAAGGCTTTGAAAGAAACTAACCTTTAATTGAGGGAGTCTCATCTCCTCCTCATTCATCCGCCTCCGTTTGTCTGAATGGCTCCGTGTAAGGCTTTTAAAGAGCTGCAGCACATGTGTCACTGGCATTTTACCATTCAAAGTTTACCAATTCTGGACTGTTACCTTTCCAAAAATCAGGCAGTTATCATATCCAACAAATGCTCTCTGTAAATGAAGTGTATTTCCAGCTGGGAACAAACTAACATTTCCTTTTCCTTTGAAGTCTCATTCAGCCTGTGAGCTGTGTGTGTGAGCCCTCAGCGGTCCTCCTCAAACACAACAAGATTATTGTGCTTGCTCAATATATTTATTGCTCGGCATGCTGAATGTTTAAAGAGACTTTTATTTTACAATCCATATACAACCAGAGCAGTTTCGCCCTCTGTCTGTACATAGTCAACACTACATACGTGTGTTTGTCACCGCAGCTGTTGTCTTTATTTCTCTCCTGGCACGTTGTGAAGGACGCAAACACGCTGAATAACAAGGTAAAATGGTAACTCCATCACTGTAAATCAATGCTGAAAAGGACTGAGAGAATAAAGAATGAAGGAGGTGGAGGTCACACTGTTTTACATTCAGGACGGGGACCGTGTGTTTACAGATGCCACTTGCCGGTGTCTTCATACTGAAGCCTTAACTCACAGCTTTCCATTCAGAGGGAACTGTCACTCATACGAAGATCAACGACATGTTTGTTTGCAAGTCAAAGCCGTGATTCTGTTACAAAAGACAAGCGAAGGTGTGGAATACAGGACATGTGATAGCTAATGTGTTCATCTATTGTTACCTTGAATTAACAAGAAAATTGTCTTGTTTTCTCTAGAGAATCAAGTCAATTTAACAACTTCACATCCACAAGAAATTTACATCAGACATGACACACAGGACTGGATACTTTTAGTTGTAATACTACAAACAACTCTCAGCATAACGTAGTCCAGTAACTCTGACCTCAGACTTGAGTCAGACTCACTGGAGGTGGCAGCAGCAGACGCGGGACATCAC
This sequence comes from Genypterus blacodes, assembly GCF_046128005.1. NCBI lineage: Eukaryota > Metazoa > Chordata > Actinopteri > Ophidiiformes > Ophidiidae > Genypterus > Genypterus blacodes. The sequence continues at coordinate 1,074,628 of NW_027466921.1, forward strand.
AGGCTTCTAAAAGGATCACATTTACAGCAGAAACACTGCATTGGGTTCCATTATATCACACAGATGCTTCTACTTTTCAGAGAATGAACAGGATTGGGATATATTCTGAATTGGACAAATGGAAAGAGAGCATAGATAAAAGAGAGAGAGAGAGAATAACAAGGATGAGACACAATGACAGAGACAATGTATTCTACCTGCCACTGATTATGCCACCTGTCCATTTAAGGCATCTCCCAGCACCGGCAAGAATGATAAAATACAAATGAAATATAAATCCTACAGGATGGATGTAGGCGGTAGCTAGGCAACAAGCACTAAGGCAGGGCGGTTTACCAACGCACCCCTTAAGTCTACAAGCTTTATGAGTTTCCATCTCCATTTGCTAAGCAAGAGCCGTACCCTGAGGGTGTCTGTACCTTGAGTGTTGGTGGATTTATCTGTATGTAGTTCACAAATACACACACACACACACACCTGGAGGGAGGGAAATCAACTTTGTTGTCAGTGTGGGATAAGTCAAAAACATCCAAAAGCAGAGGAAATCTTCTGAAGATGTGCTTTGTCCTTCCACTGCGACGACAGAGTTTGTTGTTTAAAGTTGTGACTTTGTTCAGAGAATGTATTTCTTTTTAGACTAGTCTTAGACATCTATAATTCATCGATCCATTTTGAATCACTTATCTGGGTCCGGGGTCACAGAAGCAGCAGGTTAAGTGAATATCCTCCAGCTCTTACTTGGTAATCAAAACATTCGACTCCCTTTAGTGTATTCTGGGTCAGCCCTGTGGTCTCCAGCCTGGAGCCCCCCCCCCCCCTTGACAGCCACTCCAGGAGGCGTCTAAGTAGATTTCATGCTCCTGAGAAACTTCCAACTCCTTCACACGGTGCAGTATCTCACTGTCCACCTGGAGGAGACAACCCACTGTACTCCCAGCATCAGATCTGCTGTGGAACCCAGCCAATAAAGTGACACAGCAAGGAGCGGAACAGCCAGAGGAAGAGGGACGACTGTGGTCCCCTTCGCCTTGACTGCTAACGCCGCTATAAACATCCTGTCCTTTTCCGACTCGGAACGCTTGCTGAGCTCTGACCTCAGCCTGAAATTAATGGTCAGGGTACATTTCATTACACAGAGAAATTAAAGCCTGCTGAGAGGGAATCAATCATTGTTGTTGTTATTGCACGGGATAGGTGAGTTTGTTGGCAAGCTGGAGCTAAATGTCTCTGGGTACATGAGAAGATGTTGACTGGCTGGCAGACAGATTGACTTCATGCAGGGATCTGTCCTGTAACTCACTGATAGCTGTTCACATACGAGGAAAGCTCCAGAGATGAGCATGCAGAGTGAGGCTGAGCTCAATCTACTATCCTGCCCTGAACAGACAGCACTTCATCATACACTGTCTGATACATCTGCAAACATGGCTGTCTGCTGGCTGAAAATGAGACAACCTGCAGATCATTTAGACAGTCTCTCATCGCAAATCTAAATTTAATGAGTCCAGAAGAAGAAGAAGAAGAAGAAGAGTCTACAGCAGTGTTATCAGCTTAATTATTAGCTGGAGATAGGCTTCAGGCCCCCATGAGCCATAACAGAATAGATGCATGAAAAGGTTTTTACAAGTCTAAAATTTGATATTTTTTAAATGAAAATTCCAAATCAGATGAATTATTAAAGAATTAAATAGTCCACAAGGATAAGCTGTAGGGAAGTTGGGTTGCTATGCAGACCGGGCCTGGACCTGGGCATGCTGAACCCCCGAAACAAACTAGTTTGGTTTGAGCCTTGGGATCCCCCAGGAGGAGCTGGAAAAGTGATGCTGGGGAAAGGGAATGTCTGGAATTCCTTGCTTCATTTTCTAGATTAAGTGTGGTGGCCTTAGAAATGTCTGAATGGTTTCTGTACCTTAAAGAATGAAGAAGTTACAGGCAGTTTGAGTGGCAGTTTGAGTGGTTTTCAGCTAAAGCTCAAAACCTCTAAAGCTGACGATTGCTTATGAGCAACAGGTGCGGCTAATTAAAGCAGTGCCACAGAGCTGAGTCAGTCTGAAGGCAGAAGATGACTGAAAGTATGAGGAAGTATGAAGGGCCTTAAGGTAATGTAATATATTTTCTAATAACCTTTTTAACTGGTGCTATCAAAGACCAATGAAATATGTGAAAATTCTGAAATTAATGAACGAATAAAGCCAGTGGGAAGGCAGAGAATGACTGAAAACCACGTGTAGAACAACTGGTACTCACACAAAAACTGTAACTGCTATCTGAAAAGGAGTTGTTTGAATGTGTCTGTAGGAACTTGAGAACCAGGAGGACTTCCTGAACTTCCTGAACGGAAGAAACAGAAGAACAAGGCTTTTGGTATTGGTATTATATAAAAGGTTTCCTCTTTTATAGTCAAGGATTTTACCTGCTAAAGAAAACCTTGTCATTGATGTTCAAGAGTCAAGCCTCCTTGAGCATCTTAAGCAGAGGCCACGTGTCATTAGTCAGCGTCTGTCTTTGACTGACAGATAAAAGACAGGATTACACACAGACTGTTTCCGTTAAATTGATAAGCACCAGATAAGGCAGTGCCAGTGCCGCTCTGGTTTAATATGTGAGCCATGGTGTAGTGACAGTGAACACAGCGAGAGTGACAGAGCATCACATCTCAGCCCGAGGATGTTTTCTCTTAAATTCAAAGAGCAGCCGTGATAAAAGTAGCAGGAAACACACTAAAAGGAGCGACGACGCCAAAGCAACGACAACACGAAATATCAACGACAAGACGATAAAATGTCTAAATAATGTCTTCTCCCCCCTTCGTGTGTCTGCCCGGGTGCCGTAAAGAGCTGAACCCCGGAGCCCACATCAAACAGTGATGGGATGAAAAGAGCAGGTCTCCATGGAGTGATGGAGAGAGGAAAGGATGCGACACAGATCAGAGAGAAGGGCCAAATGAAGGCTAATTTGCCCTGATGAGCCGGACTGCGTCTGTAAAGCTTCAAAGAGCAGCAGCAACAAATCCAGATCATCGGTCACCTCGTATGCAAAACACTTCAACGTGCCGCCAGAAAGACTGTAAAGCATCTCTGACAGTCTTTAATTCATTACAGACGTGTGTGTCGTTCTGCTGATACTGAATGCTGTCGATGAGGTGATAACTTTGCATAGTTGCATCAGTTTTGTGAATCTAACCCAGATAATTGTTAGCGAAGGAAAAAGTCACATTTTAGGATGTATTTAGCTTTTTTCACTCCATGGAGACCTACAAGCCTGTTCTGCGATGGTGTGATTTCTAACAGCATTTGAAGGCAGCACTAGCTTGTTACTTTAATGAGCGTGGTGCATGGCACGGGTGCAAAATCTAACCGATAATGAGGCAAATACTTGATTTCAGAGCCTTATTGAGACTATTAGGATGTATGTTGCTAATGCCTTATTTAATTTGCAACCATAGATTGCCCTTTTTAGCGCTTTAGAGAATATTAGCTCAGCTGTGATCTTTATTTTGGAGGAATGATAACATGCCAATACAACTATATATCACAATCTGTATAATCTGCCTGGGAGAGCGACAAACAAGCTTCTTCTTCTTGTGAAATTATAGAGTTTGGGTCATTTTATTGCCAAATTTCAGTTTGAAAGGCCACCGCAATTCTCTTAAGTAGAACTAATCGTTTTTGTTGACGGCGTTGAGGCAGAGGGGAACAGGGTGGGGACGGTGCTGCAGCAGCCAGGGATGGTTGGGGATGGAGACAGACCATCATCAGCCTCTGCAGATCTCTACTCTCAATCAAACGCTTCTTCAGGCTGTTCTATAATTTGATCATTTTCTCATCCAATCAAACAGAACATATTCCAGTCTTGACGGCTTGCTGACATGTTTAGTGGTTCGTGTATTTAGCGTGCGCTATCACGTGTGTGTGTGTGTGTGTGTGTGTGTGTGTGTGTGTGTGGCGCTCTGTCTTATCTGCATCTGTCACATGAAGCAATAAAACGCTTCAGCAGGGTGGAATAGGACTCGCAAACAACAACGGCAAAAACACACATTTTAATGACTGTGCCAAAAAGTTAGTCAGTCTCCATGGCAACAATGGACCCTCCAGCTAGCAAAGCAGCAGATTAGTTGTCAATCAAAACATCTCATGGAAGGAGGAAGTGTCGACCTGATGAAGGCTGAAACGGAATCTGTATGCTCGCACGGACTGAAAGCAATAATCAGTTAGAGGAGATGTAGGAGGATGATTCAAATGAGTTGACACCATCTGAACATTTCCCTTAACTACAAAGATGCTTTAATAGAGCTTTTAAAGAGAGTGGTGGAGATGAAGTCCTCTCAAAGACATTTTTCGCGGTGGTTGTTCACAAAATTAGAATGTGTGACACACCACAGGAAAGGGCTCGGTCAGTGAGGAACTTTTTAAAGACTTCATTACTAGGCCTAATGAGAAGCTGGACAAGCACATAAACAAGTGTTGAACTCCTCATTTCATTCTGTTAATTGATTCTTCTCACTCCAGCCTGGACGTTGCACTCAAAGACACAACAAAAGGTTTACATGGCGCCGCTTTCATTTTCCATTCCACTGGAATTTTTACCATGGACAAACTAATCAAACTTTCACTTTTAGATCTTGGAGTGTGTCAGGTCTGATCTGTTTTTTCCTCAGACAGAGAATAGCTGGAAAGCCCAAGCCGGACAATAAAGGCAATCTGGCAGAGAACAAAGGCAAGTGGCTGGTGTGTGTACGCAAAGAGAGAAGGATGAGACGGTTTGGGAACGCTTTTTTATTTCCCACACGTGTTTCCCACACCAAGGCGGGCGGTGCAGCCATCTGCAGCCAATACGGAGAAAACCTATGAATACTCAAGCTTAAGATATTTTTAGGGTCACCAATCACATTGTTGTTAGAATATGAGCAGGGGAATAAAAGAAATACAGATAATATCCAATTTTCCAGTCTGTGTACAAAGGGAAATATTGCCTGTAAACTAAACCACGTTGTTTTACCCAAATATATCCCTAAATCTAAGGATATTGTTATGTTCTATTGTCTTGTCCTTCTGCTGATCTCTGTATTGTTGTATTGTCCCCATAGGCAGTAGAAGCAGGAAGTCTTATGTCTTGGAATGCAAGTGCAATTGTTCAAGTGTTCCCCAAAAAAAATTGATTCTTTGCGTTATTTTGATTCAAGAAAACAAACTCGTCCTTTTAACTGCAAAGAAAAATCACTTTTCAATCACGGACACGGGTCTGTGTTTGAATAGACGACACATTGAAACAAGCAGATTGAAGACTCGGCACAGAGTCTTTTCATGCTTAAATGTGCGTGGCCCTGACAAGGACGAAAGCACTTAAAAGCACTTGATATGGCAGAAGAGAATCGAGCTCCAGCATGAGAGGAGAGGAGACTTTGAAGTGTAAACAAGCAGTGGGCGAGGAAGAGGAGGACGCAGGTTTGAGAATCTGAAAAATTGGGAACAGCGAGAGAAGAAGCGAAGCATGGCGAAGTAACGGGGAGAGGAAGTGAGACGTGGCGGTGTGTGTGTGTGTGTGTGTGTGTGTGTGTGTGTGTGTGTGTGTGTGTGTGTGTGTGTGTGTGTGTGTGTGTGTGTGGAAAGTAAGGATGAGTGTGTGGAGGAGTGAGGGGTGATATGAGACGCTGAAGGCCGGCGTCTCTTTCATGTACAAAAGCAAGTTTCATGTCAAAAGCCGAAAAACGGTCACACGACTAAAGAATTGTTTGCAACTGAATCAATATGTGCACCGCATTCAAATCAGGCCATAGAATCTTACCTGCGTGGCATTGATTGATTCTTTAAGCTCATTCTATGGAGTATATGTTGATTTGTATCCGCGCTGCAATCGAGGCATAATGTGGCGTCAAAGGAATTCACGCCTGGATGGAATGAAGAGGACTCTGTTGTTTCCTGAATATACATGACTAACCTCTTAATCAGCTCAGGAGAGGAAGTGCGCCAGGTGAGGACGTCAGATGATGCAGCGCTCACATGCTTGAGGAAATCACTTTAACCCAACTGTATCATTATGCCTGTCACTCACAGGACGCCCAGGTTGATTCTACGCTGATTTTCAATCACGTTCACAGCGTCGAAGGTGGAACTTGACTTTTTTTCTACCGTTTTCGTGACCTCGGAAACAAACGGCGTGAATACTGATAACTAACTGAGACAGACTCTACCTTCTGGAGCTGTGTGGTGTTAATTGAAAGGTGTCTGGACTCTGACCCGCGGCTGCCACGGCGCTAACTGTGTCTTTAATCCTGTCTCCACTCCATCCAGGCTCCCCCGTCGTTCGCCCAGCTGTTCACTTTTCTTCACACTTTCTCTTTTCCAGCTCCAACCGAAGCTCAGCATCCAAACGTCCTTCCGGAAAACCTGCGTGCGTGCCTCCATGTTTCCGTAGAGAGAAACCACGACACACACACACACACACACGTCGACTCAGTGTACCTGTGTGACCCGTGCGATGATGATTCTCCCCTGAGGACCGCCGCCGCCTCCTCTGCCGCATTACCTGACGTGTTTGTTGGTTCAGACAGTCACACAGAGGAAAGACACGCCAGCTGTGATTCTCACGGTGACGCTCACACCTTCTCCATCTAACACCATGCTGAGTGGAGGGTTCTACTCTGTTTGCTGTGACAGGATGCCACTCACTCACCTGCTTATAGTGTCTTGGAAGCCGTAAAGGAGACACAGAGAGGTAGGAATCAACATACACTTGTATGGCAGATACACTATCTGCTGTACAACACATTTTGACAGTGAATAGATTCATATAGAGCGCAGAGATGTAGTCTGACCCCTGCTGACTTCATGCTAAATGTTATTTCCCATGTTTGTCTTTCCATAAACATCATCATCATCATCAAATCACCCAGAAACCGCCCTCAGATGTGTTTGATTTGGTTTATTTATTTTGTCTCCAATTACTGTCAGATGCTCTTCACTCTGTGGGCGTTAAGGCACGAACAAATGTTTGGCTGCAGCCATTCAACAAGGTCACTGGGGTTCGCCGGTTAAAATACCTTTTTACAAGCGCCGCTCTGAATTTTCCTCCTTGCGCGCAACAGTTTGCAGTCAAACTCTCCGCAGTTTGGCCGACCCGTAGTTCAGAGCACAAACATCGGTTCAGTACACAAACATTCATCTTCCTGCATCATCCCGAGTTCAGTCCCAGTGTGGATCTGAGTCGCCTATCGCCATTTTGAAAAGACAGAGTGATGTTTAAGTGGATTTCGATGCTATTTTGAATTGAAAATGCTTGAAGGAAACGGCAAAGATTGACAGAAAGGTCGAAAGGTTTCAGATGACAGATTGAAAGGTGACATCTTACCTGCAGGTGGAAAGTGAAGAAGTTCAGATCCAAGGTGAATGTGATGTTTAATTTTGGATGGGGAAAGATTTAAAAAGAAGACATTTGACATGATCTCACTGAATAAAACTATTTTCTTATATTGTAGCAGCCCCAAACAATTGTAAACAGACTACTGAAGCTTTAGATTTAGGAGATATTACATCATTTGTGACCACAGTCCCATTTTATTAGTGTAACTTAACATTTGTTGAACATATTGCAGCTCCTAACAATAGTTTATATTCGCAATTTTTCTCTCAGTTTATACACACACACGCACACATGCCATTATCTTATTATATACTCTTGTTCCCATCAAGAGGAGGCTCCACTGTCAACACAGAATGGACCTGTCATCACTCAGCTAATTTAAGGCGCAATAATTACAGAGGTCTCCTATCTTGTAATCATTTTGTACGCTTTACAATTTCCAGACCATCAAGAACATTTAGTTATGATTTTAACAAAATGCTTAGCACGGCAGATATATTGTACACCACTGGATGTAGGAGGAGGTTAACACACATTTGGTACTTTTATTATATCACACAAAGTCTGATGCCCTTAGTGATGCATGTGAGAGTTTCAACCACTAGGAGTGCTATAGAGCAATGCGTCGCTGTGTTGTAGTGTGTATCTGTAGATCTACCGGCATGGACACACACTGACGTTGCATAGTTTTGCAGTAGTTTGAGGCTAACAGAGCAGTGGAGTCGTTCTCTCCTCTCTCCGTCAGTCTCGCTCCCATTCCCATCATCTCCATCCATCCGTTCCTTAATCTATCACATGATGGAAGCTGCGACCATCTGCTTCAGTCCATCTGTAAGGCAGCCTGGATCACGAGGACACATTCGCAAACCTCAATTATATTCCACCGAATGAATTTAAACTCCCAATTTCCTGCCTTAAATCCCCTAAGATCACTTTTACAGCATCGCAGGAAGTTTTGCCAGGTTTTAGAGGCTGCACAATGATATCAAACGGACAAACTGTGAACACATCCTCCCGGTCCATCTTGGAGCCATAATAACCCACCTGTGCTCAAGTAGCTTGACCCCCAATGCGTCATGTTGAACTCCAGTTCCACGCTTTGGAGCTCAGATGGTGTCTGACTGCTTTGCTGGCTGCTTGTGAACTCACAATCACCGACCACCATTCTCAGACTCCCTGTGTCAACTGGCAGCGCATGAGGCTACAAATCCATGGCAACCGGCTTCCGCAGGGTTTACGCTGGCAGCGACAGGCTCCCCGCTCCGACCCAACTGCTACAGTCCACCGCTTCTCCTTCCATACGCCTGCTGGACTGGTGGACTGCAGCTCGTTGGCTAGAAACACGGCATCAGGTCAGGGGTGAGCGCTGACTGTACAGTAACTATCTGACGGGGAAGTTGCTGACCTTCGTCTGCTACACATTTGTCAAGCCTCAAGGTCTGATAATGAGAGCAAACAAACAGACTGGCTCCAAGGGAATATGGTGAGGTCTTAGTGCAACAATGACAAGACGAAGAGCGAAGACTGTGCCACACACTTCTCGAGCAAACGTGTCCTACAGGCTGTGATTGTGTCGGAGCAGATGTCTTAGATTAAATTGTCTTCCTCACTTGTTCGTCGGGTAATTAAAGCAATAACAGGAGATCCTTTACAGGCGGGCTTGGGTCCCTCGTGTGTGCCGACTGACAGTGAGCAAAACAACCAGCAACTCACCTGAAATGACTTTATTCCCCGTTGGGAGGCACGCAGGTAAAACACAATGATGGCAAAGCTTTGGCCGCAGCTGGACCTCACTGCACATTTACGCTCTATGCTTGGTTTTATCAAAAACGCTTTGAGTTAGTGAGCGACAGTTCAGCTTGTGACAAATAAAACGGACAAGAAAAGTAGATTTTTATCAAAGCTCTGTGGATTTTGCCCTCTGGCAGCTCCAGCATGGACATCACAGCACAATGACACAGGGGTTAATCTGATTCAACCTGTCGTCTCGCCGCTCTGCGTGTTAGATCAGAACAGGGACCGCAGCCAACTCTTCCCACCCCGATCTCTTCTTCCTCTTCTTTTGTAGTTTTTTGCGCTGGCTTGATTTTCAGTCCATCTGGTGTCAATTCTTCTTCATCTTCTTTTTTTTTTTGATAGACCCAAGCGGCCACTAACTCCATCAAGTCAAAGTCAAACATCATTTTCATGGCAGACGTACGGGACAAAATAAAGAAAGAGAACATGTTTGAACACACACACACACACACACACACACACATACACGGATAACCTGAATGCTGGAAGTCTGTGAAATCCCTGCTGGGCCCTCACACACACACATACACACACATACACACGTGTATAGACGGTGCGGCCGGTATAATGTGTGTCTTTATAATGAGCTGAGCGCAGTGTGAGGAGCACAGAGTCACAGCAGCCACACACTGAGCAACACAGTGAGCTCGGCCAATTAGAGAAGCTGTTCCATGTGTGGACACGGACGACGCCTTTTGTTTTTGTCTCAAACTGCGCTGCCTGTCTAGAAACGCGCACATGCGGAAAGAAATTCTCACAAATATTTAGACGCTTTTTAATTAGCTAAATCTCCTCTGTGTGTTTTCGCGCCTCTGTGTGAAGTGTGTGTACCTGTATATCAAGAGCAAGATTGTAAAGTCTATAACTGTGTGTGTGTGTGTGTGTGTGCAAACAGTGTGTGCTCCTCAGTGACGTCCTTAAATGAAATGTCATCCAGTGTCTGCGCATCCAACTTGACATTTAGGATGAAAACACTGTATACACACACTCTTGCTCTTGTTATTGAAGGGCTGATATGGCCTGATGCAAAAGCTTAATAACACACACACACACACACACACACACACACAGTGCTCCTTTACAGCACGCTAAGTTCCCAGATTGCAACCTTTGGCAACTAAAAGCTCAACAGGTGGAGATCCATTTTCTGCAGCTGGACTGAGGGATGAACTCTGGTCTCCTCTCTTTAGGCTCCCCGTGGCTGTAATCTGTATGTGTTTGGTTGATTCACCCCCGAGGAGCCATTGGACTGGAGCTTCGCTTTTGTTTTGGTTTGTTCATTACATCCCCTGCTGCTGGAGCAACAGTCTAAACTCATGCATTTGTCAGATAAACATCGAAAATCCTCCATCTTCCTCCCTGTGCCTGCCATCCTGCTCCCCCTGTTGGCACCGAGTGTCACAGCAACTAAACACACGCCATTCTTTGTCGCGTTCACTCGCCTTGGTGCTTTTGTCATTTCCTTTCTTCTTGAAATTTGCATGTCGGTGCCTGGAACAACAGCGGCGGTGTAGAAGCCATAAGAGAGCTGAGTGGTTCTGATTCTGGTGAGCCAGGTGCTGATGTGAGTTCTTGTCTGTGTTCCACGTGTTTGTTGTGTTTTTCCTGGCTGAGCTTTGTTGTTTGGAGCACGAAATGTACCATTCGCCTCATTCAAAACAAATCACTCTGGCGGTTTTCTGTTCACTGTATTAGAAAATGAGGAAGGTGCGAGGAGACAGCTGCCCGACAAACCGTAAAGCAAATGATTACGATCCCATAGCTGGAGTTTAGGAGGCTGGTAAAAAAAAAATGGATCCGGTGTACGAGCCTGCAAGACAACAAAACCAGCACTTTGTTGAACTTTGCTCAAGTTATGAGTTTGAGCTATTTTACGACCATATAAGGAGTAATAAGGCTGTGCAGAGCGGCCCCACGGGTCAGATAGAAGTTTGATGTAAGATTGCGGCATTGTGTCCATTTGGGTCGGATGTCATCGTAGCCTTGGACTCTGGAAGTTCTTGAAAGAGCATTTTTATATTTTTTTACAGACAGAAGTTTTTGGCAATTATCCTTAAAGGAGTAATGAGTTGTGCAGAGTTATTAAGGGATAAAGTAATATGTTGGTGATGATCTACTTGACAGCTGCAGCGGTGGACGGCCTGCAGGGACGCTCAATTTCCACGGTTAAATTAAAAGTAGAAAATTCCGAGAACATTACTCCCTTTTTTCTTTTAAGTGTTTTTTTTTCTCCCCCCTCTAATTGCCAGGTTGTTCCATTCCCTTTCCGAGGTTATTATGCGCTCTGGAAATGAATACAGCTCCTTTTCACCGCGACAGGAACAGGAAGTCAGTCAGGCAGAGTTAATCTCACCCTGGTGTGAATGAAGATGTCTGGGCGCAGAGAATCACAGCTCTGTACGCCGTCAGATATCTACGCATTAGAGGAATAATATTCATAAAACTCAACCCCCCAATTCTTATCTCATGACAGAAAGGGTTTTCAAGGCAGTAGGTGTACGGTCGAGGTTGTAACTTTAAGTTTTTAACGCCGTATCGCTTTGAGTGCTGCACTTTACTTTTCTTTGTTTGCTGTCTGATATGTTTTAGGAGGTCAATCTAGCAGCATATGATTGTGTCTCACAAGACTCAGTTGGACAGGGTGAAGTGTCATTTCCCATCGAGGAGGGGAAGACGATATTCTGACACGCTGACAGATCAATCATCCTCACACTGTGGCCTCAGATGAGACCAGATAAGACAATGCGAGAAGACGCCTGGGTCTGATGTAGACGCAGAGTCGTGCTAGCAGCGCCGATCCTCATAACTCATTAAGCTCATAAGCAGATCAATACGTGTGAGTTTGCACATATGACGTCTGCGAGCCCGTTGTTGGTGTCCGATTGTTCTCTCCTCTGAAAATGGATGAATGAAAGGATGGATGAAGGGGTGAAATTGGATATGAAGGGGACGAGCCAACCAGACAGAGAAAACCGAGAACAAGAAACTAACAGAAGATTGTGCCTTTCACCACTTCAACACACAGACGATTGTAGACACACACAAAACAATATGTGCCGCTGAGTTTCAGACTCTGGCTGTAATCAAACTGATTTCTGGCACAGTCTTCTATGTCATATCTAAACTTCTGTTCCACTAGAATACAGATTTAGTTTTTCATTCTCTTTTTTTCTGCCTCCAAGTTTGAGTGAATGCCAGGTTCTTCATTTCTTTAATCTATTTTGAAACCTTTGTGATACTTTAATGTGCAAATAACAAAATCATCCACATTTAGACTTAACTGCTGTTGCACCACCGTGCACACTGATGATCAACAGGACATTGTAGTTGCTGTTGCTTTATGCCCGCCCTCCTGAAAATCCTGCTGTGTTCCGATTGGCCAGTTGTGTCCATGTCCATATTGTGACAAGAAGGCAGGCAGTTCCAGACACACCGGAAGTGTAGAAGTACAATGTGCTCCAAACAATCAATGATTATTATACATTAACAAATTGTATGTATAGAGGGTTCTAGTTAGTGGTAGGTTGAGGATTATCTAGCCCAAACTCACATCAATACGACCATATTTGCATAAAACAGACAGAGAAGAGCAACATTTTGGTGTCATGTGATAACAATTGATAAATCATCTTGTCAGGACTCTAAAACCTGTGACTGTAACCAATCCTCAGGCTCACTAGCTTCATAATTGGCGTGTGTGTGTGTGTGCCTCGTGGGTTTTATGATACATGAATAAACCTCCTCCAGCTGTGTTACGCTACAAACACAAGCAGAACAACTCTACCATGTCCCCTTAAAATGCTCTGCAGCTCAGATACTCTTTAACTACTGTGATATTAGTCATCTTTCCTATTCTAAATCCAGAGATGTAATAATTAGAGTATAACTGGACTTGCAGTGTCACACCCCTCACCCCCTGACACCCACTCACACACACACACACACACATACACATATATCCAGAACACTGAATCACCATCTAACCAAGACCGAACAAGTTGTGAAATAACTGTACATTTTCTGAAGTGCTACTTCATTGTGATTATGAAAGTACGTAAGTAAGAAGTGTTTTCCGCCCACTCGGCATCTGCGCGGAACAATGTCACCGTCTGAGCCTGAAGTTCACACTGTTTCAGGTGGCGTTCAGATGACACGGCCTGATATTTAAGTGTGTTTCTGGGAATCACACACGATTAAGCTAATGGATGTAAAAAGGAAAGGCGATTCATTATCACTCTGTGCCACTGTGCCTACCTGTTGCTCAAATGCTCAAATCAAATGTCACACACACACACACACACACACACACACATACACACACACACACACACACACACACACACACATACACACACACTCAATGTAATTTGCATATTAATACAGAAAGAATCTCTTAGTTTCTCAACTAGCTTTCCAGTGTGGCTCCTTTTTTTTTCTCGGTAGATCTCAAAATGAAAACTCTAAGTAAAAAACAGCAGCAATTTGAATTACAGAGATGAAAAGCAACATGTGGGAGTGTATCTGCATTAAAGTTCAAAACGCCAACTGTTCTCCTTGAAAACCTTTGAGGAGGGAACACACTGCTGGCTGTCACTCACCGGGTTTTAAGAATCTCTAATCAGAACACAGACAAACACGACCTTGACACCTGGGAGACAAACCACAGACAAAACATGTTAATTTATTGCATTTCATTTGAATAGTCGCCACATTTACATTTTTGACTATTTTCGTCCGTTCTGCTATTGAGGCAAACCTAAACGTGGATTAATACGCTTCTGCAGTTCGTCGAGTATATACATGATCTGTTGCTCAAGGCTGGATTTGTCTGTCTGATGACATAACCAACATTCATCCCTGTTAGTAAAGTGTTGTTGATGTGAATACAGGATCAATGTTGACGCGAGTAATTTGGCCCAAAATCGGTATCAGGATCAGGATCAGGATTAGTTGCTGTACCGAGTAACACACAAAACAACATGGGGTTAAAGCTCCTCCTCTGTAATTAACTGCTGCGTTCTGCCATTCAGCATTAACAAAACAAAGAGGCAGAATATGACAATTATAATAATAATTGAAATCATTCTATTGATACTGCTGCACACCAACTAAAGGAAACTATCTTGTGTGATAAAGGCTTTTGGCTTTTATGTTTCAGAACTTAAGGTATCCGCCCCTCTGACCTTCAGGCCCTGCTAATGTTCTCAAAACAGAAATATCTCTCAAACCTTGCAGCAATCCTTCGCTGAATAATTATGTGATAAAAGCTTTGTGTGGCAGCTGCTGATTTGGCTCATCAGGGAAACCGGAGCAGCGCAACTGAACTGCAGTTTCTCAGAGACCTCCACAGAAGAGACAGATAGAAGAGGACAGAGGCTCTTTCCTGTTATTTACGGAGAAGCAGGCGGATTAAATAAACACCTGAATTACCCGACCAACTTTCCTCAGAAGATTAGGAAAGAATTAAACGCTGCTGCAGTTTAATTAACATGAAATCATCTCATTTGGAGAATAAATCTGAGGTGACTCTTGTCTCCCCGGCCTCAGTTCTTCAATTCAGTGCAAACTCCACCAGAAGAATGACACAATGTGGCGTCGCTGACATGACAATGCATCAGGCACCGGAAAAGGTTCTGCAAAAAAATGTGCAAAACCGTCTGATAGAGTCCATGCATCAGACGGCGTCAGATGAACAAAGCAAACAAATTACCACCGAGGCCCGCAGCTCTGCTCCTCACCAGCATTATCTCGGCCTCCATTATTTGATAGCATGTGATCTAAATGAGAGTGGACACCCAAAAAGGATTTTGGTGTAATTTTGCGTCGAGCCAGCGGCAGCAGCAGCAGGAGCAGCAGCAGAGGCAGCCTGTGTGTTTATGGAGAAAAGGAAGAAAGCACAAGGTGAGCAGAGCCTCCAGCAAAACCATAACAGCTGATGACATTTGATCTCATCTGTACGTCCGACGTTATGATCAATGACTGTAGGACGTGAGACGGACATCACACTGCATGTTTATATTGCATCCAAATCAAATTATGGGATGTGAAGTAACCTTCCCCTGAACAGTGTGAGTACAAATCCACAAACTGAGGGACAATCCAAACCCAAAGAGGTAAACACAATCCACCGCTCATTGGCTCGGCCTCCTGTTGGCACTGCGTTTTGATTAAAGGAAAAAACCAAGATTCACTTTTCCTAATTCAATGACAGGCTCCGATGCACAATTTCATCTATTTTGCGTCAGAGACTCAGGCCAAAAGCTGATTGAAATTTGGCGAAGACCTCAAGGACACAAAGCTGCGGAGATAACAGCCGCTGGCATAACACAAACCCCGAAACGAGCCCACAGCTGGATTCAGGCAGCGAAAGCGTGCCGTGCGGTAAAGCACCGACGTCTCTGATCAATGCTATGGGTGTTCTGAAATATGAATGGTAAAATGTGTGTGTGTGTGTGTGTGTGTGTGTGTGTGTGTGTGTGTGTGTATGACGGCAGCAGGCATTGTGGCGGGCGTTCATCAGATCAGACCGGTATCATTCTTTGTTTTAGTTCCGTCTCAGTCATTGTCAAAGCGTGACTCATCCCCTCTCAGCTCAACCACACATGTGTATTTGTGTTTCTGAGTGTGTGTGTGTGTGTGTGTGTGTGTGTGTGAGTGTGCAACAGCAGCAGCAGCATCTATTATCTTGTTTAGTAAAGCCGCCCTCAGATGAGCCATTCTCCATCGCAGTCCCACACGTTGTTTGACTGAATGCCGAGCAGAACCCCCAACTCCTGGCAGTGTGAAGGTCCGTATGGATCCTCTGCTGGGCTTTGGACTAATACACCAATGGATTTTTGAATCCCGACACCAATTGGATTGTGCTGACTGAAACGGTCTCACTTTGATTCTCTCATTCATCCCGACAAAGTCTACAGAATTAGATGGGGAGTAATTAGTGCTCCAATAAATCAGACCTGCTGCTTTCAGAGACATTAGAGGAATCTGATATGTAAGCGGATCCTATTTAAAGAAAAAAAGAAAAAAAATTAAGTATTTACAAGTTGTACTGAGGAATTTAACAAATGCTCCAATTAGAAAAGCGATATTCTCAAGCATTAAATGAATGTGTTGTCGTTGGATTGCATTATTATGAAATATAATTCTGCCAATCCTTACAATAACATTTTGTGGTCATTTTGTGTTGCTTGGCTATCTACGTGTGGCTATCTGATCCCTGTTCCCGCTTGCTGATTGCACACACCTGATGCCCATTGAGTGCTCATCAGCGTCAGTAGATAGACTCCAGGTGATTTGCGCCGCTTTGTTTCCACTTTGATTCCAGTTTGCGGCCGATCCAGTTGTTTCTTGGTTCTTTCTTGTTCATTCTTGTTTCTGTGGCCTCTGTTTACTTGGGACTTTTGTTGGGCTTTGGCGACCATGCAGTGTTTCTATGAGTGAAACTTTCCGTTGTTTCCTGAGCCTCAGGATTTAGTTTTTGGCTCCACTTGCACTCGCTTGGTCAAGCATTCCATTTCAGTATTTCCAGCCGCAGTTCTGGTCTCTCTGTCTCCAGCCACAGCTCTACTTGTCCTGTGTTCTTCATCCTGGTTTGTGTTTCCATTAAAATTCTGTTATCCACCTAATTCCATGTTCTGGTGTCTGTGTTCCGCATAATTGGGTCCCACATTAAAATAATGTGATCGCCTGCCGATCATAACAGAGACAGAATAAATGACATCAACAAAAGTGATGTTTCCCTCAAGCAAAATTTTTCAGTAAAAGGAAAATATACACTTTTGAAAAATGTATTGTTTTTACTCTTTCAGGTCCAATTGTTTTGTTGTGGCTAAATTTGTATTTGAGATGAAGTCATATTAAATCACCGTCTCGCTCTTATGACTGTTATCATTTCCGCCCCTTGACACTTCAAGCTTTTCCTCCAGTTTTCGGTTTAACTCGCTGCTCTGCAGGTCCCAAAACTGTTTTTGCTTTTGAGAATGAGTCGTGTTGTGGTGACTCACAACGTCATGGTAATTTCTACAGCAGTGGTTTTGCAGCGCTGTTGTGTTGTGTTGCATTATGTAAGGTGTTGAGTGAGAAGCAAAACGATAGATTTTGCATCATATTCAGAGCTGCCATCCTTGACTCACAACTTGACAAAACTGAGTAAGTCAGTTATTTTCTATATACACACACACACACACACACACACACACACACACACACACACACACACACACACACAGGTGAGCTGAAGATCTCGCGTATAATACAATAATTTCAGGGATGAGTCACTGTGCTTTTCTGTGTGTGTGTGTGTTGTTTTCTCAACTACCAGCGTCAGTGGAGCTGCGTCGTCGGGGGAGACGCAGCTCCACTAATTGCTGAAAGGATTCGAGCTGAGGTGGATGTAAAGTAACAGCAGCTCCGGTGTTGATGCATTATTCTCTAGTCAGGAGCAAACTTCTCGCATATTAACACGTCCAACATTTAACCTTATTACTCACTTAGATGGCCTTTGTTCTCCGCTGCCTGTGTAGGAGGCGAATCAGTGCTTTTCCTATTTAACAGCATATGAAACACGATCTGGTTTTCTGTTCTGAACTTGTGAATCCTTAACAAATGAACAGCATGTATCGTCACGTATCGTCGTCGTCGTCGTCGTCGTGCCTCTGTTCGCTCAGCCTTCACACCGCCGTCCAGCGTGGTCGCGTTGTCCGGCTCGACTGCAATGCGAGGGCTGGAAATCATGTCATGATGACATTCTGAAAGTGGTGCCATCCATCTGTCTCTCTTAAATGACTAATAAAGAATGCTGAACAAGACAGTATTCTCATCTCAAAGCAAAGGTTGTTTCACACCGTCTACCCTCAGCTCTGCTCCCACGTTGCGGGTAGAACATTTGGTGCAAATTATTTGTGTTGCTCTCGAAACATAATTGTGTAGGAGGTAAAATAGCTGATTTGTTTGGGAAATAATGCACTACAGTTCAGTTAAATAGACACATGATGTTTTGAATGCTCTTTAAGCAATTGATCCTTTATCCTTAATTTACCGCTCTTTGATATTAATAAGAGTAAGAGCTATAGTAAAGCACTATATCATGTAGCAGACAAGACCTAATGAAAACACTCTTACGCCGTATTTTGGAAAGTAAATGTTCTTTTTCCAGGTGTTATTTACTACATCTGCATGTCCTTTGATAGTTTTAATACCAGCCAGAAAGGAGAAAGCTGGCTCCAAAACTCATTTTGGGGAAGTAATGAGTTATAATAATTACGATGAAATAAAAATAGGCCACGGCAACTTCAATAAATGCACCGAGCGGTTTGTCAGCGGGCCAAACTCAATCTTCCTCTGGGATTTCAATTTCTGTCTGAGCTCTATCGCGGAGGAGCCACGTCAATGTGATTTTCACCTACCAGCCCCATAGAGCTTTTGCCTATATTACCATTGACACCAGATCTGACACGCACACGCACAGCCTATGGATGTGTCGCACGTCGATAGGATGATGTTACTGACTCGTCCGCCTGACTAAAACTCCTAAAGTCCTAAAAAATGAAACAGATCTGTAGAGAAACAGCAGCGACGCTTCATTTCTGCGGTTGGAGGTCAAAGGTCATCCATCCCCCGTGGAGTTTCAATGATTTGGTTTTAACAACGTGATGCAAGTTGCTGCTCTGAAACGTTCCCTCCGGTTTGTGTTTCCAGGTCTCTCCCTGCATCTGTACCTCAAAAACAACACTGAATAAAACATCCTCTTCTTATTTACTGAAAAGCGATTTACAAAATCTTGGCTAAATCAACAGCAGGAGAAAGCATCAGTCGTGTAATCTCGCAAAATACCTGCCCGAGCTTGTTACATAACCTGGGTGTCGATAAATCTGAACGCAGGCTGGAGCGGCTGGCTTCTGTTTTTAACCGTTGAATGATTTGAAAGCCTGGGATTGTAAATTACCGTAGCCAGCGTGATAAAATACAAATCGTACGTGTGAATAACAGACAAACCACTTATAAAGTCGCTGATGATCAAACGTTTGACTAATTCAACGGATGATCCAGCAGAAATTGCATTATGTGGAGTAAAGCAGCACTCTTGTCTTGTAAAATCCTTATTACAGGTGAAACTTACACATACTTCAACATCAGATAAAATTATAGGCTTTTAGCTGCATTATAATGTTTTTTTTAAACTGTTTGATGGCTACAGTTATTCACCCGGGAGCCTGTTTTCCCACAGGAGTTTGGTTTGCCAATAACACAAAGCCAAATACATTATAAGTGGATAAACTAAGGGGGGGTTTCACTTGGCAGATTTATACAGTTAAGTACTGAAAAAAGAAAAGGCTAAGTTCCTTGTACCGTGACGTTCCCCCTATTACTCAAACCCACCGCTATTCCCATTGAACGCGAGGGGCTCTAAACTCCCACAATGCAACAGACGAGGATCCCAGGAGAGGAAACACGTGACTCCATTAACTGTCTTTCTCCTCTCTTAGGTTTGTTAGAAGCTGCCGTTTACTGTCAGTTCTAAGTGCGGCGTAATGATCAATAGCCTTGTTCTGAATATTCACACAGCCGCTCAGGATGAAACGTGCCATAGTGAGATGTATCGGGACCTTATCTGTCTGTATATTGTGTCCGTTCCCAAATATAATCTCCCTCAGTCAATAGCTGATTAAATGGAGGTTTTTATCATTTGGCACCAGGCGCTCTGTTCCTGGTGACTAATATGTGTTGCTGTAGGCAGCAGCCATCACACAGCTTCATCACTGCAGCCAAATCACTGCGGCGTTAAAAAAAATGTCCACCTTAATAACACAATTAGTCTCATATTCATGCAGCCTTACATTCAGGATTTTCCTGATATCAGCGGCAGAACAAAAATCCCACAATTCCACAATTCCCAATCGGGGTTTGTGACAGAATGCCTGGCGTCACATCGCCTGCCAAAGCCCCAAAGATGTGCGGATAAAAGGAGATTCATCCTCCACTTACCAAACAAACTCTGACTGATTGTCTGATGGATTAGGGTGCTTCTGTTTCGTGATGAATACACACATCTGGCGGCGATTCACATCTGCAACACATCAGATAAAGTGATGTCTGACAGGAAACTAAATGAGTTAACACATTCATTGAGATGCAGTTGAATTTTTCAGCGGCGGAGGGCTTTGCGACGCTTGAAAGCTTAGAGGGAAGTGAGTTCAGATCCAAATCTAACACCTCCAACTCAAACTGCTCCATCCCCCTCGGTTTTATAATCACTCTCTCCCAGATCCAAAGTTATTTTAACCAGCATTTTACCCTTTTTTGTGTGTATTTGTTGGCATGTTCTCATATTTAACCCTTTCCTCACCTGAGCCTCTCCAGCGCCTCTGCGTGAGCCTGCACACATATCACACCGTTCTTTCCTTTAAGTGAATGTGTTTCTTCACACTAACACTGTGGTGGGCACGTCACTTAATGCCAGTACGCACTTTTACAAAGGGAGGCGCTGTTAATGCTGTTAATTCACACACAGCCTCTGCTCGGTTCCTCTCACATGTTCGCTGTAAAGGAAGATCTATTCATCCCATCTGAACACCGCCTTGCCTCCTCGCACATGTTACTGTACACGGGATTAGAGGACACTCTGCAGCTCGCGGCAAATGTTTGGATGTGGATTAAAATGGTGCATGAGGAGATTCAAAACAAACAGGCAGATAAGCGGTTTAGTCTGTTTACATTTACAAGCTCCAAATGTTTAATCCCCCTCTCATTATTCAATCAGAGACGAGTCATTTACACCAATCATATCCTTAACTTCTTTAATATGAAGCGCTCTGTGCCCTTGTAGGGGTCATGATAAAGTTCAGTTTAACCTCCATGTACACAGACAATATTATAAATGTATGTACTACTTGTATTTTCAAATATCAGTGTCTTATTCATTCTGCTTAAGCTTTAACCCGAGTGCACTTATGCTTCCTATAGGGGCTCCATTAGTATAAATATGCCACATTAGACCCTCACCACCTTTAACATACACTGATACATGTACAGTATGTCTCTATATGTGTGCACAGGTGTGCATGCTGTCCAGGTATGTATATACATAACTACACATTTATCTCTGTGTCTGCTGTTTCAGAATCTCTCATTGGGTCTGATTGACACACATACATACAGTCAGTAAGTGTGTGTGAGCGCTCCAGAACATGGCCCTGGTCCCCGGTCCAACAGACGCGTGTGGCGCTGGTTTCTTACTCCTCTTGTCTCCTCTCTCACCTCCTCCTTACTGACGCACCTCTCTGAGCTCACATGTGTTCCGCGGCCAGCAGCAGGCGCGATCCCGCCCCGGCCGCGCGTCCCCGTGGCGTCGACACACAGTAGACGGGTGTGAACGTCGCGCTGCTGTAAATGGGAAATAATCGGGAATCTATTAAGGAGTGTAACATTCCCCCTGGTTGTGCCTCTTTGCCTGTGTTCTCCCAGCCGGCAGCGGAAGCCTGGTAAGTTTATCTCCACAGGTTTCTCTTATTTGCTGACACACTCGCACACACTCGTTCAGTTTCTCCAAAATTCGTGCTTGCGAAATTAGGAAATAGTTTGTGTCCATGCGCTTTATGTGACAGCTGCACGGGTTTTTGCCTTGTTGCTATGAGCGTGAATGACACCCTGTTGCCCGTCTTCATCTTCATCCTCATCTTCATCTTGGTTTTTCCCCCCCAGCACTTGTATCTGCATATTAATCAGCCTGAGCAGAGCGCTTACTTACTCCACCTTTAGGCTGAATCTTTAATATGCATTATTATGCAAATGATAGAAGACATTCATGACCTTGTGCACTTTAAAAACGATCTTTCCAGGGTTAATTTGTAAATATTTCATCAGAGTTTTCTTCAGTAAAATCTGTTAAATAATGAAGATGATCATTCCCTGTAAAAACTGTGATAAACGTTGCTGGCATTGAGTAAATGTTAATGACACTGGCTTTGTCTTCATCCTGTCGTGCTGTAATTATGTGTAAAGATGGAACATTACATCACTTTGCATGTT
The DNA here is from genome assembly GCF_046128005.1 of Genypterus blacodes. Lineage (NCBI taxonomy): Eukaryota > Metazoa > Chordata > Actinopteri > Ophidiiformes > Ophidiidae > Genypterus > Genypterus blacodes. The sequence continues at coordinate 1,096,810 of NW_027466921.1, forward strand.
AGAGTCTATATGTCTCCATACCTGCTCATAATGAACTTCAGATCCCACATTGTGTGAAACCAGGCAGCACCTCTGGAATGCAGTTTTTTAGTGTAATAATACAGCTCTCAGTCCATCAGGATCCACTTGGACTAACCAGTGGGAGCTTAAACCCTGCAACATTACATGTGTGTGTGTGTGATAGGGATGGAGGCTGTGTGCTGGAGATGATAGAGGAGAGGGAGACAATTATGTACGTGTGGCAGAGGGGCGTGCACCGTTCCTGCAGGATTCATTTACTGCGTGAGAAAAAAAAAAAAGAGGGAGGAATCAGGAGGAAATTACATCTGACAAATTACCCTGTGTGTGTGTTTGTGTGACCATCTAAAACCCATGTACGAGCGTGTCCATGCGTGGCCACATTGTGAAGTCCGAAAGGGCTGAAGGATGCTTTACTCTAGTGCCATTCTTGCACATGAGAGCGCACCATTGGAGTTCAGTGGAGGGCAGTATTGAGGGATCATTTCAATTAAGGAGATGAAATAAAGATGGTCTTCACACACGGGGCTCCTTTTGGCCAAGGAGTCACCTTTCCATGCGCTACTTCATTAGAGTGGATGACAGATGCTGGAAAGTCAAATAATGGACGTCATATGATGTGTAGCAGAGTCAAACCAAGGACACATCGTGGCTGCTGAGGATTTTAGCAGTGATCATTGTGTGCAGCTCAGTCTTTAGCACCCAGCCAAGTAAACCTTTATATGCCGAACACGCTTTGGAAGCTGAGATTACGGTAACAGGCCAGGGAGGTTATAAGATGCATTTAATGTCTTACGAAATGCTGCCATTTATATAGTCTTACACTTATGTCATAGTCCACAGTATCTTGTTTTTCATCCCACTGAGTCTTCTAGTTGATCCTGTGCTTATGAATCAAGTGTAGAGTTTTGATTAATTCTCCCCAATTTCTTCATTCTCACTTCAACAATGACTTGTATTTCAAAGTCCTTAATTTTGTTCGACTACCACCTTCTGCAGGCACCTTATTTCCCTGTGGGCATAATTACTCTTCTCATATCTCCTGATATTACTGCACACATGATTTTATAGGATGTGTAATAGGAAAAGCAGAAGCGTGCAATTGTAAAAGGTTTTTATCCACTTTGTTCTTTAGCAGAACATTTCTCCATCCTAAACCAGGACTTCATTTGGGTAAATGCAGGTTGTAAAGAGGGAATGAACTTCTCTTATGTGCTTGTGTGGCTGTGATGTCATAAGCGTTGAATCAAAGGGGGCTGGTGGCTCATGTTGGTGTGGTGGAGCAAAGCTGTCGTGCTTCCCAATATGAATGAGTGTGGAGCCAAACCACCTGTTAGCTTGACTTCGTCACAGTAACAAGCCTCACTCGAGTTAGATGATCATTCAAAGACGTTCCATGGTTTCAATTTTGCCTCACATTGATCTCCATCTTAGTCAGACATTTTAGAGACTCAGAGCTGAAGTGTTTCTGGGATTTAGTCCCCTGCTACTCGCATGTGGTGGTAGACCAAGACCACATCGACCTTCACGTCTTCTCACACAAAGCTTTGTCTTTTGTGGCTTTGACTTTGTTAATGCTGTCATTGTATTATCCTATTATCTGAGGAGGACCCCTTGCACACTCAGTCTATTCAATATTGAGGATTTTTTGTGCGATGTCACAGAATCGGGAGGCTCAGTCAGAATGTGTCTGAACACATCTTACCTATTCAATACTAACAATGAATCTTGGGCTTTCGAGCCCTGCGTTTCCTTTGTGCCTGCTGTACTGCCTGCTGTGAAAATGACTTTAAAATGCTTTTTCCATTCGCTTGTCAACAACACCCTGCACCCTCTTGAAAAAAAGAACATAGCCTCTGGGAATCAATGTTTAATTAATTATCAACAATCCATGACATGAGTATTTAAATTAGGTGTTCCTTCCCCAGTGTAAGCTGCCAAAAGCAGGAAATGTTAGACAGATTTTATTCTTTATTCATGGACTTCCAAACACATCACAGTGGTCCTCAAATCCAAAAAAAGCAAGTGTAGCAATACCCCAGATAGGATGTGTGTCTGTGTGTGACAAACACACACAATGCAGAGTCATGCGACAGATGGTGTGTGCACCTATTGTCTCATCCCTGTGGTCTGGTTGGCAGATATTATTTCTGGGGCTTATGACTGAGTTTATAGAGGTGAACACTTCATGGACTCAAGCACCTGAAGAGACTATTCATCAAATGACCACAACTTACAGAGTGGACCACCATGAAAGACGCCCTCCACTCATCGCCACTTATAGGAAATTGACTCTTAAGTAACAAGATTCAAAGCAGAAAGGCCCACACAGTGACAGGTGATTCATTAAACGCCAACATTATTACAATTTTGCTCATCCTTGGACGCTACACTAGTGGGGCTTCAACCACATAGTGTAATATTTGAAAGCATCTATTTGGTAGAATTTTCCGAAATCTGTGAAAAATACTTGTCTCTGTAGTGCCGCCAACTGATGGAATCTGGTTTGGGAAAAATCCTGACAGCCCCAGAATTTACCACGGGGTGAATCACCACAGTCACCATCAGGAAGGTGTCAATCCTTAACAATCCCACCCAACAATCCCACCCAACCATCTTACAGTCTGCTACTGTAATGGACCATGACTTTCACCACAGGATTGTGAACGTGCTCTGCAAATTTCCTGACAATTATGAGATACCTGTATGTTATATACAAAGTACAGAATTTAACCTCAGGGTGGCAAAAAGCGGAAATATCTAGGCTGGAAATGGGTCATATTGATTAGGATGGAGCTTGATTAGCCAGAAAATGTGTCTCAAACAATGTCCAAGGCAGGTGAAGGTGGAGGTTTAAGTCTGCCTTCAATCAGAGAGGACAAGCTCATCAGTGGCTTTAGCTGTGACCTACAGAATCTCAGCCCTGCATGACACCTGGTTAGAGACCCATGATCTACACTAAACATCACTTCAATCAAGCCATCAGTTCTTGAGATGTTTAATCACAGTCCAAAACCTTGAACAAGGGAAAACGTTGACCTGAATGTGAGTTATTGCGAAACATCCCCATATGAAGGATACGGTTTAGTTTCTTTTTGGTGGAAATCTGACCAGTGGCTCTCAAGGAATGCGTGATGGATGGATAGAAATGTGCAGTGCGGTCTGATTGAATTAGACACCAGGTCATTCACTGTGACCAAACATATGCCTCAACGTTCCAAACATTGTTTGATCATCAATGGATATAGTGGTTCCTTCATCCTGCAAGAGTTCCACCTCTTTATGTTTGTCATTAAATGTGTGAACCTCATTGCATTTTGCCAAATGTCAAATTTCAAACACTCTGGACACAGAACGGACTTTCTTTATCTCGAAGATGAAAGGGCTGGTTATCGCTTCCTTGTGTGACTTTGATCATTTTAATGTTGCCTTCTTGGGTAAGATGCTCTCGCCACAGACACAAAGCGCCTCATCAGTGAGTTCTTATTTCCAGATTGCGTGGTCGGAGTCAAAGATAAATATTAATATGCTTGGCAGGTTGTGGACCCAGAGGCACATCAGAGTGACTCCAAACTTAAAGAGTGGCTTCGGTGATTCAGTCCAAACAGAAGTCTGCACTGTCTTATTAGCTGGCATGCAGTTTGAATACTAATTTGACAAGGGCTTTTCCCACTGGCCCTCTGTAAAGTTTGAGTTGGGGATGACTTTCAACTAAAAGGTTCATTAATTCCTTCTGCTTGTAGTTTACTTAATGGCCCTCTACATTACAACAGGGGACACTGGCACAACTAACATGTCAGTTCTGAAGTCCTCCATAGACCGCGGCAAATGTGTTGTGAATACTTCAACAAATGAGCAGTACTTGATCTTTTTGATTTTGCGAGTGATGTGCCAAATTGTGAAGCTGGCTGATTATCAGAAGTGATTCACGTGTCAAAATATATTTGATTGTCCAGCACTTTTCTATTACTCATCCCAGGAGAATTTGCGAGTCCTGGACTGCGTCCCTCTGTTTTTGTACAGAATATCTCTCTCTACTTCCAAAGCTATTAACTTTGTGTGTGTGGGAGGGCTGCAGATGCAGGCAGGGTGATGTGTGTGTGTGAGTGTGAGTATGTGGCCAACATTGTGAGTATGTTTGCGAGTCGTGTCTGAGCACGGTGAATTATACTTCCCTGCAATCTTAACCACGTCTCTCTAATGGATATACTGCCGGGGACTGAGTGACAAGGCAAATAATTTGGTGTGTTTATGTGTTTTGGGGGTGGGTGTGAGACGCAGAGAAAGAGAGAAAAATATGGATTTATTAGATGAAGACAGACTGTGGATGCGTCTGCATAGTTAAGCTGCTGTGTTCCCTATAGAGACGGGTGCTCTGTTTTCAGCAATAAGACAGCTTGCAGCTTAATGTTTTTGATGAGCTTTATAGAACCGGTTTTGTTGCTTACTTGATTTATACACAAAGTACATTTATATGTACTTTGATTATAGCGCTAAACGCAATAAATCATTTTCATTTCACACTATGTGCCTAAATGCAGATGAAATTGGCACAAATCAAAGTATACTCACTCCGAATAACAGACCTAGATTATACAATTGTTAGTTCATTTATAGAGGTATGTAAGTGTCAAATGTTTATCAAAAATGCTGCATCAGCGTTTGCTAATGGTTGGACTCGCCTCATACTGCGATTACACAACACAAGTGTACTGGGAGGGCAGCAGACTCCAGCATTTTTTCATTGCCGTAATATCACAAATACTCCAGTATCCAGTGCTGGTAAATGGACAGACGCAGTGTCTTCTTCCTGATCTTAATGTAAGACTGTGTAAAACTTGTCCTATCCACTTTTTATTTTCCTGCCATGTTATTAATTGCTTTCACCTGGTACATGTTTAGCACATATAGCCTGATATTAGTCAAACAAAGGCCTGGCTAAGACCTCTCATCAGTCTATGTTTAGAAGATTGATGAATACATTTGTTTTTATTTGATTAAGTCCAGCTGTAAGAGGTGGTTCAGGATGGAAATGGCTGGACGGATATGTTTTATGATGTGTAAACTGTTTTTGTTTGAACTAAAACAGTGTGTATGAGTTCAACTAGTGTAGTAGCACCGGTAGCATGACTGCTAACTAGCTAGCATGGTGGCAGGTACCATGGGTGGACGGGGTTGTGTTCAACTCAACTGCCAGTAGAGTCAGTCACACTTGCAGTAGCTTAGCCCAAGCAGATACAGTGTGGTTATGAGACTGTTTAGTCAGGGTAATAACAGCGCTGGGAAGAACTGTACATCCCAAATGTACACTTAACAGGAATCATTAATCGAATGTTTGTAATAAAAAAACAAAAGTAAATCAATTCCAGTGAAAAGACAGGGCCAAAATGTTTAACTTTACTTATTGAACAAGTATAAGCTCACACTTAATACCAACCTGCTGTTTAGGGATATTACATGATGCAGAATAATGTGATGGGGACGGGGAGGCAGTAGTCGAGTGGGTAGAGCTTCCGCTTAAGAACCGGAGGGCCGGTTCGAGTCCCTGCCGAGGTGCCCCTGAGCAAGGCACCGAACCCTCAATTGCTCCCCCCTCTGCGAAGGGTGGTAATATAATGTAATGTAAGTCGCTTTGGATAAAAGCGTCTGCCAAATGATCGTAATGTAATGTAATGTAATGTGATGGTGGGAGTGAAATATTCAGAAGGTAATGAAAGATGTCATGATTTTCCATGAAGCAAGGGAAAGGATTTAGGAGAGGTAACATCACCTTCCAGGACCTGTGAAAAAGGCTTACATTCAGACTAACAAAGAAAGAAACTGTATAATGAGAATAAAGTTGAGTTAGCCAGACATTGAAAGAAAAACAAAAGACCAAAACCAGCAGCAGACAATGCTGGCAGGGGAGCAAACACCACTGAGCTGAAGTACAGTCAGGAGCAAAAGCACAAAGACACAAAACAAAACAAACAGAAACAATAAATCCACAGGTGAACAGACACACTTGGGACAACAATAGTGTGAAAGCGAAACAATGAAGCAAGGAGGACAAGGAGCAAACAAAGGGCTTTAATACACATTTTATATTTGTTGAAAGAGGAACAGGTGTGCAGGCAGGCACCTGGGGAGGCAGCTGATTGGCTGACGTGGGTCAGGTGTTTCAGGGAGTACCAATTCAGGGATTTGAAAGATTTGCGATTAAGCTCAAAACATCAGAGAGTATTCACAGCCTTTGTTAACATCTGTCTTATCCTGTCGCTATCAGGGAGGTCAAGGTGTTCAGTGGGGAAGCATTCATTCCTCAAATCTGCCCGCGGGTTGTTAGCGTCACCAGCTCTGCTCCTCTCTCATTCATGAAGTTAACTGAATGGAGGTTGCGACTTGTCATCAATCGGGACGTGCCGCTGAAACGTGGACTGTGACAGCTGAAGCAGTAAGTTATTAGTGATTACATGAATGATTAATGTTCATCAACAGAGCAAGGAGGAAGAATGGGCTTAAACAACAGATCGCCTCCTGAGAGACAGTCCCAGTATGGCCCAGATAAGAAGCATGCCTAGAGGATCCGTGTTAATGCAAGATGTAAATATGGCCGCCTTATGTGATTGCTCGTCACTCCTTATTTCTGCTCTGAGGATCGAGGAGGATTCCCAGAGGAGTTTGATTCAGATTGTGATCTGATTGGTCAGAGCTACTACACCTGATCTAACACACTGACAAGAGACAATATTCTGTCCTGAGTCCTACCCATGCCTCATCCCCACCTCATCCCCTCATGGCCTGACATTGACAGTACTGCTGACAATGTAAACATCTCTTTTCTATTGGAGAGAATTTCATTAAAACTTATATAACCAATAATATGACCCAAACCCTTCAAATTAAGGAACCATAAAACAGTAAACTAATGTCTCTTATATTACCACAAATCAAGGTATTTCTGCGGTAGTCAGTGAGATTAGACCCAAATCTAGACTCAGACAAAAATCTGTTGTAAGAAAAGGGTATTTCCCAGGAGAAAACAGAGTAGTTGTGATGTCTGGATGCAAGCAGGAATTGAAAACCCGTCCCAGATAACAAGGCAACGGTACAGAAAGGTGACGTCCAGAGACAAAACCAGCGGCCTGATTGATGAAGCGAGGTTAAGGGGTTAAGTAGCTAAGTTCAGGCTCAAGTCTGATTTTCAGATGTCACAAAGCTGCCTCACCTCTGATCTTCACTCTGTCGCCATGGTAATCTAGTTTATGCTCCACAACTAGCCGGGTCTGGAGCAGCATATGTCTTAGCTTAGTTGGGCAGAAATATAAAGCACCACCTCTTGACCAATCACATTGTTTGGAAAATAGCGTCACTTTTCGTGCAGGATCCCCTTGACAGATTTTGGGGTTGGGTCTCCAACAAGATACAGTCATGACGCAAGTGGGTGCATTAAGAAAGCCAAAGTTAACAAAATGTCTTGATTAGCAGCATTGTGATACTGATTTAACCTGATTGTGGGGTTTCAATTTTGTCAAGCCAATTTACACAAACAAGGCTGAGGTCTGTTGAGCTTTCTTCGCTGTAAATGCCACAGGTCTGAAACACAGGAATCTAGACAAGGAAGATTAAAAGAGTAATGCTGGAAAACTAGGAACAAGCACTAACAAACTGGCATTAAGTGGATTGACGACAGGAGTAGATAATCTGTTGATTTGAGGGGTTTATGGCAGCATGTGTGCAGACTGGGCAGGTGAGGTAATCAGTGGTAGTCAGGAGGGATGAAGAAGAATGATCAGGGAGGGCACCTACACAGAGAGACAGACAGGGGTCAAACAGGAAACATGGGGGAAAGGGGTACACAAGGAGTCATGACAGAGCCGTGACTATTGATCTGATCGAATCCACTCATGCGCTTGATAAAACATCCTTAGTGGAAAAGCTCATTGATGATGCTCATTGAACATTAGAGTTGATCTGTCCGAACACCTGAAAAAAGGTCTTAAAATAATCACAGAAGAGTATTTCAGACTCTTTGCTGACATAAAAACAAACTGCTGATCCAGCAGTGATGTATTGTGTTTAGAGGGCAATGGAGCAGTGATTCAACTCGGAATTCCCATTTGGAGACAACACTATGCCAGTGGGCGGTATGTTGTTTTGATTTTAAATAATATGTAGCTTTTGTGCTGTGAAAAGGTATTGTAAGAACTTTAGCCTAATGTTACTGACGAGTTTCCCATGTGTATTGAGGCAAAACACCATTTGCTCAATGGTTTAGATTAATGGATGGAGCGATTCCACGTTTTCCCCAAGTAAACGCCCTGGAACGCTTTTTGATAGGAACTTGGGAGGATCGTCACAGAACTTTCCCAGGATGGATTGCAGGGTAACTCTTGGCGAAAAGACAAGTGAGGGAGATGCGGAAATGATCAAGAGCTTTAGAAGGCACCTCTGGGCTCTTTCTATTGCAGCCGCACCAGGAACCATTTGCCAGGAAGGCACATCTAATCGCACACACTCAATCAGCGAACACGGACACACACACACACACACACATACACGGCGGGGAGGCCGAGCTGACAGACAGAGGACCTGTTGCGGTGTGTGCTCCCTATAATACGTGTCTAAAATATTTGCTGAGGCCGAACTGTGTGTGATCTCTGATGAGGAGGTAATGAAGTCAAGATGTCAGCGCCTAACGACAGCTGACAAACGCCTCACCAAGATTGATTAGATTGCATTAGCCTGTACGGGCAGTAGGGCTTACCTAATGAACTGATCTATAGTCTACATTATATTTTCAGAATTTTGAAGGACAGATTGTAGCGATAATACTTGAGAGGATGTGAATCACAGAGCTGCATGTTGCTGCGCCTCTCTGTGCTTCTTGCCTTGCAGTTTCTAATCGCTTATCTGCAAGCGGCACGTCTTGAGTCAGCATATCAAAAGAAAAAGCCCACAACTTCCACTTACCTTTTTTTTAAAGTTTTATCTTCTTTATTTTCTCCCAGCGCCTCCATCTCTGCATCAGCCGCCCTTTCTCCATCAACTTCCCCCGCACACTTCACTTCTCTCACACACTCCGCTCTGAACACACATGTAGGGGTGGTCTCTTAAGCTGCGTCCTTTATCAGCCAATGCTTCCATCTTGAAGCGCCTCACCATACCGGAAAATTAAAGAATTTCATTTTTTACCAGCGTGAAGCTCTGGTTGCTGCCAAGCAAACAGAGAAACGATTACAGGGGAATAAAATGTAACAAAATTAACTTTTCAATGCAAATTTTGAGGTGTTTGTACAAAAAGAATACATAAATTCAAATAGATAAATTCAATAGGAAGGATGTGAAGATGATTACATTATGGGGAAAACAGAAGAAAATGACTTTTGCTTCAGTGCCTCCATCCAGGCCATTTATATCAAGGTGAACTCACTACATAGTGACCCCTCTGGAAATAAGTGATAAAGGAACTATGCATGGTGTATAATTCACTGGATTCCATTTGCTTGATTATGTCAATATTTAATTATGTCAACTTGTGTGTGCGTGCGCGTGCGTACGTGTGCTTGCTTGCGTGCGTGTGTGTGAGTGTGTGTGTCTGTGTGTGTGTGTGTGCGCGTGCATGTGTGAGTGTGTGTGTGTTTTATAGGGCTTTGAATTTTTAAAAACCCTTGGCCTTCTGCTGGTAATTTTTGATGAAACCAGTCTGCAAAATCAATATTTCATGCTTAAATAAGACTTATTATTATATACTAATTATTCACCGTTTTACCTGTTTGTGTGTGTGTGTGTGTGTGTGTGTGTGTGCCGTTAATAACATTCAAATTTATCAGCTCCACTGTGTATTGATCTGTGACAGTAGCTGGACACACACAGAGAGGAAGGCAGTGCAGTATTCCTGGTATGGGTGAAGGAAATAATGAGGTCGACAGGTTCCCAAGATTTGCTTGTGGCTTGTTTTAAAAGCAAACCGAATATACTTCATAGTTGAATAAAAACGAATAATTTGTACACTTTATTTCCTTTATGTCTCCGCAAAACATGCAGTAAATGTGTTATTTCCAGAGGTAAAGTATGCAAGCATTCGCTCAGATGGGTGATGTCATTAAACGACGCTCAGATTAAACCACCAACACAAACTAGAGCAGTTGTAGCCCAATGAAGCAGCTAACTGCAAAGCTAACAGAAGCACTCACGGTGATTTAGTGATCAAACAAAGGAAAACCTATCTGCAGCTCTAGTAGATGTGCTAAGTGCACTTTAGGTTGGGGAAAAATCACAGAATGTACATTTTGATTTGCTTGGAACTTTGAGTGCGTCTGCTCAACAAGCACACATTGCATACATATTGCTCATGAGCGCTCAAGTGCATGATCGCTCTGTTTGAGTTCATGAATATTCCAGTGATGTCTTGCATGAGCAGCTCTCCAAAGGTCTCGCCGCAGAACTACGTCTGGACTCTGGACCATCCGGGGCCGTTCTTGAACACCGCGTCTCCTTCACCGTAGTAGAGCTGCTTGTATGTTTTGGGTCATTGTGTGCTTGCATCAGCCAGGTTCTACCATAGCCTCAGGCGAAGAATTCTCCTGTAAAAGTTCTCAATGCAGTTTGGAATTAATTTTCTCTCCCAAATTCTGCAGTGCCTCTCTCGTACAAACACAAACACAGTAGTTGGCCGTGTGTCACACGGAGATTGCGGAGCTTTTGGCCTTTAAACGAACAGTAATGGACCTATTTTGTTTGTTCTCATAGTGGACATAAGGACAGAGACTCTATATGTCTGGCACTGTAACCCTTGCATTCTTTTTTCACCTCCCTCCGCATTCTATATTATACTGTGATACATTCTTATGGTGAGATCTGCAGCACACCCACTCATATAATCGCAAAAAGCACTAAACTCCTCCATTCGCAGACAGTTCTTCCTACTTTAGACAGATGAAGCAGATACGGAGGATTTTTGCACCCTGCACTTCATCACAGCACTTCTGCTCAGTATGTATCAGGTGATTGCATGACTTGTAATACTGCTATCTACATGAAGCAGGTACTGAAGGCTGGTAGTGTCGCTGTGTGTCTCCTTGTGCATCGAGACTCCAGCTGTGTCCTGCATCAAGTATTATCCAGTCAAAATAGGACAGGGGTCATTAAATGGGAGCAGTGATGCTACAAACACGACCACTGGCTACAAATGATACATAAGTACTTTCTCTTTTTGTCCCCACTCGTCTCTGCAATAATTTCAGCTGAAATAGGACTAAATCATCCTCTTTTTTGAAGTTTGTGACAGTTTTATGGGCAATTTGTGTGTTCTTGCAAGTGATGAAATGCGATATGAGTCACATTGTGCAAAACTTACTGCTACAAAATGCATTAAATATAAACTTTAATAGTGCGGGTAGTGAGGGGGAATTACGGGAGAATTAACCTGAGACGTGTTTGTTGTTGGAGGAAACCGGAGTACCTGGAGGAACACAGCAAGGGCCGAGGCCTGCAGGGGACTCGAACCCAGGACCTGGTCCAACCTAAATACAACACTGTTTTCCAAAAATTACAGAAATGAACAAAATCATTATTAAATCACATTAAAATCCTCCATTGTGTTGCTCTGAAATAGATTTTCTCACCCCGTGTAGCACTATTCATGACTTCCTGTGGTGCTCCATTCTCTTCAATGCTTATTTGAATCAGATTTTGTATTGTAGGTTGTTTTTGTACCTCCGCATCAATCTGTGCCATTTGGACGCAGGACATTTGATTCCAGCTCCCGTGTGATTGCAGGGGGAATCATTATTGGGTCCCCTCAGAGGGCGCCCTCTGCAGCTCTCCTCCGCTCACATCCACTCATTTACCTCCAGAACAATATTACATAGACGCAGGAAATGAAGATAGACCAGACAAGACAGGCAGGCAAACGCATCATCCTATTGTGCTGCAGTTTGTCATTTATCTTGCACCTTTCCAGCTCCGTCACTTCAGTCCTCCACCTTCTCAGCACCTCGCAGCTTGTAGCCGTGCCAAACTGCTTATTTTGCAGGGATTACATGTGACAGAATTCCGTGTCCATGTAAAATGTAGGACAGATTGAATGACACCCTTGCGGCGACGGCAAGCCTTTTAAAAATGAGAGTGAAGATGGTGTTTGTGTGTGTGAGAGCGAGAGAGAGGTGGGATTAGAGTGTAATCTCTATATCTTTTGCTCCGAATGTCCAGGAAATGTGTTTCCATCCCTCTGCTTCTGTCAGCTTCTTTGTTTTCTGCAACGACCACAGAACATCGTCTCGCGGCACAACTGCAATAAATCTTGATATTGCTGTCATGTCACTACCTGAACAACTTAAATGTTTTAGTTGGTGATAACATACACAGATATTTGAGCTAGTACAGCTCATGGAAGCCATTAAAATGAATGAACAGCATAAACACTATGGTGTAACTGGGAAATAATGGCCCTGGACATTTCCTCTAATCTTCATCACAATGTAAAATGAATAAACTAATCCAGCTGCCACCTCCTTGGTATGCAGTGAACATGTTTCCTGGACTCTTAGCTGGATGCTGCGGCTGGATGCACATGCTGGAGTTCACTGGAGCTTATCTTCAGAGACCCGGCCCTGTGTTTTAGAACATTTCATGACAGAAGTGGAGGATTTCTGTGTTGGCTATAATGAAAGCCAGAGACCATAAGCACAAACTCAATATTCATGCTTTCTATCCAGGGACATGCATGCATCGTAATGACGTTACATATATAAATAAATGTAGATCTGCAGCTGAGGAACGCTGCAGTGTGAGAAATGCAGCAGTTATCATCATGTATAGAACTTAACAAACTAATCTGCATATTTAGCTGTTGTGTGTCCACCAAATGGATCCATAGGGAGCATCTGGGAATGCAGCACTGCTTCAATCCACACTAACAAAGCTCTCCTCCTAAAATGATAATGGAACTATTTGTAATTTATATTTATATGCCCAGTGTAGCTCAATGAATTTACTTGTTAACAACAAAAAACAGCTCAATTAAAATGTTTGAGGTAACTTCAATTTAGAAACCAATTTTCTCTCACCAATTAATAAAATAAAAAATCAGATTTATTAAACTGTTGGTTTCAGCTCTGAGCCTGCTGCCATCGGCTTTTCAATTATGTTCAACTGCGGTTTCCAGATAGAGTAACTATCTGTCTTACATACTTTCACTTAGAAATGTCATTCCACTTTGAAGAAACACTTTCAACTATTTCTCATGGATGCTGATTTTCCTGGCTGTTCATAGTTTCGGAGAAATTGTGACTTCATCATGATACTGCACATTTTCTCAAATTAGGCCCAAACACTTTGAAACGACATTTCAGCTTGAAACTTCAAACCTACTCCAAACTGTTCAGCACACCAAAGACTTTACAGGGTGTCAACAGATACTTCTGAAAACCACACACAGAAACACACACAGAGACACAAACACACACACATTTGCTGTCAGACTTGCATGGCTTTTCTCACATGCACATCATACACACACGCACACACACATGCACACACACACACACACACACACACACACACACACACACACACACACACACACACACACACACACACACACACAGACACACACACACAGAGATTCAGATACATTTACATATATATATATAGTACATCCTAACACATGCACACACACATACACAAACACACACATGCCCACCTAACCATCCCATACACTACAGCAGACGCCTTGGCAACATCCCTATACACAATAGCAGCCTCCAGGAACACCATAGCAACTGCCCTAGCAACTAATCAAAGCACCATAGCAACCACTCTCACAACCGCCTCAAACGTCACAGCAACCACCGACATTATCATAGCAACCACCTTGAACATCTTAGCAACCACAGAGATTGACCACTGAGAATTGTTCCTCTAGCTTCAACATTGATAAAGTTTTGATAACTTTTAATATTCTTCTTCAACTCAGCCTCCTTTTGCTGCTTTTCTAACCGTCTCAATCGCTCCACAGCTTCTTCAGAAAAACACTTTTGAGTGATGTATGACTTGAAGTATATGCAGTGGACCGTTTTCATCAATGTCTCTATGTAGGACAAACATCTGATCCAAATTAAATTAGGGCAAACATCTGATCGAGGCCACATCCTCCAAGAAGCAGAGAAGTAAGATGACTTTTTATTCCACTCTTTTCATTTGAGGTGTAGTTAGTTATGCTGAGACACTCCAGCGAGTCATGTGGGTGCTGTTAGGTAAGAAGAATTGTTTTACTGAATGGAGAAACATAATGAGACCCACATCCTTCTGGTGCAATACAATGGATTTATAAAACCACTATCTTAAACTTTATACGCTAAAGATATGAATGGTAAATGGACTGGACTTAGATAGCACTTAAGTTAAGACCTCACATTTGTACACGGGTGGCAGGATCACACCGTGCAAGGAGCCAAGTGGCACAACAGGAGCGGTTGGGGGTTCAGTCTGTTCTGTGAAAAAGAAGGGAAGTTTGGAAGTTTGATCCGTGAAGTGTCTTGCCTTGGTTGGCATTCCTAACCTCATTCAGGGGCCAGGTAGCGTTCCCACCTCCCCGCCGACCACAGACCAGCCTCCAGGGAGCTGAATGGTGTCAGCTGAGATTGTTCAGAGTTTGGCTGCCTCTGTGCTCTTATCATCCTATTGAATAAAAGTACTTCTTGTGTTTCTATAGCAACTGTTCCCACTCATGTCTTCAGGACACTGAGCAATGCAGAGAATGAAGAGCAGCATGACAGTCCTACCTGAGCATTTTTATTTATTTATTCATACAGCGGCTGTTGGCAAATTAAGAGTCGCCTGAAATTGATTTTTAAAGGCCAAACCTGTTACCGACAGTAATACTTTGAAGCCAGACGTTTGGATGGTATTTTATGTATTGAAATTTCACGTGTCCATTATAATAAGGTTGAAATAGAATCTGTTTAGATCTTCCAGAAGAATTGATTGGAGTTCTCCTGGTGACTGTTTGGGTTTCATCTGGGTTGTTCCTGTTTCCTCCCACATGCCAACAGAAAGTCTCAGTCACCAGTAGGTGTGTATGCGAGTGTGAATGAGTTTTGCCTGTGTAGGTGTGTGTTTTCCCTGTGTACACTGCCTCTCACCCAGTGAATGCTGGCACACGATCCAGCTCTCCCCCACAGCCCTGCACATGATAAGTGACTTTAGAAAATGGATGGATGGATGGATGGACGGACAGCTGGACAAATGGATGGAATGATGATGTATGAACTGATGAAAGGATGGAGGGAAGGAGGGAGGGAGGGATGAATGGATGGTTGCCTCTGAAATGGCCTTCAGTTGTCCTTGGCTGTTTCTCTGCTTTGTTAGTCAGGATTCTTCTTTCTTCACCTTTATTTCTCTTCTCTTTCCAACCCCCATGTTTCCCTCTCAGGTGTTGAGGAGTGATGAAGGTGATGTGATGGCAGAGGTGGCAGGTAAAGAACTCTGGACCAATCAGAGCAGACTGTCTGCTGCACTTTGAACCAAGCAGAGGTGACAGGTCAGAGCACTAACAGGTAAGATTGTAGAATTCTGTTTCTGTTTTCTTAGAAAAATTGTCCATGTTATAACTTCATCATATTTTCAAAGTACTCCTATCGTGTTTGTGTTAAAAGTCACCTAATACAATATTTCGAAATGTATTATCTTTAAAAGCATATTTGAACGAAAGCCTCTTTTCAATTGCTTAGTTATGATGTATTGAGTGCAGAAAGCATAGGTGTTCCCAATAAGAATCAGAAAAACAAAAGTGTACCGTGCAGTCGCAAAATAAATATTGATTCTGTTGAATATGTTTTTCACATACACGTCACTCTGACTCTCTGCAGAATGGATTTTACCAACTGTACAGACGGTGTGTTTGCCACCAGCACCAGCACCAACACCAGCGGTTATGACTCAGACGAGACCGCCCCTACCAGTAAGATCCTGCTCACCATGACGCTGTCCGTCGTGGCCATCCTCACCACGCTCTTCAACTGCCTGGTGATCACGGCCATCGCAGTCACCCGCAAGCTGCACCATCCAGCCAACTACCTCATCTGCTCGCTGGCAGTGACCGACCTGCTGGTGGCCGTGCTGGTCATGCCCTTCAGCATCATCTACATCCAGAAACAGACCTGGGTCATGGGTCAGGTGGTGTGCACCATCTGGCTCAGTGTGGATATCACCTGTTGCACGTGCTCCATCCTCCATCTCGCTGCGATCGCCATTGACCGTTACAGGGCCATTACCGACGCGGTGGAGTACTCCCGCAAACGCACCGGCGCTCGGGCTGGGGCCATGGTCGCCGTGGTTTGGTTCTTGTCCATCCTCATCTCACTTCCACCTCTAGTGTGGCGATACTACAGTGGCGATGCCGAGCATGAGGACCAGTGCATCATCACCCACCATCACATGGCTTTCACCTTGTATGCCACCCTCGGAGCATTTTACATCCCCCTGCTGCTCATCCTCATCCTCTACTACAAAATCTACAGAGCTGCTCAGACCCTCTACATGCGCAGGGAGGCCAGTCGGGCAAGCCGACACTCGTGCATGACCAACGGGAGTATGATACCCTCGTCCTACCCGGCTGGGGACGGTGACAATGATGGGGGACCTCGGAGTCCGGAACCCGTTAGCCCCCCGGAAAAGTCTTACTCTGAACCCTCGACTGAGGAGCCTCCACGTGAACGGGTGCGGGTCTCAGTAAAGAATTTCAAGAGCAAAACACGCCGTCGCGAGTCTCACTATAGTGAGTCACGCCGGGGTCCGATTTACCAAGGACCACGGATCTCAGGGTCACGAGAGCGCAAAGCAGCATCCACACTGGGTTTGATATTGGGGGCCTTTGTCATCTGTTGGTTGCCATTTTTTGTCAAAGAGGTGATTGTCAACACATGCAGTTCTTGCAGCACTTCCATGGAGATGGCCGACTTCCTTACATGGTTGGGTTACCTCAACTCCCTGATCAATCCTCTCATCTACACCATATTTAATGAAGACTTCAAAAAAGCTTTCCAAAAAATGGTTAGGTGCAGCCATTACCTCTGATGGGTACGGTGATTGTACCTGCACACCATCATGCACTCATACAATAAGAGAGGGAGGGGGTGAGTTAATGGCTGGAGGTGAGAGAGCACTGATTGAATGTGTCTAATAATCTGAAAGACAAAATGACTTACACACGTGACACTTACACACACTTTGGCAGACACTTCAAAAGCCTAGATGGCAGGAGCTCAGCAGTTTCTCACTGAAGTCCAAGCGCTGCTATTAATAGAACAGACTGAGGTCTCCTGGATGCTAATTGGTGTGTGCTGGGACAGCGACATGCTGGTTTGTAGAAAATGGGCCGCCACTGACAGTTTTTAGGTCTCGGTTCTGGGCATTAATGATCAGCCCCATTTAAATGTCTGGGAATAGCTGACCATTATGTCTGATCCATCTAATGACCTCCTTCCGTTCAGTCCTCTCTGCTGGCTGAAATATAAAACATGTGTAAAATACCCACAGCATACCATGTTGTGTCCTTGTGGTTTTGACTTTTTTCAGGGTCTCTTCTCTGTCACAGTGATTTGACAGAAATATTTGAAGAATTTGCTACATATTCAGCTTTGCAAAACATTTCAACATCCTACATTCAATCAATCAACAGTGTAAATAAGTCAATAGATAAATCTATTGAGTAACTAAGCCGTGGCTTCCTTGTCTGGTAATGAAATAATTAATTTTCTAATCCTACAATGAAAGTATGTTACCCACCAAGTCCCAATAGTTGCTGATTTACTCCTTCTCCATTGTGTTGAAACTCATTCTTGACCTGAGACACAGTCCATGCTGTTGTTTATCCATAACAAACTTTCAGAAACACCAGAGGATCAATGTTGAACAGGCGAGTTGGAACTGTTGGCTGAAGAGTATCGGGTTCATGTGACTCTGCCACTGGTTTTGCACTCTGATTGGTTACTTCTGAAGACATTTTGCTGTTTGTTTCTCCAGGAACCATTACACCCCCCATCCCATCTCAGGCCGCCCCCGCCTCTCACCCACACCATCTCCAGCTTTGAGTTCATAAATATGACCAGAACCGCTGGTGGAGAAAATACTCGTTACATTACTCCCACTCACGTTCTTGTAATAGAACTACTATTTCTTCACTGCCTCCAAAGAGGTCAGGCACTCTGTGGATGGAGACGTGGGTGAGTCAAACATGAGCGTGGGTGTGTGGCAGGGGGATGAAACAGGGCGACGTGTCTGACAGTGATGTATGTATACACTTTCTCTCACGATCTGTCAACAATCAATAAACAGCCACACCTGACAGCCATATCCTGCTGATGTTGTCTTTGCAGTGAAACACCTGCTGTGACTTGATGATTGGGTAGAGTATTGTTTTATCTGTGTGTGTGTGTGTGTGAGTGTGTGGAGAGAGATAAGAACAAGAACCATAGAAAACTGTCTGATAATCTGTATGTGTAAATGAATGCTGATATGATATATTGTAATCCCATATCAATGTGAAAGACGCCCGGTGTGCTTTCCATAGTCTGATATGATAGCGCCCCACTGTGGCAAAGGCCAATACTACAGTTGCCACAATAAACTGCATCATTCTTCTTCACCTCTCCAGCAAAGAATAATAAATGAAGAAGTATGGTATTGTTCATGCAGCCTCATTATCCCAAATAAAACAGAGTAAAAAAGTAATAAACATGAATATGCACGTGTGCCCTTCTGTCTTTGTTACACCCATAAGGTCCTCCTGTATTTGTGTATATTTAATGGATAAAATGAAATATTACTGTGAATAACAGACACAACAATGTTTTCACTTTTTTTCAAGCATCAGTGTTAGGATTAATGATAATGGAGTCATTTGTCTCTTTGCATCCATCATAATAAGGCTAATTTTTCTGTGCTGACATCTGCTGAATACGGGGAAAGAATGGAATTGGATAATTATGCCATCAACACAGCAGTGTCCATTTTGTTTTGAAAAAATGGAAATTCATATTAAATTTGCACAGGACATTTACTTTCTTATCCTCAACTGGCTGCCCAGACAACATTCACACAGAAACGCTTTATATTTTTATTACAGCTTCTCTTGTTTCCTCTTTCCTTTCACCCAAAACATTTGTTACGTACAAGAGAGAAACAGGAAAGCTGAGCAGGACTGAGGATCTGGACAATCCAAGGTTACACAGTCAAACAGCTGTAATAAAACAGAACCCCAAACAGCTTTAATTCTCTTATTAAGGCATATGAATGGTTCAATTCCATTATAATTTTGTAAAATAGTAACTGATGAAGTTCCACTTAATTACGCTTTGTGGGACCTTTGTGAAGCATTCATTGTCTACGGGGAATTAACCACCAGCAACACAGTCACACAGTTCAGTAGAATTTAATGAGATTTAAGAGACAATTAAAACTCAATAACAACTTGGTTGCACCAACTGCTGCTACAATTTAGCCCATATGTGCAACAAGCTGATACTTAAGACTGGCAAAAGAAAAACATTAATTTTGGTTTCCCATATTTCTTGCACTTTATTTCAGTAGCTCATCAAAACTGCCTTACAGAGACTTATGATCAGATGTGTTAAGATTCTCCCCATTAGGTGCATTCAAAGACACTCTGACATGGTAATTACATATCATGAAGAAGACGGTGACATCCAACCTCCCAGGAGCCTAAAGTCAAACAGAAGAGACTGGCTGAGATGAATAAGAAGATATTCTTTATTAATACAGGAGGGGAAATTAGAGATGAGTGGCAGCCTGGATGGGCTGATATTGGCTTATCTTGCATTATTAGAGTTGAAGGTTAACTTATTACCCATAATAACCTTTGACATTTATTTTTTTTAAATTGAGCCATCGTTGTAATTGTAGCTTTAGGGACATTTACAGGTAGCAGGAAGTCATTTATCTCTTGTGTCAAAGTTGTTATTCGCCGGGTTGCCAGATTGGTGCAGTTTCAGCGTGTTTTTTTGGGGGGGTGTCTGTGTCTTTAAACCTGGCAGCTGTGGCTATGCGCCGGAGCCAGCAGCCAGTATGGCGGACAGTGAGAGCGATGTGGAGACAGAGGGACTGGAAGCAGCTCTGGATGCTCTGTGCAGCAGATACTGCAGAGATGAACGCTACCTGAGCAGCAAAGACTACTGCACTCAATTCTGTGAGGTATGATTAATCAGCGACCGTTCAAAATCAAGCGATCACTGTCACTATTTGAAGCCCAACACTGTTAGCCCCGCTAGCTGACATTAGCCACCACGCTAAATGTATCGTTGTCTAAAAACACTTGTTTCAGCTGTCTGAAGCGTTTCCCCCCGTAAACACAGTAAAGCGTATCTGGGATGCTGTTACTAATATTCTGCGACGTAAATTTGATAATTTATCATTTCACAGGCGCTCTTTTCTTTGAATATGCTAATGCTATTGCTACCCAGGCGGCTAGCCAGGCTAGTAAACTCCCATCAACGTTATTATGAGAGCTGCTCATCTGCTGGCACACCAACTTTCCCTGTAATGACACTACAACCTGCGTGGAAACGTAATATCACAGATAAACGTTATTTTGCGGAATAGAATAACAAATTACTCCCAAAATAATAACATTTAAGAGGGGAATTCTTATGTGCGCAACTATTCAAACCACTCACACCAGTCTGATATAAGATGAGCTCACATTAAGCTATAATTATACTCTGCCAGAAGTTATAATAGAGATAATCATCATGTAATTAAATACATTTAATGATAAGTAAATACAGACAATTGCTGTCAGGCCTTTGCTTAGTAGATGCCACTTGTTTGCATAAGCTTCATCGTCACCATGGGTCTGTTGCACTGTTTTGACAGGTGCTGTTGACATGAACAGAAATAGAAATAAGAGTAATGTTAAAGAGACAAAGTAAGCAAGATCAGTAGAAGATTGATGATCAGCTGGTGGCGTCTTCTTGCATCCATTTGAATGTGTCTGCTGTGTTGTTTTTGTTGTTGTGCAGCTGGTGGAAGAGTACACGGGGCAGTGGCAGGTTCCTCTCCCTCAGCTGAAGGTTCTGCGGACGGCGCTCAGCTGTTTCACCAAAGCCACGGCCGCTTTCCCCGACGACTGTCAGCACATGCGCTATGTCCTCAGCAGTCTGGCCCTGTAAGTAGAACAAAAGTTGGTCTAAAAACAGAACTAGAAGTAGTAAATTGCACTCATGGCAGTTATTTCGCAACTAACGTGTCTTTGTTGTCTTGCAGGAGCTTCTTCGAACTGATGCTGTTCTTCAGCAAAGAGGAATTTGTGGAGGAACCTCTGAAAGACATCCTGGACTGCTTTCAGGTGAGGAAAACCAGATGAGAAGTGCAAACAAAGACGGTTGATAGATTCCCAGTATAGTATCTGAACCTGTTTGACTATTAAATGTAGGAGTGCCAGTCTGAGCTGCTGAGGCACCGGAACGCCTACCTGCAGCAGGTGAAGCTCACCATCAAAGGAGGAGGCCCGTGGGAGAATCCAGTGTTACAGCGAATTCTGAGGGAGGCAGACCAGCCACCCAAAGATGGTACGATCCAAATAAACAAGAACAACAGCAGAGAACAGTATTCAGCATGACCTAGTTTTGTTACACATGTATGCTCCTTCATTACATGCATTTACCCTCTTGATTCCCTCCGATGCAGTGGATGAATACCTGAGCTCGGAGGTTCCGCTGTTCCTGGAGCTGCGCGTTCGTTACCTGCAGGCCTGCGAGCGAATGCAGGAGGCCATGGCTTTGTCTAAGAGCTGCCTGGAGAATCGCCAGGCCGGAAAGCATCTGTACTTCCATCAGGCCTACCTGACGTGCCTGTACAAGGCCTCCCTGCACGAAAGTCTTCATAAGGAGGTGAGAGATGGAGCAGTGGCCCCTCAAACGCCAGTGATGGAGGTGAATGGAACATATAATGTAAAGATATGTAAAAGGAATCTGATAAAACGGTTCTTTAATAATGTGAATTTTGAAAGAACTGTAACAAACTTGTAAATTAAATCAGCTTTCTCATAGTCTTGATATTTGGCAACTCAGTTTCCTTATGACACATATCCAAACACCTAATAAGGGTATACTGTGGTCTCTATCTTCCCTCTTTCATTGTGTCTTGGTCTGTAGATGGCAGAGATCGATGGGCGCGACGCGGTGGAGATCATCTGTAACACAGAGAGCGTGGAGAAAGACGAGCTCCTGCTGTCGCTGTGTAAAGCTTTCCTGACCCAGCAGCTTCACAACGGAGACATGTACTACATCTGGTCAGTATGAGCTTCACACTCCAGCGTGACAATCAAGCTGATGGCACCGTTTCATGTTTCATGTTGTGTTACTGACCCAGATTTTGCGGTTATAAATGATTTTATTTTCGTCGTGTAAACGTCTTAATCAGAGCAAGACGCCTCCTCGAGCGTTTCCTCAGAGGAACTCGCCTCCTACTGTCATTACACAACATGACACGCACACTCAGACAGCAGCCGAATCCCACTGATGTCAATTGAAATTGCACTAAAGACAAAAACTACCTACTCTACACCTTGTTGTAGTGTAATTGTCGGGCTCTGATCTGTCCTCTGGTGCTCGCCCTGCAGGGACCTGGTGTTCATCTGGAGCCGGCTCCACCTCAGGGCTCACCCCTGCAGTCAAGGCTTCCTGGCTGAATGTCGGCAGCTGGCCTCCTCTGCCTCAAACGTCAGAGCCATCTTCCCCTTCATCAAAGTGGTCACTACAGAGGTGGGGCTCCACACACACACACACACACACACACACACACACACACACACACACACACACACACACACACACATACACAGTAGGTTTGTTTTCATTTGGTGCATGTTGTATGTGTGTGTGTATGTTGGCCAGCTTGCCGGTGAAGGCATGCAGTTCTGCGTGGATCTGTGTGTTCGGGCGTTGCAGCTGTGTGACCTGCAGGCCGACCATGTGACCCGCTCGCTGGTTTGTAAAACCATCGCCTTCCTGCTGCCTCACGACCTGGAGATTTGCAGAGCCTGCGCCCTGCACGTCTTCTGCCACGAACGCAGCCTGGAGGCCTACCGGACCGTCTGCTCGCTGTACATGCATCCGGACCAGGAGCCTCATCTGCACAACAGCCCTGTACGAACCAGCGTGCGCTTTCATATTCTACAGGTAAGATGGGGAAGAAGAAGAGGAGCTGTGCCAATACACTTAAGAATCTATACTTTCATATCTATAGTTGTGAATGTTTGTTTTAATATAACATTCTTGGTCTTGATGTATTTCTTTCTTTTCTCAGATTCTGAAGCAGCACCTGTGTTTCGACCCCGAGTTTTGGAACCTGCTGACCCTGAGGACCCACTGTGTGGAGATGCTGAGTGACACGGTCATGAAGGACGCCGCGCTGAGTGAGATGAAAGAAGAAGAAGAAGAGACGGAGTCGAATGAAGAGCCGACGACAAACGACTGCATAAGTGACGCCGAGCCGAGCGTCTGTGCATGCCAGTGTGCTGATGAGCCCTGTGAGAACCCTGAGCCTCCAGAGGAAGAAGAACAGAATGCTGTCAAAGAAGAAGAAGAGACGAAGTCCGACCCCCCTAAGCCTCTACTGAAAACGAGGAAATGGAAGAGGAGACTGCGAAGGAGGAAACGAGCTAGTTCAGACGATGAGGCAGAGCTCCATGATGATCCAGAGTTTAAATACAACCTCAAATCAAGTTCTGCAGAAAACATCCCTATATACTCGCTCAGACGCAATCATGTTGACGTGGAAAACACTCCTTCTGTTAAGTTCCCTCTAAACCGCAAGAGGGAGTACTTGGCCAGATGCGTGAAGAACCAAATCCTTAAAAGAAAAGGCCAGAAGAAGAGGTGGCTGCAGGGTCTCCCCAAGCTGGAACAGGTGCCGGCGGTTATAGAGACCAAGGTCCGATTAAAGGGGAAGAGACGAGGACGGAAGCCCATCTCACTGCTGGAACTGTCTTTCCCTGAAAATGAGATACGGCTGGCGGGGGAGGTACTCGGGTTTGGGTCGGACGTTGGTGCGGAAGACAGGCAGGAGGAGACAGAAGCAGGGCCTCACCTGGATCGTGAAACGGAACAAGAGCCAGAGGAGAGCGAGGACGTAGACGATGCTGGAGAAGGAGAAGGAGGAGAAGAACAAACCGAAGAGGAATCGGACTCGGAGCAGGTTGCAGGTGTCGTCTCTGCGACTGAAGCCGATCCAGAGCTCGACGGTTCAGCCTTACAGTTACTGGACTGTCCTATAGAACTGTTCCACAGCTACTCTCTCAAGTCCAGAAAGACCGATGCCAGCAAACAGGAAGCTTCTGCACCGGATGAGCTCAACGGCGACGCACAGCTGGAGCACCAACCCACAACCAAAGTTTCAGGCACTGAGGTCAGTTTTCTTCCGTTATTATCAGCTCAAAATCAGGAACCATAGAAGTATGTTCTGCTTTTTAGATGTATTCTGAGGAAACATTTAGCTTTATTTGTACAGTAATTCAACACCAAAACAGAGAAACATAATAATTACTTTGCTTGTGCCCCATATGGAGTAAGAACTAATAGATTTGGGAGCTCTTACGATGAAAATGTGCATAATAATAATAATAATGAAACTAAGTCATTTAAGTGCTTATTTGGATGTGTTCTTAATGCTGATACCCATTTAAACCTTAAGTGCTGTTCTGTTGCGCTTGTGTGTCTCCAGGTGAAAACTAAGAAAACATGGAAGGAGCGAATGCTGCGTACGCAACAATACGCCCACTTGAAGTACCATTGCAAGTTTTGTCGCAAGGACTACAGAGGGTTGAACGTTATGAGGCATGTCCTCTCCCACCTGAAGTTGAAGAAACTGAGGTGTATCCTCTGCGGAAAGCACTTTAAACATCTGCCTTTTGCCAGAAAGCATGTGATGGAGCACCTCGGTGAGATGTGCAAGCAGACGTCGAGCGGTAAGGATCTTTGCTCTCAGGAGGCTCCGGCTGCAAATGGAACGGTGGATCTGGTGGAAAATGATGACGGCAGACACGAGGGTGAAGATGAGCCGCCGACTCCTGAGGGAGACGTTGCGAAACCCAAATCTGCAGGCAGAGTGAAGTTGTCCAAACTGGGGAGGGAGGCGAGGATCATCCGGAACCTCCGCACGCTCATCAAGAAGACGTCTGCCGTTTACAAAAAGTGCAAGAACCCTGACACTAACATACGCAAGAAGCTGGACTTCAAGGACGAGCAGGTGGTCATCAAAGACGACCTGGTGATCGTGAGAGGTCCACTTGTGCACGAGGAGGCGGCAGGAGAAGGGAAAGAAGAGGCGACAAAGGAGGAGAAGGAGGAAGCGACAAAGGAGGAGAAGGAGGAAGCGGCAGAAGAGGAGAAGGATGAAGCTACAGGACAGAAGGAGGATGAAGATGCAGGAGAGGGGAAGGATGAAGCGGCAGGAGAGGAGACGGAGGAAGCAGCGGAAGATACTAAGGAGAGAAAGGAGGAAGCTGCAGGAGAAAATGGATGCGGTGTGGACTTCACGTACCACTTGTGTCCCTCAGAGACCTGTGACAGAGTGTTCTTGAAGATCAGCTCCACCCTGACCAGACACGCCATCAGGTGCCATATGGAAGAAGACAAGGTGCTGGAGAAGACTTTTGTTTGGGCCAAGCACAAGTGCACCCTCTGCTTCAGGTAAGACATGATGATGATGACCAGCACCAAGACCAGCAGTGTCCTGGATCAGTGCTTCTCAAACCCTGAGTCCCTGAGTGTCAGATAGACGTTATGTCACAAAAAAGCAAATTGTACCACCTTCATTATACATTCTACTGCAGTTAAATCTCTTGCTAATGTCAGTGAAACTCTCTTCTCTCCCTCATCAGGTCCATTCAGTTCCTCCAGCATTATAAGGACCACATGAGACTTCATAATGGACCTCTGCAACACTTCTGCTACCACCTGGAGTGCGACCAGCGCTTCTCCACCCGTCCGGAACTAAAAGACCACCTCAGGGCCCACCAACCCCTCAGACCCCAGTGCACCTTCACAGACTGCGAGAAGCTCTTCTCAGGCTTTGCCGCTCTCTACGATCACGAATGGAGACACTACATCCCCGTACCTCAGAGGGACGAGATGGAGTTGGGACAGAACAGGCAGAAGCTACTGCAGCAGCAGCAGCGGCAGGAGAGTCCCGAAGCTCCATGGAAACAAAGGGTGAAGGTGGAGGAGCTTTGGCTGCAGAGTAAAAAAGAGCCCAGTCATAAAAGCCACCAAGTGGATCTCAGCAACACGATGAAGAGTCAAGAGCAGCCGTGTGAATTAGGTTCCTCAGTCAGCAGTCGAGATCCGTTGAGATCAGACGCGTGTTCAGAGACGGCAGGCTTGGGTAACAGTGTAACCCCCGTTAACGGCTATGAGGAGGGCAGGAAAGGCCAAGAATTAGGGGAGAGCTCCACATCCCAGACTAATGCCGCAAGCAAGAAGGCCCGAAGGAAATCGCCCATCCTGGTGGACCAGCTCAACGTCAGAGAATTCGCCGAATCCTCCACTTTAGCCGAGGGGATCCAGAAGACTCTGGGAGAGCCGCACATCACCGAGCACAAAACCTTCAAGCCCGAAGATCCGTCGTACGCCACCTTCGTCAAAGCTCCCTTCATCCGCCCGCCGCCCTCCACCTACCTGGACGAGTCGGTGCTGTCCATGCGCAAGAGAGGCTCCACCGGACAAGCGCCCAAGACGTACTGCAGCTGGAAGAGAGTGAAGGCGCCCGAGCCGCAGAAGGAGCATAAGGGGCAAGACGCCGTCCCCGAGCACAAGATCAGGCACCGCTGCAACAAATGCCTCTCCTCCTTCAGCACCGCGGCAGAACTACAGAAGCACCAGACACTCAACACCTGCTCGGCTCTGTTCGGCTTTGATTCAGATGATGAAAGTGAGTGCAACCCCCGAGACAAAAGCAATTACTGTGTGTATTCTGAAGCGCCTGATAATCACTGTCCTCTTTTTATCCGTAGGTTAGTAGAGCGAAGAGGAGCCTGGACCGGACGTTTGTCTCCTGCCGGCTCGGCTCGGGACGAACCGGACGGATAACAGCTCCCGGTGGACGTTTCTCCACGCATGACACTGGAACGCTTCATCCTCACACCAGATCCTGCACTAAATCTCATACGCAGACATCAGCCACAGAATCTACATATCAAACAAACGGTCAAATGAAGGATTCTTCTCTTGGGATGAATTAAGAACGAATCCGACCACCAAATCAAGACTTCTGAACCCATTTCAGTGTAAAACATAATCATGTGAGAGGTAGACAAAACAGGAATAATGCTGTTGATTTCTTGATTATTTTTGAATTCTCCCATTTTGAAACGATATCATGAACAGTGAAAGCAACAGAAACATCTTAAGAAACCTCAAAGGAGCGACGTCCCGGAATGGAAACCAGATGTGTGCTGGAGATGAGGAAATCTCCACGGAACCACTGTTGGATTCAACTCCTCAGGTAACGTGCCGATGTGTGTGTTAGTAGAGAACACACAGCAAGGGGAACAGATATCTCCGGACATGATCACACACACACAAACACTCAGATATTTGCTTCTCCAGATCATGCGTGTGTCTACTGTGTGGAGCGTTCAGTCGTTTGCACTGCAGCATAAAAGAATGAAGCTTTTGAGCAGAAGAGGAGACGAATCTGCACCACTTTAATCACTATGACGTCATACATAATGAGAGAAATCCTTCTGGAAAGCCGTCCTCCTGTCGCGGCGTAGCTCCAAAACTCAACCACTAAGACTTTGACATATTTCCATATTTCTTGTTTCTGTCTTTTTGTTTTTTGTCCCAGTTTGACCCGTTGACATTTAGCATGGACTACATGCTGCTGTGGGTCAGAGACTGAAGCCTTAATCAAGCTGTTAAAGTGTGTAGCACTTTCCTTTATGACTCTACTAAAAACAAACACTTACATATCTAACACGGTCTAATTCACTGGTGTAGAGAAGCAGCCATGTTGTGTAGTCTAGTGTACTCTAGACTGCGGCCGTTCAAAAGCCATACCAAAAATGATCTCATTGGCCTGCGGCCGATGTTGGCACAGCGGCTTCGAAAATGATCCTGTAGACTAAAGCGTCGGTCCTCCTCGAGCTTTTCTTGCTCCCCTGAGTGGACACAGCGCCCCCTACAGCCTTTAAACTCCTCTGCTTAATAGTGCTGCACAACACTACGAACCCTACGTCAAATCAGTGAAAGAAAGTAGAGTTCCCATGGCTTCAGCATATGAGACATGCATGAACCGTGTTTTGACATTGAGACTTTCGGGCAGTGATGGACACACACACACACAACCCAACCCAACCCAACCCTCCTCCTCAACAGTGTTTCACTTTGGTCTTCCAGATGAATCCTGCAGGGTCATGAGTCAGTGATGTTAGATATCAGCGCCGGTTCTCTCCTCTTCCATAGTCTTCATGGTTAGAATCTCACATGTTACTGATAATAAGTATTCCCAGCTGTAGGCTCACGTCTGTGTGTGTGTGCCGGTTCTGCACTGGGGAACCGTGTTTGTCTTCTGCTGATGGGTTTGAGACCCTGCATGTCGCAAGCTGCTGTTAGTCACAGTAGCTGCGACCCAATTATCTGCAAAATGTAAATCTGCCTTCATTCTTCAGCAATATGACACTGAGCAGCACACAAGGTGTTCAGACGTCATCCGTGCCAGCATGGAGTCACATTAGAGGCTTTGACATGTAGATGGAAGAAAACACTAGAAAGTATTCCACTATTTCATGGACATGATTCATTACTTTTGCTAGTTCTTCATTTTTACTGGATTTGTAACATGACCAAGTACAGTATTTAAGTTTTTTTTAGAAGTTGTCATGTAAATACATCAGTTTCAATGTGTTCTATAATGAGACTGTGCACTGAAACAGGCTTATTTATATGTATAAATGTGAATAGACTGGATTTGTACTGGTAATGATTTTTCCTCTATTTTTCTTAAAGAAAAACTGCTCAAATTTGTTTTGAATAAACAAATGAAATTCACATCCATGAGGAAAGTTTTACAGGCTGATTTTGCGACGACGACACAATGAGAGAGACGACACCGGGTTCAGTATATATATATAGATTTAATTTAGCTCAGCATTGCATATTGATCACTGGCAAACATATTGCTTTGTTTTCCTGATACATGTGAGGTAATTTTAGCAACAAACAGGGAACATTAAAAAGAAAGTTAAAATTGTAATCGAGCTACAAGAATCAAATCCACATTAGTTCCATCCTGTCATATTTCTTCCTATGATATTTATTTCACGTTTCCAGTTTTACTCACACAAACCTGTCACTGAGTTTATCTGATTCAGCAGGTCTGACCTCTGACGTGACAGGCAGAGAGGACAGCAGAGCAGTGAGACAGCAGGACAGGTCTGTCCACCGTCACAAGCAGCTGAAGCCGTTCCATTTCCGTTTCCAGTCTCGAGTTAAGCTTTTGGTACTTGTAGCTTCTAAGTGAAAGACTCCAAAGAGTGAGAGTTGTTGTAAAGATGCAAACGGGGCTGTTCAGTACAGCAGCATGCAGTGTTCAGTACAGAGCATCCATTACTGTTCCCAAACCTTTTCTTTTGCACCTGAGATATGAACATATTTCATTGTGGGAACAGGAAGCCTCTTTCCTAAAACGCTTCACAAGTTTAACGCCGCCTGCTCGCTGTAGTTAACACGCCGCTATAACAGGGTGTCTGCATATCTGAGGTCAAACATTGAAAAATAATGTCAACGTTAAATCAGCCTGCGTGAGCAAACAGATGCACAAAACGCTGCTGTCGTCGTTTAAACTGCCGCGTTTTGTCATTGTGACTTGTGTGCATCTGGGCTACATAATAAAAAACATCGCGGCGTGTAATCGGTCGTTGCAGACACCCTGAAATAAATAAACTGGACTAACAATGCACGATAAACCCGCTGGATGTTTGTGTAAAATGGGTCTCGGCAGCATTCAGAGTTGGTGATAAACATGCAAAGTGTCTGCGTGCATCCCAAAGGGCTACAGCTTCCATAAATATTTCATCCCCACCCCCCTCCCACCCAATATATTTACAATTTCTCTACTAAATCTGTGCTGAAACACAGAGGTAGCACTTAAAAATGTCAAGAGGAAGACTGATCAGAGAGGACGGACAGACGGACGGGCTGGGAGCGTTGCATTTGTCTCTGCTTCCCTTCATACAGACTTTTAATATGGCTCGTCGAAGGAAGACAACTGCTGTGTTTGGTTCGCCCCCCCCCCCCCCCTGGTGTGAAGGTACGTCACGCCGTCGTCACGTGGGTTTGGAATATTGCACAAACACACGCACACACATGGTGGGAATCAAGTTATCAATTGAATCTGGAGGATTCTGTTTCTAGCTTCACTGTTTTGCATATGGAACAATGGCTGATGGAGAAAACGTCAAGGCTCCGTCTGTCTGTGATGAAACTGAACGAGTAAATGATCATCATGGGTGAAAACGTGACCTCACCAAAGAGAATAAGACTGAAATCTATTGTTCGTACAGACTCGCCATGGTTAGCACTTCCAACTCGTATACATAAGTCAACAAGACTGTCCTATGAGGGAGAACGATGACGTCACGGTGTGTGTTTGCGCCTCTGGCCTGTGTGTGTAACATGATCAGAGTTCTTATTATCTTTCTGGGAGATGCAAAGCATGATTAGCTCCTCTGTGTGTCTTCCATTGTTGGTTATGGCCCAGAGACAGTATACAAAGTCACATTTGCATAAAAGCATTTGTCTGGTTGAGCCGCAGCGTACTGTGCGTGTGCGTGTGTGCGTGTGTGTGTGTGTGTGTGTGTGTGTGTGTGTGTGGGTATATGTGTGTATGCCACTCCTTCCTTCAGTGCAACAGAACTTGAGAGCGTGAAGGAAGAGACTGAGTGCACCTGGATGTTTGCCTGTGTGTGTGTGTGTGTGTGTGTTTTCAGTGGCTGCTGTTGGAGCTCCAGTCATAAGGGAGGAAGGTGACTTTGGTCTTCCCGCCTGATATGACACTCTGCAGGCTGTTCTTCTTTGGAGAGTCACCCATGTGCTCCAGCACCCACGTCAGCAGCTGCAGGAGACACAAAACAACACCCGTTACATTTACTGCCTTCATACTGTGAAGCTCAGTGAGCCTTCACAGCCTCCTGAGCTCTCTGCTCTCTAATGATCTGCTGCCCTCTGCTGCTCAGCCAGAAGTCCTGTTTCTGCTCCTGCCTGATTCTATGCTGCTGATGGGGAAGCGAAGGAGGTTTAGTGTGTATTTGGAGAAGGATACAGTCAGTTATGTTTGACAGGGGAGAGATGAGGACATTGCAAAGTTGTTAGCTGTTTATGGAGAAGCTGAAGTGGAGCAGTTTGAATGAGACATGAAACAGACGCACCTTCTCGTCAGTCCCTCCGAAATCGGCCTTGTACCACTTGAATATCTGACTGAGCCGCACTTCTCTTTTCCCAGAATCCACCGTGCAGGCGTCGTCGTTCTCCAGGAAGGCCTCGGCCGCCGTGCGTAGCTGGCCGTCGATGTCCTGACGGAGGAAAGCAGAGTGAAACTAACCACACCAACAAACACTGTGTGTGTGCTGAGTCGGTGTAGGAAGTAATGTTTCTCTGTCTTACCTGTGGCGTGTACATTTTGATGGGTGGGCAGCCCTTTGCACCACAGTTCAAGGCAAAATGAATGAGGGGCTCAGCATCAGGAAGGGCCATCTGGCGGACAAGAAGAAAACAATATCTGTGGTGAACCGTCGGCAACTGAGAGAGAGAGAGAGAGAGAGAGAGAGGGAGAGAGAGAGACACAGACAAGTCGCTGTGATCGAGCGGAAGTTCAGTACCTGCAGCCGTGGGTCCGATTTGGAGAAAGGCCTCCGAAGCTGCGCGACGCCTTTTCTGTTCCCCCTCAGGACACCGTTCTCGATGTCCTGCAGCGTGAACACCTCTCCTCCAATCAGGTAGCTCACGTAGTTAAAGAACTACGACGTGAGAAAGAGAGAGAACGAGTAGTTAGCATGTAAACGTGAAGATGAAAGAAAACAGAGGTGCATCGTGGATCACATCTCTTGTTGTTGCTCTTACTCTGTATCTCTGCCACATGTTGGTGGGGGCCCCCATGCGCAGGTACCCGTGGATGACCAAGGCGTTGTAGATGTTGATGAAGAAGGCCAGCTTCTCCTCGCGGCTCAGTGACAGCAGCTCCACCCTCTGCAGCTGGATGGCGAGGTCGCAGTAACCCTGGAACACAGGATCCGCCGACATGCCCTCGTAGTCCACAGACTGCGGGAACCAGGAGAACAACACAACGTGACCCGCCTGCTCATTACTTCCATTATAAATCTAGCGGACGAGGACGTTACCTTGCCGTCGGTGGAGAGATGCTGGGAGAACAGCTTCAGGATCATGTCCCTCAGAAGCAGAGAGAGGTCGGCAGCTGAGACGGAAACACACAGATTGTTCACGGGGTAATAAACCAACATGGGGCTGTTCAGCGTGTTAGTGAGCCTCTAGAGTGCTGCAGATTAATACAGCGATGCAGAGCTGCCAGCGTCCCGCCACCAGAAGGAAAAGCAACGAGCAAACACAGAACACACGGTTCAGAAACAGGGCTTGAATAATAAACATCACCACTTCCTCGAATAGAAGTGAGAAATAGGACTTTTGGGAAGGATTTCTGCCTTTAATGACATCATCCAATCACATGGCTGTCAGCCTGATGTATCAGTCAAGCCCAACGTCTCCGCAAACCAAAGCTCACAGGGCCACAGACGAGCCGCCTACGAGGACCAAACCACCGCTGCAGAGGACAGATTAGGGGACATGGACGGATTCCAGACACATGGAACCTGAAAGCTGCACGTGTGAGTGTGTGTGTGTTGGGTTCCTCCACCCCCCCTACCCTGGATGGGGATGCACGCCGCGGTCTGTCCCGTGTTGAGAGCTGAGTGAGGGTCATGCTCCAGCAGCCTGTACAGAGTGTCTCCAGTGTCTGTCCCCTCTCCAAAATGTCCATCCTGTCGTCCACAGACCATGACCATGAACTTCTTCTGCAACAAGGCCTGCCCAGTGCCACAGGCCTCGGCCCTGGCTGGCACACACACAGGGGCGTCACAACTTTGACTTTGCTGGAATGAAGGACACTGTGTTGTTGGACTAAGCTGACCTGATGTGGCTGAGCCTTACTTACCTATCCCCTTCTGTTTGAGCAGCCAGTCAACCAACTCATCACCTGAGAAGCTCTGTTTGTACCGAGTCAGCCCTCTCCTGTTACAGCCAATCACACTGCAATGTTTGAAGTCCTCTACCAGGTTGGCCAACTCATCCTTCTCACACTCAAACTCTGCCAGGACAGACACACACACACACAGACAGATGCTTCATTTATCTCCAGCTTTGTCTTCAGTCTCAGTCCTTGCCTGGTAAATCGAGACACACTGAACCATCTTCACTTCTAGAGAAAAGTCACCACACAAAACCTACAGCCTGCAAACCGCCTCACATTCTAAAGTCTGTAATTATAACTTATGTCTTCTGTCTTATGTCTTCTGTCTTGTGTCTTCTGTCTTGTGCCTGGTTCTGATATTCCTCCTGCTGACTTTCTCTCACTCTGATGGGGGTTTGATTACTCAGCGGGGAGCCATAGTGATGAAGTGTGAAGAGGATGTATGCTGCTGAGCTCATCCACCGTATCAAGTGTCCAAAGTATCACCAATCCTAGCATTAGTGACAAGACACCAGTGCTGACAGGTACACACACACACACACACACACACACACACACACACACACACACACACACACACACACACACACACACACACACACACACACACACACACACACACACACACACACACACACACACACATTTGTTCTAGCAAACATGTCCACATACGCCCGCCCTATTACATAACGGCTTCCCGTTCTTGGCTCAGCTTTAACTAAACATGACTTTGGTCGAACCGGCTCGACTGACTCTGGCTCTTTAACTTGCTGTGAGGAGAGAAAAGAGTGGCAGAGTCATTCCAGAGCAAACCAAACCTAAACAAGGACAGAAAGGACGACACAACAACATGTGCAACCCCCCCATGTGTAAAGGTAATTAACTCCTCGAGGGTTCATCTGGAGCAAAACAGTCTCAAATCCCTCACCTCCGTCTCCCTCCTCCACTGTGTCCCCTGCCTGCTTCTCCTCCGGCAGAGGTGGAGCGTCTGCTGGAAGAGGCTCTTCCTTCACCACACTGACCAACCTCTGAAGCTCCTCTGGAGACTGAGGGGACACAATAATCCCATTAATAATGTCCAGCATCCCTCTTTGTAATGCACAAGGGAGAATCATATGTACATTGTTGTTGTTGTTTATGAGCTGCTAGTGTGATTTTCTGCTCATTGTTCTCCTTTTGTTCTCACCAGTTTCTGCAGGTCGTCATTGCCGCCGACGTGAACGTTGTTGAAAAAGATCTGAGGCACTGTGCTGCGTCCCGTCAGCTCCTTCACCCGGGCCCTCAGCTCCGGATGCCTTCCTATGTCCACCTCACATACCTGAACACCCAGTTGGCTCAGGGTAGCCTTGGCCTGCAGACAGTGCGGGCAGCCCTGGATGGAGTATACTGTGACCCGGCCCTGAGCGCTGCCTTCTGATTCCTCCATCTACAGCACTGCAAACACAAGAGAGCAGACTTATTGATCTTCACCTATCCAGGACAGGGTGAGTGAAATTTGTGATTCCTGCTTACAGCAGGGCCGTAGCTACAAATCATGGGACCCCTGTGCCCCCAAATAGAAATGTAGCTCACATTGTGTTGACTGACAACTTTGCTTTGGAACCACTTTTCAAGGGGAGAGGGAACTTATGGATTGGAACCTTTGAGCTGTTTTCGATTGAGTGGCCTTGTTATATAACCAGGAAAGCTTCATATTCTGATATATTTTTTCATATATATACTGCATTTTATTTATTCAAATATCTTACATTTTCCGGGCCCCACTCCACCTTTGGGCCCCTAGCATCATCATCCCCTGTCATCTCTATAGCTACAGCCCTGCCTGTGAGCTGCACGCAACCTGACTGAGGTGGTTTGTTTAGAGCATCTCAGGGGAAAGTGATGGTAGTGGTGTGAGTATGTGTGTGTGAGTGAGTGTGTGTAGCGCATCGCTGCAGTAATTCACTTTCACATACAGAACATCTGAGGCCAGTGGAGAGACTGGAGCCAGCTGTCTTGCCTCTCTATCTTCCAGAGAGGTGATTATGAAGAGCTGAGGAAGTCTTTTTGGCTGCTTTAGTAAATCCTTTCTGCTTTGGCAGGAGCCTCCAGCTCCATTCTGTACATATGATGAGCTGAAATCAGGCCAGCTGTGAAGTGAACCTCAACTATGTGGAAGAACCATTATGTTGTGTGAAGTTTGCCAATGACTAACCTCTTCCTCATTCAACGTGACAAAGCATTCAGTCAGTCAGTCAACAGTCCTGAGTTTATGAAGGCACAGGGTCAATACACACCCACACACACGCACTGCTTCAGTTTGGAAGATAAGGGGCAAAATTCAAGGTTCAGCTCTGATTTTAAACTGCATGCAGTGAATTACTTGTGTCATGTTACACCCAATTTACCCCAAGAATGAATACTACATTTCTAAAAAATGTGCACTTTTGGTTGACACTGTGTTGGAGATCCTATAATACAAATCTATAGCAGTTTATAAGGCCAAAGTGTAACACAGGATTACACACTACAACACTCAAATAAAACAACAACAACACTTACAGTGGATCAAAAACTAACTGTGGCTCAAACTCCCCACTGAGCTGAAACAACAAACACTCAACCTTATCAGCTTCACATAGGATTTACTGCTATTACAAGGAAGTAGTGCTGGTTTACATTGGACCGTGAAGGCAACACACTTCACTTCATAATTACAGTATTACAATGACAGACTGTCAAAACATGTTATTACTTGACAGTTCAAGCATGCAATTACTTTTAAAAGTTGACATTTTGCCAGAATAAAATACTGCTGTTTTAACCGAATTAGAGAATAACTCTAATACTCTAATATTTCCGAACATACATTTTGTTGACATTAAGTGAAATACATTGTCCTCTACAAGACGAACAACATTAAATTATATATTTTTTAACATATTGTTACTGTTGTGGACAGAAACGCGACCAGAGAACTAACGGGAATAACACAATAATCAAATTACTGCAATTTATAACCGTCACAGTCACAATGTTAGCGTGGATTTCCATTAAAAGCATTCAATCTATAAACAGCTGAGACATGAACTAGTATTGTAACGTTTACTGACTCCAGATGAAAATAATCCCGTACAGTTACCTGTTATTGATCCCCTGCTCGAATTCGGTTCTGTATTAAATATCGCATCGACGAACCTCTTAATCTTGTTTATTAAAAAACATCATTGATAATAATAGCGTTAGATATAACAGCTGCACTTTATAGTTGCAGTGGACATCAGTGCGCATGCTAACCATGGCTACTGGAGCTATCTTGTTTTATGATGCCTTCACGGATTCGTGTGAATCTCATGATCGAGTGAAATTACCCCATTCAACACTCACCGTCTCTGTAATCACATTACAGTCATTTTATACTATATGATCGAAGATTTGTTTTTTTAATGGGTTTCGAAATCGCAAAACATGACCCACACACTGCATCTTGTCAAGCAACCAATGAATACCGCTTAAATGTGAATTAGGAGATGATACCTAGTTAAATGTGCATCTCCGGGAAACTGAAACTTTCTAATACTGGAAGATAATCAAGACATTACCCTGAGGTTTCTGTGAAGTCTCGAGCTTTGAACATTATATCTCTTATCAGTAATTTTGAGTAAATTACCAGTGCTGAGTTTTGTAATATCCCACACTTCCTGAAGGCAGAATCTCTGCTGGTAGACTAGGCAGAGTGAGCGGAACTGTTTCTCCTCTGGTATTTGCTCCCGCACGGACAGTTTTGTCCTATGACTCTTAATGGCGGAAAAGAGGCGGATATTTGTGTTTAGTTTTTGAAGATGTCAGGATTGTCACAGACTGAGCGCGATGGATGTAAAAAGATATTAAAAATGATGTCAAAAAGTGACATATTTTCACTCGCCGACACGGTCACGAATAAGATGATAGTAGTGGAAAACACGAGAGGTATGAAATCTGTCAGTCTCTCTCTCTCTCTCTCTCTCTCTCTCTCTCTCTCTCTCTCTCTATCTGTATCTCTCTCTCTGGCTATCTTTCTGTGTGTGTGTGTGTGTGTGTGTGTGTGTGTGTGTGTGTGTGTGTGTGTGTGTGTGTGTGTGTGTGTGTGTGTGTGTGTGTGTGTGTGTGTGTGTTTTATTAGTTTGGTTATTTGGTTTCGGTTTTTTCTTTCTTGTGAGGTCGTTCTATTGACTTAATGATGTCATCCCGCTGTCTCATCTGTTGCAAAAGAGGCCATCGGGGCCATTCTGTCATACAGTAAAGATGCCGAAGAGCTGCTGAAAAGGAAGAAGGTTCAGCGTGAGCTCATCTTTAGGTACCTGGCCTCAGAGAGGGTGGTGGTGTCCCCCAACATCGAGAAACACCAGCTGGTACAGAGGACGCTGGAGCTCTGGGCACCTGCTCGCGTGCATATAGAGGTACATACAGAGGGTCATATAGAAGTGCATATACAGGTCCATGTAGAGGCACATAGAGGTGCGTAATGTTCATACGCAGTGAATGAATTCATACATAAACGTCCAGATATGTAATTCTATTTGTGCATTTCTGTGTGTGCTTGATCATGAGAGTCATTGATGTGCAGGATCAGAAAAAAGACGTATTTGGTCAGAAAAAGGAACTATTTCAATAAGTTCCTTGTTTTGTTTGTTGTTTACTTGTTGTTTACTCGTCCTCTTATTGGTAACTGCTGTGTACTCTAACTGAGAGTCAGCTGTTGCACGACAACAACTGACACCTTGCTCGTCCACATTATTCCTAAAGACATATTTATTAACATAACCATCGTCGCGGATCACATGAACATGCTCACATATTAAACTAAGCTGTGTCAGTCTTGGTCACACAGGACATTAAACACCAACTTTATTTTCATTGATGAAGTCACTCACGTGTTTAGAGAGTTTAGAGAACTGCTGGAATTGGGTTGTTGTAATCCTGGAGGCTAAAACATCTACAGAGGAGATAAATGACTTCATTCCTCAGAGGCTCAGACTTGTGGAGATAATGATGGAATAATGACAGACTCTGA
Source organism: Genypterus blacodes (assembly GCF_046128005.1). Lineage (NCBI taxonomy): Eukaryota > Metazoa > Chordata > Actinopteri > Ophidiiformes > Ophidiidae > Genypterus > Genypterus blacodes. The sequence continues at coordinate 1,135,121 of NW_027466921.1, forward strand.
TGATAACGTTTGATTATTGAAGCTTCCTGTTGAAAACTTTTTAGGTACACAGAAAAGGCCACCGTAGCATTTCAGAGACAGCCATCCTAACAATAGTGTTATGATCAGTCCTCACAGGTCACAGTCAGCCAAAGCTGTGGAGGAGGAGACGGGGCGAGTCGAGGTGAGGCGTCAACAAAGTTGGAAGCTGGTTTTGACCCGCTGGCGCTCGGCCAGCAGTTCTGCCGCTGGTTCTTCCAGCTGCTCAACAGCCACAATCCCACCCTGGCCGTTGAGCCACAGGACTGGGGGCCGCAGCACTTCTGGCCAGATGCCAAACTACGCCTGGTCTCCTGGTAATAACACGACACATCTGTCACATCTGTATGAGTGGGATCTTGTTTGAAACTCTCACAGAACATGAACATGCCTCTTCTCCTCAGCGCCACAGGTCAACAGACGGAGGAGTTCCTGGGCGCTGAGCTGGTCAGTCTCCGTCTCCTGGCTCTGACCAAGGAGGAGCGTCTCCTCCTCAGCCCCAACCTGGATCCCCGCGGCCTGCGGGCCCTGGCCTCGCCGCACGGCCCTGTGCTGGTGGGCGTGGCCGGGACCATCCACAGAGACGACGCCTGCCTGGGCATCTACGAGGCAATATTCGGCCTCATCCGCTCCCCGGTGGACAACACCTGGAAGATCAAGTTCGTCAACCTGAAGATCAAACGGCCGGATGCTTTGGGGGGGTCAGAGGTCACCGCGCCCAACTTGACCTACGACTCCAGTGAACTGCAGCTGCTCTGCAGATGAATATAGAACATTTATGACATTGATGGTGAGACTTTGATCTAACTGACCTGAGCTTTATTTATTGTAAGCACTTTAAACACAACAACATTGATCCACAGTGCTTTAGCCTTTAGGATAACGTGTCTCAAGCTGCGGTGTGTGAGTTATGCAGGTCAGAGTTTACAGGGAGGCGGGCAGCGTTACAATCAGATACACACAAAGACACGACGGGATGGTTTTCTTTCTATGCTTCAAAACCTATTTTAGTAGTTTGTGCCTTCTCTATGATATGCAAATATGGACTTTATGTAAATTGATGTGAATATGTGACACACCAAATACAAATTACTTCTACTGACTCTGACTAACAGGAAGTCATTGACAAGTCAAGTTAGAACACGAGAAGAGAAAACAATGAAGATATTTTTAAAATGGAATGTGAGAAGTTTGATTTCCTGTTTTCATATCATTACTGGTTTTGTTTACGTAGATTGAAGTGGCAGCGACTCGGTGCAGACGTGTAGTTTCCTGTTTATCTGCTGAGAAATCGAAATGAGGGCAAGACAGAGTTGAAGAGGCAGGAAGTGGGAAGGCGATGAAGCTGATTGTGAAGTTTGTGATTCTTCTACATTTAGTTTACAGTATGAATTTGTTTGGCGGGCCACATTTCCACATCTGTCTCCCTTTGAAACAGACTGAGGTGATGTCACAGGTGGCTCACCTTCATCACCTTCACTGGCTGGTGTCAGGGAGGAACATGTCAGATGTCAGACGTGCTGATATGATGAATGGAAGAGCAACATCAGGATTTTGCATTCAGCCGTAAAGACCAAAGCATTCTGTCTCCTCACAGCAGGGGGGCAGCACTCACTGTGTGCAGTCGGGGGCGGGGGGGGGGGGGGGGGGTTACCTCATCTGCTCCACGGCTCAGGTCAGGGCTGATGAGGTTAACAGGCCGCCGTCAGCACATTCTCTCCTCCTCCCTCGGCGTCATCTAACTCACGTTTCAGTCCCGGTCTTCGCACGTTTCCGTACATATACCGTCCCGTCACTCACTATCATATTCACAAGCTGCTAAAGTTGACAGCCAGCGAGCGGCGCGATGGCCCCCGCTGCTCTATTGATTCCCCTCTGTCATGCTGTGTTAGTGGGGCCATATGCATTCAGGCTTTGGCGGGGGGGGGGCGGAGGGGCGGTGCGACTCTGTGGCTTTGGTGGGAAATGTTACATGTGGGAAATTATTCTTGGCGAGGCCTTCAAAGCGCTCCGGAATAGTTAATATCTGTGACTGCGTGGGTCAGGGCTGCCTCGGCCCTCTGAGCCTCGACGGAGCCATAGTTGTGGTGAAGGGGTTGGGGGAGAACGGGGGGAGGAGGGGGGCAGCCATTGATCTCAGCCCGTTTCACCTCTCAGAAAGAATAATAACAAGCTGCTGGCCTTCTGTCTTTATGGCACTTGGCTTCTCCGCGTTTTTAATAAGCGGTTTGCAGCTCTGACGCACGCGGCTGCAGAAAATATGGCTGCAGTGGCGTCTGATGATAGTTTTTGACTCCACAGAGCTTTTTTCTTCCCCCCTTTTCTCTTCTAATAGGAAAGTGTGTTTCTCATAAGGGGACACGCTAAAACTCACATCCATAGCTCTTTGAAACAGCCGATGGGAAGTACCTAAAGGAAATGTCACCCCCTCTCTCTCTCACACACACACACACACACACAGAGTGATTGGATGTTACTGTTGTAAATTTGGTTTAATCCAAGGAACTGCCTCATTAGTTATCATAGATTGCTTTATTAAACGCTTCACGCTGAAGTCATTTCTCACTCTTTGACAGTCTTGACGGCTGTACAGACTCACTAATGCCACACACTGATTTCCTAAACGCTCTTTTTAAGAGTGTGAGCTGTTCTCAAAGTGGGCGGCCAAGGACATCTGCAGGGGTCATTCCAGGGAAATCAACAGGTCCCTAAGAAGAAGAAGAAGAAGAAGGGACAGAGTTTGTTTCACTCAACAGGAACAGTTAAGTTGAGAATCAAAGTATAGGAATGAATGTAGATTTGGTTCAATACTCTTAGAAACAAAATATGTTGCAAATGAACTCCTTAATTACAACTTAAATGTGTTCTCTAAGGCTTAAATCTAACCAAATGTCTTAATAACTGATGATTGTGACTTTAATATGAATAAGATGCACTTAATCACTTTGTTAATTAACTTTTTCTTGTAGTTGTGTACGCTTAAGTCCATAAGGTCTTTAACCTCATGACAGCAGGGGGCCAGTAGGGGGCAGACAAGCTCCATCAGAGAGGAGGAGGAAGAGGAAGAGGAGGAGGCGGCCTTTTGATCTGTGTCCATCAGACGAAGCACAAATCCTTTTAACGCCATTACAGCAGGAAACTCATCAGCGTCTAAGAGCAGCCCGACTGTTACAAGCTTGTATCTCTCAGGCCCGACACCGGAGGAGGAGCAGTAAATCTCACAGTCTGAGTCGTCCTCCATTAAAGTCACGGTGCTCTAAGAAGACGCGTGTTAAGACTATTGACTTCTTTAGGCACGGAGAGTCTTTCAGCGGGTATTGGAGACTGTGTGTGTGTGTGTTAATCGACGTTTGTGAGGGCTTGAAGGCAGCGCACAGTCCCGACAATAAAAAGAGGCAGAGGATTTATGAAGGAGGAAGAGGAGAGTCGATGGACGGGTGATGATCCGTCTGCAGCTGAGTAGAGACGTTAGAGGAGGATTCAATTAAAGTTTGGAATGAGAGAGTTTAGGTCTCGTGCCCTTCAACCCGTCAGTGTTTCATAAAGTGCTCGCCCAGAGACGACCACAAAGAGAGAGGAAGAGGAGGAAGGAGGGGATGACGCCAACGTTTGGCATCAGGCGTTTGGTGTTTAAATCTACTTCTCTGCAGTTCTCCGGGCTGCTCTTCATCCGCTACTGACACGCTGTTTCATCAGACTAACAGGACCAGATAAGGGGGTTAATTGTTGCCTGATGTTGTGACAGCGGACTCGTGTTTGTTTGACCTCACAGGGCGTTTTCCTCCTCGGCCTCCCGTGTGACTCGTCCCGAGCTGACGTCGCACCGCAAATTGGTTTGGACCGGACCAGACCAAGCTGTCCCGAGTCTCCCCCCCCCGTCAAGTCCTCTCCGGGCCCTTGGCGGTGTATTCTTACACACGCGTCATTATCTCTTAGGGTACACAGAGGAAACGCGAGACCGCCGCAGCAGGAACAAACGGCATCCCAGGCAAAAACGGAGCGGAGTGCTGCTGAGTGAAAAGATCCCGGGATGTGACACTCTCACTTAACGTCAATTAAAGGGAAACAACAAGCGAAGGCAGCTGGGTCCAATATGTTTGATCTTATGAAAGCAAAGATGTAAACATGAGGGGGGAAACATGCTGAGATACAAGCGGCCAGGAATGTTCAATCAGGAGAACATGGACACAGGAACAGAATGGAATGGGCCCCCCTCACATTGAGACGTCTTTGAGCTGAGCTAGGACACCGTGTCCCCTCGCTTCCCTCGTCTCTTTCCGTCCCTCTGTTTCTGTCTTCCACATGCTAGCCCCTCTAGCCTCCGAGGCCTAAACAGACATGGCGGCCTTATCTGAGCGCTGCCAGGAGGTTGTCGGCTCTCGTTGGGGCTGCGCTGACCGAGCTGCCCGGTCGTTGGATGCCAGGCTCCCAGCGCCGCGCCGCTTCCTCTGCATGCACATATGCTCTCTCTGTGTGTGTGTGTGTGTGTGTGTGTGTCTGCATCTTAATCCTCCATCTCTTTAGCTCCGGCCTCGCCTGGCCGAGCAAACCGGCGGCTCTGCTCGCCTCGCTTGTATTAATTGCCCTTGCCTGGCTCGCTGTTTGCTTCTGATTACACTCATTAATTTCAATTCCCAGGGAAGCCGCCACCATGGAAGCTGCCTTTAGATAAACACACACACACAGACACACACACACACACACAGTCCTACATACATGTCCGGACAAGTACACAGGCGAGGAAAGAGATTCAGAAGCAGATTCTTTTCTTTATTACAATATTGAGCTTGAATCGCCGCAGCAACAGCTGAGCTCCACTTATTGATCCGCCTCTCCTTCATACCACTATGCAATAAATTAGCATGATGCATCTTTCATACACATCTAATCTCATCCTGATCTTTAAATCCAATTCACATTCATCACAAATGTTTTTAAAGTCATTTGTGTTTCATCTGTAAAACCAAACTATTGATGTTTGTTGATGATTGATGACCTTCCTTGTGTCATCAGTGTGTGTGTGTGTGTGTGTGTGTGTGTGTGTGTGTGTGTGTGTGTGTGTGTGTGTGTGTGTGTGTGTGTGTGTGTGTGTGTGTGTGTGTGTGTGTGTGTGTGTGTGTGTGTGTGTGTGTGTGTGTGTGTGTGTGTGTGTGTGTGTGTGTGTGTGTGTGTGTGTGTGTGTGTGTGAGAGAGAGAGAGAGAGAGAGAGAGAGACCGCTCTCTGCCTCTGTTGGCCTCTCTCTCTGTGTGATGCCCACAAGCAGAAGCTGTCCCGGCCTCTACGGTCATAAGTCAGCGATCGCCTCACAGCAGGTGGATCACATCTGGTAAAGTGAGTCCCAACATCTGGACTGGCAGGGTGGCCTCACACACTGCGCGACGTTACACCAAACTGCAAGTGAACAGCGGTCAAAGCATCTTAGTGCATTGAACTCCACGACAAAACTTTCATCCAGACAGCAGGATTAAGCTCAAATAACCAACGTCTGTGTGTGTGTGTGCGTGTGTGTGTGTGTGTGTGTGTGTGTGTGTGTGTGTGTGTGTGTGTGTGTGTGTGTGTGTGTGTGTGTGTGTGTGTGTGTGTGTGTGTGTGTGTGTGTGTGTGTGTGTGTGTGTGTGTGTGTGTGTGTGGCAAACACAGATGTATTGTACGATGTGGATGTAATAAATAGGGACGTTAGGAACTACAACAAAGTGTAGTATGCGGCTGCTTGCAGGTGTGTGTATGTATATAAATGTGAGTCCACGCGGCCGATTTATCATCCGCACCGCTTTCATCGGCTTTTACTTTCTGCCAAGTGCTTCCAAGCGAAACCCTTTATGTTCTCAGTCCCTTAAATCTAACAGATTACATCGTCCACCACATGTGACGGACCCCCCCTCCCTCCTCCTTCGGACTACCTAAGGAGCAGTAAACCCTCCAGCTGTGTGGCCTCCCGCCTCCTCTCGCCCTATCGCCACAGAGCCCGGGCTTTACTCGGAACGTCGTGGAGCTTCTGGGGGTGACTCATCCGCCCAGCTGTACCTTAAAGGTCCTGCCGGGGGGGAACGCCACCCGAAGGGGTCAGCGCCCCTCTGGTGTGTGCGAGTATGAAGGCCGTTAACAAATAAAAACCCCTGAAGCTTGACAACTTCCTCGCCGTGGCCTCATAACCCAATTAGTGAAGCCGTCCTCAGTCGGGGGAAAATGAAAACATTCAGGACTCAATTTCCCAAGACGACCGTAGCCGCTTATTAAATCCATTTCTTCTTTCACCGCCTCCCTGAGATTCCCTGCGACTGATGTTAATGGTTCACAGAGGAGTGACGCAACAACTCAGCCTCAGATAGTCGCGTTTCTTCGAGGGAGGAAACCACACGACCTCGTTCACCTGAACCCTCCGCTATCTCCTCAAAGAGGGCGCAGATAATGAGCTCAGATGGTTTGGGCTCTGTGGGTGCTAAGAGCCGCTCAGTGGTGCCGTGTGGGCCGAGTGTGTGTGTGTGTGTGCGCGCTCCAGCAGAAGGTCACAACCGCGGATATAGCATCCTGTGGAAAGCCGCCTCCTTCGCGCGTGAGTGTGTGTGTGTTCGCCTGAAGGCTTCCACCGGCACAGAGCGGAGTAGAGACACAGTGAAATGGATCACGGTCTTCCACGGCGCCCCTGCAGGTTCTTCTCAATCATCTAAAGTGGCCCCCTCAGCACCTCGCCGTGCACTTGGCCTGCGCTGATGTGGTAGAAAGAATAACACGATTTGTAAAAGTAGCTGTAGTTCAGGAGGGTGAGATGACAGAAGAGAGGCTTTATTTCTGCTCTAAACAAAACTGTTTTGACAGCAACACAGAGATAAAAATACCACAGTTTCCATCCTGGGAGAGATGCATAGGGGAAAAAAAAGGCAACGCGGGCCAACAGAGACCGGGGCCCTGGTGTCTTCCTCTATCCCTTGTGGACTTCTGACGGAGTTAGATAGTCTTCCTCGCCGCTGACAGCCCTAAATGTCCTCATCCATTCTCATCCAGGAGGCCCGCGGGTGTCGTCTGCCTCCGTCAAGATTTCCCCTGACGAAACCCCGAAAGCAGAAATCCTGCTGCCCCGAGCCCAGCGAAAGCGGTGGAGCTGGAAGTGTCCCCGTGGAAGCTCTGTCAATATGTCATCATCGTCATGCAGCATGTGCCAGTTGGCAGCGTGGTAACACAGTGCAGATGTGTCAGCAAAAACACTTTCACTGTTATTATTAGTGTTTCTTTCCACGGGATAAATACTTCTCAGTAACCGCGGAAAAAAGGTCACAACTCAGGATGAATTTGGGAAGATGAACGCACACATAAGGGTGTGTTTGTTTTGTTCTGGCAGGGGGGGGGGGGGACACAGGACACTTAGCCGGGTGGAGTTGCAGGAGCAGACGCCAGCACTTCTGCTCCAACCTCGGCCGTGCTGACGACACAGTTTCGGGCCGGGCGCGGAGAGAGCGAAGCGGCTTGTTGGCGGGATGAAACTCCTTCCATACAAATGTAGCATATGAATTATTTAGCTGAGTCTTTGTGTGCAGAGCAGCGGGCTTTGGCTCGGCGTCGCCTTCAAAAGAAAGTCCGTCTTTGTTACAGCAAAAGACAGTGTGCATAAAGGAGCGCAGACTGAAGCCCTGTGTGGAAGCCATTCTGCCAAAAAGCTCCTAAACAAAGACAAATGTGCTTTTAAACTCTGCTGCGCTGACTCCGTGTGTGCAGGATTCAAACTTTCCATCCAACCAACCCCAGAACAAACACGCTGCCGGGTCACCGTCAGACTCACACGCAGTTTAACTTCATGCTGCATGTTCCTGAAGAGCCGACGCAGGGAAGCCAGCGACTCACAGAGAGATGAGAGCCATTTGGACGGCAGAATCACACTCGGTGGAACATTTCTGGGCTTCGTATCATCAGGGTTGAGAACGACATTTCTCCACACACACACAGAGAGAGAGAGAGGGAGAGAGTGAATGAGTGCTGACTGCTCCCTGCAGAGTTCCGAGCAGCAGTCGTCCCTTCCTAGCAAATTACAGGAAATTGCAACTTCGCAGCTCTTGCCATGGATTCCCTCTGTGCGCCTGTGAGGAAGCAGAACACGCACACACATGTTGCTTTGACCTCTTCCCCGGCCTGTAAAGTAACACACACAGCTAATAGAGGAACAAAGCAATCTCATTTGAGGGATAGAAGAGGATCAGGACTGATTTGGGGCTCAATGATCACTAATACACATGAGTCAGATGAGCGACCTTTGACCCGGGAGTGTTTATCATAGACGGGTGTCATCCATCTTCATTTTGCGGCGGCGCGTACTGTGCCGTGCAGCGTGGATCCAAACAGCTCGAGGTGTTTTGATAACTGGCCGCGGTCTGACCAAACACGCCCAAACCCCAACTGAAACCACGTCCGTCAGTCAAACACTGTTTCAGTAAGGAGTCAGGTGTCTTCTGTAGAGACCATCAGGATACACACGCCCAACATGAAGTCATCCACATGTGAGGAGTAAGCAATACGGCTCTAGATCAGCTCTGTTTCATAATTAAATACAGATTTCAAATGAAAAGGCGTCAAGGTGAGTGTTGTGTGTGTGTGTGTGTGTGTGCTGGTCGTCCTGATGCGTCACGTCTGTCCCCGCAGACCAGAGGAGACTTTATCTGTATTGTTTTTAATCATTTATCTGATATGAAGTCAACCGTCCTTCAAGCGTCTATAAATCAGGGGACACTAAGCAAATGAGGGTGCGGACGACCCGATCGTTCCTGCTGCCTCTCAGCCTGATCAACACACAACTCCTCCCCCTGCAGTTTAGAGCTATGAGAGCATTAAACTAAACTTTATATTCTGTACATTCTTCTTAATTTACTTTACTTTCTTTCTTCTTAAATTGACACTTTTAACTGTTATGCTGATGTATTCTCCTCCCTTTCCCCTATCAGTACCAGTGCTACTACAACAAATCAGACCTGATCAATGAACTAACCCATTACTGTTTATAAATACAGTAATGATGTAACAATCCAACAGTAGAAGAAGATTGAACTTAAACATTACACATTTATTTGCAGCAGGGATTTAATGATGATGTGGAGGTTTGTGCCGTTTCTCATTCTTGTACTTCAGCTTCAGCGGTGTGATGAGTATGATGATGATGATGATGATGATGATGATGTCGTCTCAACCTCCTTCCTCCCCGGGCTCTCTGGCCTGAGTAGCCTCGTCTATTTCCCAGACATGTTTTATTAATCTATTTACATCATCAGAATCTAGGCCAGCATGTCCACAGACTGTATTTCACTCACAGTCGCAGAACTGTCTGTCTGTCTGTCTGTGTGTGTGTGTGTCTGTTGTGAGCAGCACAACCCAGCCTCTCTGTCCTAAACACTCATTGTGCCTATATGATAACGCTCTTGTATCTCTAGACACAGTAATGACAGCGTGAGTGTGCACAGACTCGAGCTGCAGTGAAAGGCTTCCTTTAACGCCTCACGCTCTTCCTCATACCCTCTTCCTCCGCCATCCTCTTCACCGATGCCCCCACTGGGCTGCCCTCGGTCTAGACGGGGGCGACCACACAAGGCGACACGGGCTGCCATCTGCTTGTGTGTGCGTGTGTGTGTGAATACATGTGTGCTGCTGAGTCTGATTACCAAACTACTTAGACGAGAAGGAAAAACACGTGTGAGCCATGTGTGTGTGACAGAAAGAGAAAGCGTGTGAGAACCTCCCCTGTGCCTCCCATGGGTGCAGTGTCACCCACCCGGGCTACTGCTCTAATTAAAGCTCTAATGATGAGCTTTCATCGGAGAAGCAACTTATCATGGCGCATAATGGCTCAGCTCTAGTTGGCGCTGGCAGAATTGCAACCATCTGCTGGGCTGAGAACATGGAAGTGTGAGAGCTTCATGTACAGGATCTGCACCAAGGCTTCCCTCAGCGTGTGTGTGTGTGTGTGTGTGTGTGTGTGTGTAAGGGAGTAACTTGATGAGCTACACTCACTTTGAGGCTGTTAATCAGAACGTTATTGATCATCTGATCTTTGTCGACTTGTGGATTCAATTTTCCCTCATTTGTTTTGCTTCTTCTTCTTCTCTCTCACTAATTAACCGTGTGACAGTTTTTGCTCTTCACTCGTTCCAGCCTCAACAAATAAGAAGATTGCCGATCCAGATGTCCCTATTTTAATAAGGAATCCATTTAATAATATAAGATTAAATTGAGCTCTCTGTGCTTTCGAGCGTTCGTATTTATTTCTGTTGACGCCAATGGACTTTCTCAGCTTCTCCTCTTTCACGGAGGCTTCCAGCGGCTCGTTCGGAGGTCAAACACGGAGCACTTAAAGATTATTTACTAGCTCGGAGACACAGTGGCCGTCTTGCTGACAGCGAGGCGGCTGATGTAACTCTCCTCCGTGTCGGGAGCCTGCGAGGCCGACGGAGAGGAAGAGCTGCAGAAGAGACGACGTGATGAAGCAGCTTGATGTGGATCCTGCTTCTGTTTGCTGTGGCTTACTGATCAAAGGGGGAGGACAGAGGGAGAGATGGAGGAGGAGGAGGAGGAGGAGGAGGAGGAGGATATGTGTGTGTGTGAGTATGTGTGTGTGTGTGTAATAGGTTAATTCTTCTCTGACTAGTTTGAAGTTATTTCACGAGCGATAACTCTCTCCTCTGCTCTCTCCTTTTCCCTCTTCTCCCTCTGCTCCCTCTCTCTTCCCGCTCCTCCCTCTCCGACTGCAGTTTGACAGTCTCTCCTCCGGGGGCGTCGTTAATCATTCATGCTACATTTACCGGATATCTACAAAGTGATCAGGACACATCACTGTTTATTACAAACACCTGCGTATCCCAAACACGGGATCAGGTCAGTGTAGAGAGCGCAGAGTTGTGCATATCGTGACAAACTGTACAACCAGGCCAAGGACTCACAATCCATCATGGCTGCGGGACCTATATGACTGTCAGGCTCCACATTGCTCACTGGTGCGAGAGGAAATGGGAAATCAGTGTCGCCGCCGCTGAATGTTTCAACGATTCTCGCTCGTCTACTGGCGTATTGAACGCAGCTGCTGACCTTGGCGGTAAGAGTAAACAGTTATGAGTTATGGGACCAAACAAGAACATTCTACGTGGATTATGTCGTCCGTCCCCTCTGTAGACGGATGACGTAAGGCTACACCCTCTCAAACACGACCTCATCATGGTGACCCACATCAGGAGATCAAACCCTGCAAGTCTCACATCACTGAATTGCCACATTCCACGGAGCATCTAGCTCATATTTAAGTGGAAATCCAACTTACACGCCCTCTAAATCTCTCCGGCCGGCCCTTCAGATCTGTTTACTGTTGTTTTGCCTCTGATTCTGATGCGTGCCGCTCATGAGCCGTGGAGAACGCTACAAGCTCGGCTCTTCACGGATGAATCTTACCCAACGCGTCGTGACAGGCGGCGTGTGATCTCTCCTCTTCCTCCCCGCTGATGCCTGCAGATACGATCAGAGCGGCGCTGCGGCGAGGCCGAGGAACGCTGGCAGTTCACTGGAGTTGAATTGTGCCCCGGAGAGACGGAAATGTAGTTTTTCCTATCAGACGTGCAGATCAGAGGAGACGGATCATTCACTTATCACATCTGCAGTGATTAAGGGGGCAGGACGTGGTTTACCGATAAGGATCTAAGGGCCTGCGCGGAGACTTGGGTCCTCTCTGTGTTATTAGGAGAGAGAGAGGACACTCACACGCTTGAGTATCTCGCTTTCACCCTTCGTCTTCTCGTCTCAGTTTATCTCATCTCGCGACCTTTCGTCTCAGCTTCTCTCATATCAACTGTTCCCCATTTCTTGTCCCTGTGATTGGACAGATTGTGCGAGACAGGACACAGATGACGTCTCATCCCGTCTTCCCGTCGCTGTTTCGTCTCGACTCATTTCGTCTCATTCGCTCAACTTGTCCTGCTAATTTGACTGCGCCGACTTGAGATTTTATCTTCATGAATCTGTGTGTTGTTCTGTTTCCTGCTGCAAGAGGGCGCTGTTCTCTGCTGTTTGGCGTCCTCATGAGGTGAGGGCGGTTAAGAGACGCTTCCAGGCACAGAAATCAAAACGCATAAAAGATTGCTATTTCACGGAAACATATTATTCCCTTTCATCTTGAACCTAGTTTCATTTTTTGGGGGATTTGTTTTAGAGATTGTTTGCTATTTTTTGATTGCAAATGAATTCAGGCTAAAGCAGCAGAGATCCAGACTCCTCTTATGTCTCATTAGAGTCTCTTTCTGTAGTTTGTGACAGAAAAATGTCCAGATCACATTTCAAACTGTTCTCTGTCTGCCTGCCTGCCTGCCAGCCTGCCTGCCTGCCTGCCTGTCCGTCTGCACCGCAGCGTTTCTGAACGTAAACACACACTTTTTGTCTGTGTTGTTCCAAAAGTCTTTATCTCAAACTGTCACCCATCATGTGAGGGATAATAACAGAGGACAGCAACACTGTGAGACATAATCGTCTCCTCTTCCAGCTGATCTGCTCTCTCGTCCTCTCTCCTCTCCGTCCCTCCATCAAACACTTCATGGAAATCATCTGCTATTGTCAGCGCCACCTGGGGGCTAATGTGACAACCCTTCTTACTTCTCTTTCACAGTAATTAACAGCTTCATCTGTCTGCACACACACACACACACACACACACGCACAGAAATCCTCTTTTTTCTTTACGCGTTTGTGTTTTTTGTCCCTCTCATACGTGTCAGCATGTCATTATCCTGTCATGTCACTGCTGCTGCCACATCTCATCACAGCCCAATTACTGCTGAGAGAGGATGACGAGTGTGTGTATGTGTGTGTCTGTGTGTGTGTGAGTTTATGTTGCAGTCTAGTGTCAAATGGGACTTGGTAGTTGAGATTGATTTAGTCTCTCACACAGCTGAAACACATTCATTGTGTGTGTGTTTGTCCTCCACAATCTCAATGATTTTATTCCCCAATTTGTAATCAAACAGTGACACTTAAGGGAAATCCAGAGTAATGATTTAAATCAGCACCATATTATTTTGCTTGGGAATGAAACACAGCAATTTTCCACATCGCATGTCCTCGTCTTTCTCTCCTTCCTTCCTGTCTGTCCACAGCCTATGACACCATGATTCTGCTTCCTGTTTTATTTTGGTTCTCCCGTCTCTTCTCATTGTTTGTGACTTCACTTCCTGTCCCTTGTGTCTCTTGATTGCTACTCATTGGTGTCACCTGTGTGTGATCAGTTTCCCTTTGATCCATGATGTGGTCTCACCTGCTGATCCTCATTCCCTCGTTAAGTCAAAGTCTATTTATGCTGTTTGTTTTTCGCCGCCCTTTGCCACTAGGTCTCCTTTTACCTGTGATGTTCCTGGTTTCTTGTGTTTGCTCTTTGTTCTGAAGTTGCCAGTGTTCCCTTTGTGGATATTCCATCGTGTTTTCGCCGTCTAGTTTGCTGTTTCTCTGGATTCCTTATTTGTTCCTCAGGTTAGTTTCTCTTGTTCTGTGAAAGTTTGATTTTCGCAGCTCACTTTCCTTTACTTGTGGAGCTCTATTGTGTTTGGAGTATTTTCCCTGCCTGTTTTTCCATTATTTGCTTCGACATTTTGGTTTTGAGCTATCTGGACTATTGACTTTAATAAAGGACAGTTCTTTATTACACTTTATTACTGTTTGCCTCCTGTGTTTGAGTCCTCACCCTTTGCACCAGTAATCTGACAGCCTGTTCTGTTTGCAGGCATTCAATCCACTCAGGTGATCTGAGACGGGGCTGAATCCTTCTCTCTGCACCAAAACACACATCACCATCATACGTCTGGACCGATCAAGGTTGGTGGATTATTTTCTGTCCATTTTGCAATTTAGGGGCCATTGGCCATAAAATTATGTTGAATTGTTTGGATCCTTATTAGAATTCCCTCACAGATAAATCAGTTTTAAACAGCTGAAGTTTTCTCAGATCAGACTGTCTGGACACCGGGAAACATTTTTGCTGATGTGGAAAGTTGTTTTACTAAAATTACAAATTAGTGAACATTTTGCTCATAAATCTGAAGCCTATAATGATTCACTATGAGCCAAAGAAATCAGAAGAAAAGAGCAGAAACAAAGTGGAGCGTGAACGTAATATTATCAGTGGAGGTAATGATCCACAGCAAGGATTGACCTCTGACCTCAGTGGAGACGGGCTGACGAAATGACGGCTTCACCCACAGGGATTCATAGAAGTTCATATTATTATTATCCTACACACACAGACACACACTTCTCAGTGATATCATAAGTCATACTCGCTTATTATCCTACAAAACGTGCCGCAGCTGCGTGGATGTGTAACGCGGCCCTCCCGACCTCTTTCTCCTATTTAATTGCTTTAATCAGAGCTCTAATTCACTTCGCTGGACTGAGATGCAGGAATGTGTTGTTACGAGCTTGTTGCCAGCAAATATCACACACACACACACACACACACACACACACAGGCAGGGTGATGAGGATGAAGACGCGGGGGCGGAGGGGAGCTAGCATATGGTCTTGGAGTTGGCTGTGCGCTGCAGATGGGCCTGACGGGCACAGATGGCAGAGCGACCGTCAGGGCCACCGCAGGTTAATGGTCAGACGCAGCTCGGAATCACTTTGTTGGCTTTTTTTCTCCCGCTGACCTGTCGCCAGCGAGTAGAGACGCTCGCACAGCAACACGGCAGGCTGTTTGTATTCATATCCATCACAGCAGCTCCTCTAGCTATGTGCTTCCTCATGGATCCACCTGTTGAACATCTGACCATGTTTTGACGAGAAGTGCAGCTTATGGAAATAATCATGCGTCATTTTCTGCGATGAAGTTGGCAGGCAAATATTGTGGGAATAACATCTTGAACATGTTATTGTTTAATCTAAAGTTGTCCAACACTTTGAGTGTAACGTGATCCAGGCAAGCAGTTCAGCTCATCTAAAGCAGATTTTACATTTATATGAGTGTGAATCGGAGAGGACTGTAACTGTGTGTTCGGCTGCTTCCGTGTTTGCTTTCCGTGTCCGGCGGCCTTAATGCAGAACGTCGCGCTCGTGACTTGTCACTGTGCTCACAGCTCGTCGGGAAGCTAATGGAAAGAAATGAAGCGTGGCCTCCTGGTGGGGGCTGATGATGGTGACGGTTGGTGAGTTGGGGGGCGGCGGGGTGTAGTTATTTGCCATCATCAGTATTGTTCAGCGCTCAGGTTTGTGCCTATGTTAGCTGGCCTAGTAACTGTCTGATCCCTGAGGTGTTTGAAACGTTGAGGAAGGAAAGAAGGAGAATCTCCGCCGGTAATTTAGATTCCCATTTTATTATCTGTGCTTTGGTTGTATAATAAGCAGGAACTGTCCTGTTGGATTAGACACGCTCGGCGGCGCCCTCTGTCCCCAAAGAGTCCCGCTGACACACCCTCATCCCCACCCCCACCCCACTCACCATTTTCAGGGGTGAGGAGATGGAAGCGCCCATCACTCGCCACAGACTTAACCCACTCATAGTCATATGTACTCTCTCGCTCTCTCGCTCGTAACTCTCATAAGCTCATTGGCGGCTCCGGTCTCGTACTTTATCAATATCACCTTTGCTTCATATCGTCCTGTTAAAAGTGAAATACAAAACAATAGCTCATCAGAATACTCGTTATAGTTCAAGAATTCATTTCAGCCCACTTTCAAGTCTTTTATAAATGTTTTTTGACACATGGATTCCATCAACATCAGCGTTTCAGACACTTTTTACTGTACTTTTTTACTTTAAATCTCCTGTTTTTGTGCCTGAAAGTTGAGTTGAACGTACACAGGAAATCTGCCGTCACAGTATTTCGTTTTTTGACATTCGTTAATCTGAGTTTGGGTGACTTGGGAAGCCTGCCTGTGTGTGTATGTGTGTGTGTGCGTGTGTGTCAGTATGAAGCTATAGAACTAGTTCCACAAGGTTCCTTTATTTGTAACAGTCTCTGCTGCAGTGCGAGACCTGATGTGGAGGATGTATGTATCTATCTATAGGCTTCACACAGGTATGACGCACAAAAGCACAAATTTACCTTTTTTTCATGTTTTCTTGTTTACGTAATCTTCATCACGGCACCAGTAAATTGACCCGGCACTGGTTTCTGTTTCTTTCCACTAAATAGGACAAGCGTTGCATATGCTTGTCTGCACATTTAGTCTTTATTTTCTGGATAGGTTGGGTTACGCAAGCTCCCCTTTCACTGCTAATTCCATCAAAGCGTTGGGAACACTTCTAATTGGGCGTCTCTATTTTTGGTCGACTTCCAGCCCTGTTTTTTGCTGCGCGCAGAATGTAAAGCTGTGTGATAACAGGGCCATTCGCCACAGCACTGTGTTTGACCCTGTGAGCAGCCTCCATGACGGATGGGAGCTGATTCTTCGCCCTCCAGCTCAGCACGACACACTCGAAAATACACTCCCGCAATCTGTCTCACTCGTTTTCTGTCTTATTCTCCGTCTCATATCTGTCTGTCTGTCTAAGTCTGTCTGTATGGCTCTATAGATTGACGCTATTTAAAGCCACCACCGTAGCCACCCACTGCAGCTTAAAGAAGAGGTGACTCACTGAAACGCATCACTCCAGTAGCTTGTGTGTGTGTGTGTGTGTGTGTGTGTGTGTGTGTGTTCGCGTGTGTGTTCGCGGATGTTGGATCGTGCTCTCAGCTTCAGTCCTACTTTTCTAAGGCCTTCTGTGTTTCGGTGACAGGCACAGCTGTTTTCTGTCGATAGTGCTGTCTGTGTGTCAAACTGCTATCTGCAGGATCCCCAGATTAACACAAACACACATTCACACACACAGACATTCACACATTCTGCGCCCTTTCTGGTATTGAGTCATGCGCGATTCCGGATGCGTGTCATGGCCTTCCAGCTTAGGGGAAAGGCTTAGGAGCAGATTTGCGTTTGCGTTCCTCTATGTTCTCGCACGGTAATGATAACGCGCCAGTGCAGCTCGGTGCACTTGGACGGCACCGCGTGATGAAGATGAAGTGCATATGAAGGTTGCGTGTATCTATATCTGTCAATTAGAAACCCACAGGACGTATGGCTGGCTGTGTGTCTGCAGAAAGAGCTGGCAGGCAGTTTTCACTGTTTCGCTCACGTCTCTGCATTATTAAATAATCCCCTGAATTATTCACTGACTTTCATATCAAACAAATATTTTTACAACTTGCACCTACAAATAAGTGAGAGAAGAGCTGAGGTGCCATATTTAGTGGAGCGGAGGATGAACCAGCGTTTGTGTGATCAGAGCTCACGGCAGCTGACAGCAACAGCATCTTTTCTTTGCTGCTGTGCTTTTATGACACAAATGAGTGTGAACATTGCTGAGTCATTATGTCTTAATGGAGATCCTGAGCCTCCTTCTCTTGTATGCAGCATAAAGCATCAGCGTGCGGCGATGTTCTGCTCTAATGTTCTCCAGGAAGCTACAATTTCCTGTTTGCACTCCTTTCTTGTCCTGTCACTGATTTCCAGTAAAGCTGCTGTGTTGCACAAACCAAATTGGCTTCCTGATGCGACGCAGCGTCTCGTCACCGCAATGTCGTGTCAGCTGTGTTACGATGCAGGTTTGGCCCACTGAGCGTGTGTGTGAGCGGCCATAGGCTGTCTGAAGATGACGCGATGATGTCACGGCGGGCACGTCCCCTCCGCTGAGTGCTTATTTATGCACTGATGCACAATTTACTGACTCCGGGAAGAATGCAGGATACACACGCAGACACACAAACACACACACACACACAGCAAAAAACCCATAAGCACAAACAACAAACAAAAGTTCACTTTGGCAAAAAAACAAGTGGGAAAGTGTGTATTTGTTACTCTGACATAAAACTTTGTTGTGGTTGTTCTTCAGCACAGTCTACAGTCACCACAAAGACATTCAATTACAGTATCAAAGTAATATGAAAAATAAAAACTTTTTATCGACTGTGTAAAAGTGAAAAATCTAATTTTTTTAATGCTGTCATTTAGTTTGCTGTTTTATTCTGGAGTTTTCTTATAATGCTCTCAAAGGTGAAGCTCTTCAGGCTGTTTTTTTAATAAATATATTTTTAAATAAATATAAATTCCAAAATGATCACGTTTAATTTACAAGAATAATCCCTGTATTTTGCAGTGTTTTTGGATTTTCTCAGCATTAGTTTTTCCTAGTATTGAGTCTTTATGTGCAGAAAAACATTATTGCTTATCAGATTAGTTTCAACTGTATCTAATGAACTAAATCTACAGCCTGTTTACCATATTGCTTAATTATTGTAATTATTTATCATTATTTATGAAAATGAATGAATTAAATTAAATGAATGTTTACTGTACATACACACAGACTATATTTTATGGTGACAAATTAGGTGCGTACTGATTATTAAATTAAAGTTGAATTTAAGTAACACTGGTTGTTTTTTTATGATCTGACTAGGATAAATGGAGAGAAAATACAGAGAAAACATTCCTTAATGTATGCGGACTTTTTTTTGTTGTATTCACTGTTCGAATTATTTTATTTGATTATCATTTGCTGGATCTTTAGTATTTACTATCCTGTATTATATGTGACCTGTGTGATGTTGTGATGTAACCCTGAGCTGTGTTCTTGTGTACGTACACACAGTGAGGCGGCTCAGACGCCCGATAGCCTCCACCTTTGCTGCTCTCTGGCTCCGTGCCACTTTATGGCAGCCAAGCTCCACACGGCCCATTTATTGGACAGGCGCTGGCTCATTATTTAGCAGGACGTGCTGAGGGAGCAGCAGCGCACAGTAGAAGTTTGCAGCCTGGTGCGAGGTGCCTTTGTGTGCATGTGTGTGTGCGTGTGTGTTTTTGAGGCAGACTTTTTTGGTCCATAATTTATACATTTACCTTATTGCTGCTGCGTGCGTCGGCCTCCTGCATTTTTAAAGGCTGAGCAGTCAGGGACGTTCTGTCAGGCTCACTGCTTTGTGCTCATCACGCAAGCTGCACAACACACGGGCCCAACACACACACGCATGCACACAGACACTCATCGGAACACACACAGAAAGGCCTCTACACTCTGCTACTGGGGACTGACTGAGACGGCGTGTGTGTATCTCTCTCACACACACTGAAGCAGCCATGTGTGTCCCATCATGAGAGAGGGAAGAATGTTGCATAGGTCCAACTCCTCTGCTACTGCACCCCAGTGTGTGCAGGACACAAGGCAGACGAGAAGATCGATCTATCTATCGATCTATCGATCCATCGATCCAGTTTCCAAACTCATGTTGTGTTATTCCTCACTCATGGATTTCATGGCAGAAACATTAAATTAAAAGAAAAAGAAATGTGTTTTCTTTCAGTATTAAAGACAGAACATTAAATCTAATCTGATCTTTTTCTGATCTTATCAAACTTTTTCTAAATGTTCTACATGTGTGTCCTTTATGTAGATATTTTTATTGTTACATAGAAATTAATTGAACTTAAATGTATTTGTTTGCCCAAGAAATAATCGATATATCAATCGTTATGAGGTCATTGATCATTATTAATTTACTATTTGTTTTTATTTGTTTTTATACTTTTATACTTACTGCTTTTTCGAGTGTATTTATATAGCATTTTCTCTCTCTCTCTCTCTCTCTCTCTCTCTCTCTCTCTCTCTCTCTCTCTCGCTCTCTCTCAACTCTCTCTCTCGCTCTCTCTCTCTCCCCCCCCCCTCTCTCTCTCTGTGCTGTCATGTAGATTGCCTCTCTAACATATAAATTTAGGTCAGGCCAGAGTTTCCTCTGCAGGCTTCACAGGGAAATGTGGAAATGGAGCATTTAGACCAGTTAATGTTATTGGGATAGCAGGAGAAAACATGGAGGGTGAGAGGAGAGGAGAGATGGTCAGAAGAGAGGAAAAGAAAACAAAGGCAGGAGGAGAAGAAGAAAAATAAGAGGGTGAAGAGAGGATCAGAGGAGCAGAGGGGAAGTATGCCACTCACGTCTCCTCGGAGCTCCATGCCAGCGTCACAGCTTCCAGTGCTGGCAGCTCCCATATTAACAGACAGGCCATATGGCTTCATTATGAGCCACACAAACACACACACTGACGGACTCATAACAACATGCTAATACACACACGCGCGCACACACACAGGTGCAAACACTTGCAGAGTGAGAAGGAGGTGTGTGTGTGGCGGATTGAATGAAGAGAGCGTGGAGGAGGATGTAATGGCACGTTGAGTTTCTCTTCCTCCGGGGGCTCCGATGGAGAGCAGAGCTGGCCCAATTACTAACACACACACACACACACATTCTCAAAAATGTGTTAAAACCAAGACAGCATAAAGATGATTATCAGGTACAAACAGAGCAGATATCACTGAGGCTCTTACATGAACACACACACACACACACGCATATGTACACAGCTGTTATACACTGCAGCAATCAGACAACTCTGAGAACATAATGACCATTATCAAATACAGGGAGACCAAATATTTGTAATACAGGAGTGTAAAGTGTTGCCTTTGTGCAGATAGTAGCTCCCTCAGAGCGCGCAAACACACACACACACACACACACACACACACACACACACACACACACACACACACACACACACACACACACACACTGGACAGGGGTCTTATTTACAGCCGCGGAGCTGGAGCCCTGTGAAGTGGGAATGCTCAGCTAGTTTTCCGTGGTCGCTGTGTAAACCACTTGACACACATTACAGTCATTAGTGTCATGATCCTGGGATGGATGATCCTGTTAGAGGTCCCCAGGGACCTGGTTTGGAGCTGGTACGGGCCCCACCCCAGGGGTCCCAGAGGGGGTCCTCAAAGGCTCTCTGTGGACCTGCAGCGGTTGTTAAGTAGGAAAACTGTATTTCACGGAAAGGAGGTGTTAGACGTGTGTGTGTGTGTGTGTGTTTGTGTGTGTGTGTGTGTGTGTGTGTGTGAGAGAGAGAGACATAATGCCATGTAAAGCACCTAAGCTAATGGCGCTATGCTGCTGTGACATGACTCTAAATGGAACAGAGCCCATACGACTGAGAGGAAAATGCGGAAAACATTATTTGACACTTAAGGAACATAAACACTATTAAATCAAAATCACTTTAGTTTGGTTCAACCTTTCAATACTCGTAAATCTGTAAAATAACCCAGCTTGTCTGTTAGCGTGGTTAACTGCTAGCTAGTTAGCTTATCATTACGCAGTGCAGCGCAGATAAAGTATTTTTTTAGACTTAGTTTGAATTTATTGACAGTCATATTATAGTAAATTCATTATCACTCGATTAAGTACATTTTCTATCATTGTGTGCTGTTGTTGGTATTGAAAGAAAGCAATTTTAGTCACGTTTTAATGGAAAACTATTCCAATCATAAGCAGATATGTTTGTGTGTGTGACAAATAGAGACACGTTTAAGGATTTGTCTCTATTTAATAATTAATAAGTGCTCACGTCCACTTGTTTATTATTGTGTATTGAACCTGATTGTTTCTTATCGCACAAAGCACCAAAAAATAGGCAACATTTATCAAATGCTGCATTAAAACTGAGCTCATTTCCTATTATTCTTGTGAACAGGAAACAGATCCATTCTTCTTTTTCTCTCCGCGTTTGAGTCAAATGCATTTTCCCCTCAGTCGTGATCATTTTCGGGTCCCTGCAGTTAACGATTCGCTCTGCGCGGTGGAGTTCTTTTTGTTTGAAATAACTCTTTGATTGATGCGAGATGATTTACTGTCCTGCCGCCTTGTTATTGCGCTTTTGTAATCAGAATATTATTGGAGAATTAGCAGGAGAACAAAGTGTTGTAATAGATTTAACAGAGTCGTGCAGGGCAGCAGACAGACGTTCTAATCAGATGATGTGGTAAGTATGGATTTTATTTCTGGTTTTCTATTACAGTATACGCCAGTTTATTGAATCCAACTAAGCATGTAATCCTGGAATCGCTGACTCCTCTTCATTCCCAATTCACTTGACATTATTAGATACCGAGTCATATGTTATTCTAATATAATCACTTATTTGAAGAGCTTGAAAACACATCAGCTGGACGTTTTGCATTGGAAGTAGTGTTCCCGTCTCCGCTGGCCTGCGATTCAATAAGGTCACATTAAGTTCAGTGACATTTAAGTCATATATTGCTGAGCATGCACCCTTACACACACACACACACACAGGGAGGAGCTTTATTATTATCTGACATCAAAATCATTTGCACCCAAAAGCTACGCAGCATGAACATCGCATTGAATTTGCCTCTACTCCGATGATGCGCGACGCTATACTGACCTCCCCGCCCCTATTGTTTGAGTTAATTCATCTGGTCCAAGTTATAGGAACATGTGAATGGACGCTGATGGAAGGAAAGTGGAGCCCCGCAGTCTCTAATTACCACTGGACTGGTGCTCTCATGGTTCGGGGTAAGGAGGGGGCGGGGGAAGGCCTGGGCGGTGCCTGTTGCCAGGATACTGGCCGGATCCAGTCTGAGGGGTCCTGCTGTTTTATTGGACAACACGCTTGACCCCTCGGCGACCCTCAAATTGTCCCCTGACCTGAGTAGTCACACCTAATCAATGCAGCTGTGCAGAGGCTGAGTCAGGGAGCCGCCGCCGCTGTGTACCTGCTGCTGCACCGCACATCACTATCATACAATGTGACATCTGCTACCATTTAAAATCGCTTTGGAGGGCATTAATTCTGGATATGCAGTCATCAACGTGACAACGTGGCATCTCAAAAATGTGTTTTCCTGCTTGGCGACAATTTGGAAAGCAACAAAACAAAGGCAACAGAGACGCTTCGTATGTACATAATGAGCTTTAAGGATGTTACATTTGCATATTACAGACTGGTTTTATGTTTATGTTTGAGTGATGTTAGTGCTTCATTTACCAATTAAAAAGAGGGAAGGCCAGCTTTAGCTATATATCACCTTTTAATGAAACAAGTGCTTTAAATGATCATAAAAAAGGAATCAAATTAAAGAAAGACATAATAACCGTTGCTTTGTAAAGAAAGACACAACATCCCAGTGTCCATAGAGCAGCCACTTTCCAGTGAAGAAGAGGGTGGAGAGTTTATACTGTTTAGTGGGGATATGAGTTTTTACTTTAGGTTGGAAGACGCTTCTCATAACTGCATTAGTTAAACCTCCAACTGGAAGGAGGCGGTCAAAGCTCCTCCAGTATTTGGGTCACAAACAACCCAGAATTGTGGGCTTCTTAATCACTTTAAATAGGGGAAACCCATCCGTGTGCTCCTCTAGAGAGCAAACATGGAGCATATGTGTGCGCTGGGTGTGGTTGAGTGAATATGAAAGTCTGAATGTCTATCTGAGCCGTCAGTCTGTCAGCACGTACAAGAGGCGCTGTAATCCCGAGATTTCTTCATCCAGCTGCTGGACATGAAGAGAAACGAGGACGACACACCCAGTGATCGCTCTGGACCGGACAGCTGTCTCACACAGACAGATGGACCGCTGAGACGGATACATGTCCAGTATTTCTGTCCTTAATCAGTCTAACATAATAAACATCAAAGCATCGAAAACTCTCAAAAATTGCGCAAAAACTGTTTTATATCCAGGACTTTGTAGTTCTTCAGCCTAAAACAACACCAGTCAGTCCAGATGGCTCTAATTATTGATTGCGAATTTATTTGGTAATATTGATCGAAACAACTACTTTACTATTATTTTTATTGACGTTTGCAGTGTTTATTTTTTAACTAATAAAAGTTGTATTGAGTTGTAAGGTTGTACCCGCACTGCCTACATGCAGGAGTTGTGTCTTTCTTGTCGTGTGTTTCTGCAATGTGCAGGATTCCGCGATGACCTACGGAACCTTTTGTTGGGAAAATACAGAACATTTTTTCTTGTGAGTTTGCACTAATTATGGGAGCTTTCCTGAGCCGGACGGGATAGTTTACTGCACAAAGAAGTTTCCAGTTTATTGTGGTGCAGAGAGCCAGAGCGTGGAATAAGAGGAGCGGACCTGGCAGGGATCCGCTGGCAGAAATCTAATCTGTGTGGATAAACACAACATCATGCACCAGTATGGACGACGCCAAGAACTCCTCCACATACACACACACATTTTATATACAGGCTATACACACATCATACCCACATATTTCTCTGGGCATGGTTAAGATTTATCTGTTTGTGCTTCATCTGTAACATTTAATAACAGCCAACTTCCTGTTTACAGTCACTTTCCCTCTTTTTTACCACAACAAATAAATGTCAAAAACTACATATGAAATGTAACCAAAGGAAATTAGTCGGAAACAATTAAGACTAAAATTGTATTTCCAATCCAAATTAAAACATCAGCAACCAACCTCATTACTAGGATAAAGGACAATGTAATTGAATTTTGTAAAATAGATTAATTTACTTTTTCACTTGGCATGATTTGGAATAAATCTTAGTTAGTCATAGGTAAATGACTAAATGCGTTTAATTTGACATTAAATCACTTCATGTGTTAAATGAGCTCACAAATTTCCCTTTCAAAATCCGCATAAACAAAATGTAAGGAAATGACAGGCCATCGTTCTCATGATCTACATTCACCCACTGAACCCTTTCTGGCACTTAAAAGTTATAAATTAGAGCATTACATAGAAATAACAGTGCTTGTCATTTACATAAACTATATTCTCTGGCACACCGATTCCCACTTTTAGGAGAAAAATATTCCGCCGCTCCTCCTCCGCTCGGGTAGATTGTTATTGTTGGGGATTTCTTTTCCAGATCTAATTTATCAGCATGAATCAGCCGGTGTATTGGAATGATTAGAAGGCCTGGCCAGTGAAACCCACCCACCTCTGCAGCCCTCCAATCCATCCACCTGACCGCAGCACCTTGGCTCCCATAAATCCACCGGGCCGCTCGCCGTCTGCCTGCAACCCCCTGTGCTCCTCTGTGTGTGTGTGTGGGTGTGTGTGGGGGGATGTGTTCGTGTATATTTGCATGCTTGCATTTCTGTGTGTTTCTGAGGCACAATTGGGTTAAATGAGTGTGTGACCCAACCTGCTGTGTCCACGCTGAAATGTTTCTTCTCAGAGATGGATTGGAGGTTTCCTGATCTGGGGTGTGTCGTACACATCCATCACCGTGGCGGCCCGGTTTTACTGGTGATTTAAGGCTTACTGAAGCTGCCCTGCTGGCCGCTGCAGGCCGGCCACTGCAATCCCATCTCCCTCATCCTCCTAATATGCGTGTGTGTGTGTGTATCAGAGAGAAAGAGAGGAAAAAAACAAAGACTTAGATTCTTGCTTCACAATTACAGCTGGAGTGATACATGGGACCAATTATCAATATAAATATAAATCAGACCCATGCTGAAATTAATGAAGATAGTTTAAAATATTTGTTTATTGTATCATTATCAGTGTTTCATTGATTGTGAATGAATTTGAGCTTAAATTGATCCATGCAAAACAACAAAAAGGGTTTTTCCACCCTGACAAGAATGAATTCATGGGGAAAACACATTCATGTTATACTTTTGGATCTGCGCCTTGGATGTAAAGGAGCAGTGCACGCAACAATGGCTGTGGTAGTTTAAGTCCAAAAGCAATACATGCCTCTCACCTAATGCATGCTGGGATACGCTCCAGCCCACTGCTATTCTACCCAGATTAAGCAGAGTAGAAAATGCGAGGACACATTGATGAATGTTCATCAGGAAATGATTCGTTGAGTGTATTTGAGTGCACATGTAGGAAATGTTCTGGACCCGTCTCCTCTGTATTAACGCTGAATGTGTTTCAGTAGCGCGCGCGCGTGCGCGCGCGCTACTGAAACATGCGTGTGTGTGTGAGAGAGAATGTATTCTTACTGGATCTGTTTTGGTTCATTCACACCAAAGGGATTTTACCTCAAACAGCTTAGAAAGGAGCATCACTTTGAGGAGCTCTAATCCTTCCTCTACCTCTGCACAACCTGCCCTCCTCCAGCATCACGTACACACCACATACACATTCACAAGAGGACATACACACTTCCTGCCAATGGATAATACTTAAACATATATCAGTGTGTGCATACCTGTAACAGAATATAATATGGTTCCTTCTCTACAACACCAGAGTAGAGTTTATTGAGGAAAGAATTCTAACAGAATGTAAGAAATGTTCTGATCAAACCCTTAATTTTATTTTATTTTTTTACCTTTTCTGAATCAGAGGTTGTTTACATATTTACTGCACCAAGGAGGTTTTATTCATTCCAGCTCTTTTCGTTTGTTAGGATTACTCATTATCTTCCAATCAATTTTCTACAAACTTTGGTGGGCGGTTTGGGCCGAAACCAGATAAGAACCTAGCACCTGGGAGGGCAGATACTGAATATTTTTGATCATTCATATTCCATTCTATTTTCTATTATTATTTTGGTCAATATTAAATAAATCACCGATCTGAATGAAAAAACAATTCAAATAACTGAGTTTCAAAGCTATGAAGTCCTGTCATTTCTTTCTCTTTAGGCCAGAATAGTATTAGTGTGTTAGCAGCTAGTGTTGTCCTGCCTTGGTGGAGGTATGAGCTCTAACCAACCCTCTCTACTTTCGCTCCGTGTTATTTTTCATTATTTTTACAAATCTAATTGCTTTTTGAGTAAAGCTGCTAGTTTAATCAAACCACTGAAGGGCTTTCCATAAATCTACATAATTGCACACAGACACACACATACACATATGCATAAGTATGTAAACAAGCACACAAAATATATTGCGAAACTCCTTACAGATACTGTAGTTGCCTGCATACGTACACGTACCCTATGTATGCAAATACACGGGAAAGCATGTGGAAATCTTACATCAGCTGCAGCTCCGGGCCTCCACACACACGTCAGTCTCAGTAGTGTAGTGGGTGGTACAGCCACACCGTCAGCCTGCTGCTCTTTATGCACCACACGCAGATCAGTGATTTCAATTTCCTCTTTGCCGCACACTTCAGCCCACACGCCACCAAAACACCCCTCACCAACAAAGAGCAACTTCTTTGACTCTCAAAGATGACAAACAACTGGACCAAACACCGGATTATCCAATCGGAACTGCCGTTGTTGGTGGGTGGTCTCTCCCTCTCCCGCCCTCTCTCGCTCTCTCTATCTTCCTTTGTTTGGTTCTGAATTTTAACCAATCAACGGCCAGATGGGGTCTGTAAAGTCTCACCCATAGCACCCCTACAGGCAGGGGCCGGTCATGGGTCGTAAGCGCTGAGAAGAGAGCAATTAATTATACACATATTAAGAATGAGCAGGATTTTGCTGTATTTCTGCGTATTTGTGTGTGTGTGTGTGTGTGTGTGTGTGTGTTCTGGTTCATGTATTTCTATGCAACTGTTCAGTAATATTCATGAATAACCCACATTCATCTCCAAGTCTGTGTGTGTGTGTGTGTGTGTGTGTGTGTGTGTGTGTGTGTGTGTGTGTGTGTGTGTGCACGCATTTGTGCATGTGTGTGTGTGTGAGACTTGTTTCCTCCCCACGCTGGAAGCAGTGAGTGTACGCTGGCTGCCTCCCTCCCTTCTCGCTCTCTGCCAGCTCTTACTTTGAAAGGAATCTCAGGCTTTCAAGGATCTTTTTGTGAAAAGCTCATGAAAGCCTCCATGAAAGCCGTACTGCTGTTTTTGAAGTCCATATCACTTTTCACTCTGGATGTAGATGCTCTGGTCACAGTCCTGCCGCTCGCTCCTCATTTATATGTATATACAGGCTACATTTCTGATCACAATGACTATTCTTTCCTCACTTTCACCCTGTTTTCTTGAGGATCCCTCCGTCTCCTCTTGCTCACTCTTGAAAGGTTTGGCGAGGGAATTCAGAGACATCAAAAAACCAATAAACCAAAAGCCTCTGCACGCATTATTGGCCCTTTTTAGATGATTAAACTGTGGCTAATCAGCAGTCAGATCAGGGAGCATTTAAGGCCAAACTCCCATTATTATTACTTTTTTTAAGAGCACAAATCATTAAACCAACATTTTCTTGATAATTGCACGTCATTATAGTGCCACACCTTGCAAAAAAAATAAAAGTAGATCTTTTCCCTTTATGTCCTTTTTTTTCCCCCTCTGGATCCCGATCCCAACATTCCTCCCCAGCAGCAGGATAATCAATATGGTTGAGTTTTTCCCTGCTCACTGGGCGCTCTGATGATTTGGCCAGACAGCCAGTGGAAAATTGGAAACTGGAGTTTTTTGAGGGGGGGGTTGGGACGGGGTTAAAAAAAAGAGAGCACTGGGCATGATAGAGCGAGGAGCTTATCCCTGTGAACACAGCCCGTAAGATGACACTTTCCATCCCGCTGAAAGGCTGAGGAGCGCTTTGTCATTCCTCTAATTGGATATGATTACATTATAACTAGCAGGGAATGATCTGGCTCTCTGGCAGGGCCAAACTAGGCCGCTTGTTCCACCACAAATGACCTCTTAGTGAATTAATTTTCTTTGAATCAAACTTGGCAGACGGTGCTGTATCAGGGTGCAGCAGGCAGGTACAGAGGCCGCCGCTGGAACCTTTGCTGCGTTTCAACCACAGTAGAGCTGATTTATGGAGCGTGAGCCATTTTCACCTGTGTCACAATGTCACAAACACTCCGTCTTTGGTCGTATTAATGTCTCTTTACCTCATTTGTTGGATTGTGACGCTGGTTCTACCTTTTCTTCAAGGGCTGCCCTTTGTCAACGTTCCCTAACCGCTAAGCTGCTTCCCTATCTACTGTGTGGGGATGAGGTCTATAACTCAAGCATATCTTCCATTTTTACACCCGCTATATGTATGTATGTACTGTGTGTGTGTGTGTGTGTGTGTGTGTGTGTGTGTGTGCGTGTGCGTGTGCGTGCTTGTTAGAGCCATAACTCAATTTTTATTGAATCTGGATCAAACGTTGCAGGTCGTTCGGGGGTTAAAGTCGGGACTTTCGCTATTGATTTGTTTTCTGTTTGTGTTATAGGTCAAGGTTACAGGGCAAAGTCAGATTTTCCGGCCAACACTGATGCATGAGAGCGTCTCTCCGGGTGTGTTTGTAGTTTTGTTTGTTCACAGTTTAAGGCAGCAAATCGTCCACAAAATCCTATTAGTTATTAATTAAATGCATTCCATCCTCAATCAAATGCAACTTTTAGACCTGAAAATATAAATTAACCTTTTCATGGTGGAAACAGGCTCAGTCAGTCACTATCACAGAACGCCATCATCATCATAAAGCTTCAGCTGTTTCCTGCTGAGGGAGAGAAAGCGTCGGTGTGTCAGAGGCAATTTCATCTCATCTGCTGTAATAGATGAGGAGTGGATGATAAGCAGGCAGAGGAAGAATCAGGTGAGCAATTAAACTGTAGTGCCCTCTCCTCTTCCTCTCCTCCTCTCCTTTATTTCATCCTCCCCCTCCTCCTCTTCCTCCTCTTCCTCCTCTTCCTCCCCGATGCTGCTCATCCCCAAACACTGTTTTATCTCCAGGAAACTTTAGCAAGCTGCACTCACGATCACCCTGATAAACCGCCGTGCTAATTAAACAGAGGCGCGCACAATGTCTTCCTGCCTCTCTGTGTGTGTGTATGTGTGTTGTGTGTGTGTGTGTGTGTGTGTGTAATCCATGGAGTGTGTCTCTTTATCGCCTCTCCTCCTCTCTCTCTCTCCCCTGTCTGTGGGCTCTGGGAAATGATGCTGAATGTTGGAAATATGGCACTCAGTGAAAGCAGCGTTTAAGTCCTGACAGTCGCTGGATTAGCTCTGTAACGAGGAGGACAGCTCGGGAGAAACAAGCCCCGGCGAGGTGAACTCGAGGACAGGCAGGCAGAGGAGGACGGGGGAGGAGGAGGAGGAGGGGGAGGAGGAGGGGGGAGGTTTCTGGAGAAATGGGACAAATTTCAATGTCGAGTTTCATAATTATCTCCAAAACTATCTCAATTTTTTTTTTTAAGTTTCACTTTCAAGTTGTTCCTCACTTTTAATGATCGCCGAGCTGTTCATGCCGCCCTTTTCCAACTCAAATGGCCCGAAGTTTGAAGTCTCTCTCGTGGCCTTTATTCTGCACCGTCATTATCTGGATTCTACAAAAAAAAAAAGATGAAGAGATTTATACAAAACACTTGAAGGAAACTTCAGCCGCCTTTAATGTTTCCCTGCTTTGCCCCCGTTTCTAATCAGCTCATACATGCTGCTACTAAAAGCAAACATGCCTCTGTCGCCTCTTCGTCCCCGCCGCTGTTGCTTTTGGATCCTCATCCTCGCTCCTGTGGAATTCAACGTAAAAAAAATCTCCACATGATCAAAGTTTGCCGAACTGACAAAGAGAGAGCGTGGCGAGGGAGAGGAGAAGACGAGGAAAGAAGTGGCCGAGAGGGAGAGAGAGAAATATTCCAGTTAAGCAGCTCTGCATTAGGCCGTGAAGTGAGTGACGTGCTGTAAACACACACGCACACACACCATCTGAGCTCCGGCAGGACGGACCAGCGCTTCATCGGCTGTGAAAATGACGAGCAGGAATAAGAGGCTGTACCATGTGCCTGCCTGCTTTCCTGCCTTCCTGCCTGCTGCCTGCCCGCCTGTGTGTGTGTGCATTGCATATTCAAGGCTGAATGTTTTATTTATGAGCCGTTATGCAATGTGTATGCCAAGGTCTTATACTGACTCTGTGTGTGCAGACAGTGCTATTGTGTCTCCAGCTCATATTCCAGCTTCTCATTGACTGAAGCAGCGCGTCAGCCTGTCAGTCACAATCAGGACAGAAGCTTTAAGTGGCTTCAAAGAGGCAATCACACACCTAATGGAGACAATTGCTTATCGGGCGTAATAGGAACGTTTTTGCACGCCCCCTGCTGGTCAACCTTGCACCATCCCCGTTAGGACGCATAGAGAAGCCAACGCTCGTAAGAGGAAACTGGTGAATCAGTCTATACTTTTTTTTACGTGTTTGTCAGCTATATGTGGTCATCTCTATGAACAAACATCTTATTATTACTCTTTCTAACTAATTGCACATTATAGTTCAGTTGTTCCTTGTTTCATCCTTGTCTGTTTGACTTCTGAGGGTATAAAGCTTTGAATTCCTTCATATCATACATATAGATTCATATGTTGTATAAATGTATTGTATTATTCCTAGGACACACACACACACACACACACACACACACACACACACACAAACACACACACACACACACACACACACACACACACACACACACACACACACACACACACACACAGTAGCTGTCCTGGCTGACATGTCTTTGAGGAAGGCTATGACCCCGTGTCTGCTGCTGTATTTATGCTGCGTGTCTCCCTCACTATCATATGACCTTGAGAAGTGACATTTTGACGGAATAAAACACACACACACATGCACGTACACACACACACACACATTACTGACTCACCGACTGGACATATAGAAGTGTAAATTGCCAGTAGCTGGTATTTCATGCTGGTGTTTTTAAATTAGAGCAATTTTAACTTTATCTCTCTCTCACATACACACACACACACACACACACACACACACACACCTTCATGAAGCTGATGGGTTGATGTCAAGAGGCTTTGATCACTCCCCGAGCAGAAAATAAGACAGAAATGGTTTTGGTTGTAATCACACACTCTGAAATACTTGATTATGATCAAAAGATGTTTAATCATCTCTGCTATGATCAACAAGCGCTGCCTCATTAACCTGATAAAGAGCTATAAATAAATACGTAAAGAGAAAGATTCTTGAGTCTCGATCCATACACATCTATACCTGCTTATCCTGTGCAGGCCGGCGGGCAGGAATGAGAGATTTGTTCTATATCACATCATTCTATATGATTCTATCATTTGGGAGCGATGAGTGTGGCTCTACAGATCAGCCTGAGTCTCTTAACAGTGACGGCAGAGTGTTGTGTGTGTGAACGGGATTGCCATATGCAGGTTTACTGTATGGATGAGTTACCATGGAAACCCAGGATAATACTAAAACCAATGCTGGCATTAATTCTAAATGACTAATAGACTAAGAGTAAAGCTAAGGCCACTAAGAGTCGTGTGTCTGTATTAAATCTGACCAGAAGTTTAGAGGCAGTTCAGGTTTACGGCCTGACACCCCGGGCATAATGAATATGCAGAGCAGCATTGATTCAGTCAATAAGTGTGTTGTTAATCAAAGTACATTGTTTATTTTTTCCGTGCAGGATGATGGATGTCCATTCTTAAACTAAAAGGCCACTATTGGCCCCATTTATCAGTCTAAACCCGACTCTCAGTGGTGCTGCTGTCACAGTCTGTCAGAGAGAATCCCACAGAGACACACACATATACACACACACACATATATACACACACACACACACATCAGACAGGCAGAGGTGAGAGCTGGAATACTGACCGTCAGATGACCACAGAGAAGGACGCACGCCATCACTTTGAGTCTTAGAGACATTTTCCTTTAATTTAACCCCAATTTGGCAACAAGACAATACTGTATGTGTAAGTAACTCCTATAATGAGACGCCTGGCTAAGATGCTCACTGTCTAAACTAGTTAACACATTACTGTGGCATTAAACAGCCTGATCTCACTAAGGAATGTGTTTGTATTGGATGATTACAATGGCGTGTGACCTATTTCCAGTGCGACGTTGTTGTTTAGCGAGCAGGGTCGCATGGAAACAAATTACTGCTTTCACTTTTAATTTTGGTCGATTGCGCACGTTGAAAATGCAGCATTACAACCAGGAAAGAGAGAAGTATATTGGTCCTATTGTGTTAAACAGTTGACTCATAGCAGGTTCACGTAAACAGCTTCATCTACATAACGCAGCTGGTCATTGCAATGCGATCTAAATTGCGAGGAAATGGAGGCGTAACATAGACGAGCACAGGCAGTTTTTCCACCCGATTCCTGAAAATCTGACGTTCTGACAGAATAAATCTGCTGGATGAAAAGGAGGAGATGTGTGATACATGTTTGATGATAGGACATGTCTGTGTGAAGCCGGGATAAAGCCCCCTGAAGAGGCTC
Source organism: Genypterus blacodes (assembly GCF_046128005.1). Taxonomy (NCBI): domain Eukaryota; kingdom Metazoa; phylum Chordata; class Actinopteri; order Ophidiiformes; family Ophidiidae; genus Genypterus; species Genypterus blacodes. The sequence goes on from NW_027466921.1 coordinate 1,168,156, forward strand.
TCTGTGGGCTTTCTGAAGGTTAACATGAGTCGTAGGAGATATGGCTAAAAGCAGATCCTACTTTTTCCCCCCTGTAACACTGATACAAACAGACGCCTTTGCTCCTTTTTCTGCAGAACAGTGTGGAAAACATCAAGAAATCGGTGCTTTGATAGGAGCAGAAGAGGTGTAGGTGTGCATCGGATCTATTTATACCCCGATCAATAAATGACTCATCAGGATTGGGAATAATGTGGACGAGACGAAGAAATATAATCGAATGCAGCAGGAAATACAGAAAACAGGCTGCTCGGTTTACTGAAAGTCTGCATTTTAAATGTTTTTAATCGGCAGCAGATCTGGGGACAAAGTGAAACAAAAAGCTCAGTTTATGCTCGACCTTAACGCAACATGGACACCGTGTGGGTTCTGGTTGTGCAGCTCCTCAAGAATGAACACATGAACAGATGCCTACAGTCTTTTTCCAGCGTGTAAACATCACAATCGCCTTGTTTGTGCTGTGATTACGCAAGATTTCGTATATTCTGGCCGAGGAAACCTGTTTATCCTCCCTGCGTACAATGAGGCCGAGGGGGATCAGCGTCTGAAGCCTAAAACGCTGATCTCTTCAACTGCTACATCTTTGTTCACGCTGTTGACACCGAGCGGGTATCGTTTTCGGCCTCACGCTGCCCCCTGGTGGAGATGGCATTCAAAGCGAGTATGCTAGCGTAAGATCCAGGCGGGTAGGACGTGCATGCAAACGCTAAAGACTAGTGTGAACCCGGGCTGGCATGCCAAGTGTGACCAGCAAACGCAATGAAGATGAAGCAGAGGAGCGAAAGAGGAGGAGGAGGAGGAGGAGGAGGAAGGGCTGCTCATTGTGAGAGGAACATCAGGAGGACAGGATGGATGTAGGGAGGCGTCGCCGTGAGGCAACAACAACAACATAATCGACTCAGGGACACTGAGCTCTGCCGTGTTAACGTGTCAGCGTGTCCTCTTATCCCGGTGGCTCAGCTGCAGCCTTTGTCGTCCCCACAATAGTCTCATTGTGCCGGCATGTCATCCGTTCACGCTCATTGTTTCTCACCTTTAGCTCAGCGACGAGGGAGGAAGTCTCGGCGGTGGCGGCTGTGACCTCCTCGTCGCCGCTCTCCGTCTCCATCGCTCCATCCGTTTAGAGCTCTACAGTTTAAAAACATGCACATTTAGAAGACAGCATCCAACAAACAGCAGCTTATACGTTGAAGCAGACGGGAGGTTTAAGACAACGAAGCGCCACCGGCATTCACATCAGACAAATTTGAAGCGACATCAAGGTAACAGGATGTTGCAGATGTTCGTGGCCTTTGAATCAACCCTTTGATTCTCTCTCTCTCGCTCTCTCTCCTTCCTCTATCTCTTTCTTGCTCGCCCCTTCCCTGGAGATCACACCCACATCATCCATGTGGTATTGGTGATATCTCGGACGAAGCGGTAAAGGGAGCAGACGCACACATACACACACACGTGCGCTCGCACACACACACAGTCGCAGACCCATTACAGAGCAGCAGCTGGAGTCTGAGGCTGTATTAATCCTATTTCAGCTTGTTAATGGGATTATGTCTTTTAATTAAAGGCAAGTGCGGCGCAATTATAAGCAGGGAGAGGATGTGACACAGTTCACTGTCGTGTCATCGTGTCGCTACTCAAGGTGCTCTGACAGTCGCAGTCGGATGAGAGGAAGAACAAACGCAGCGTCTTCGCCATTTAACAGTTATTCATCTTCATCAAAGGTCAGCGTCGGCCCTGTTTGTCTGAGGGTGAGGAGGAGAGCGAGGAAGATGCGGAGAGGAGGAGAAGGTGTAGCTTGACGGTAGCTGGGTATTGACTGGAACACGCGAGCTCGCTCATCCAAGCTTCGCGTAAAGCAAGAAACCCAGATGTTAGCACTTAGAGGCCCCTGGGTTTGGGATTATTTGCCCTTCGCTGTGTTCCACAACTCACTGATTCCATTAGCCAGGTGTGAATTGGTGTCCACGTTCTGTTTCACTGCATCAAAATCCACTTAGAGGCGCCTTAAAGGGGAAAGTGACACTGGAGCGGCATTACAAGCTGCAAGCTGTTAGAGCGGGACTGATGGAGAGAGAGAGAGAGACAGAGACAGAGAGAGAGAGACAGAGAGAGAGAGACACACACCTCCCCTTTAATCACATCTGTGTCACCGCAGGACAGGCACCGCTGCTCTCACACACACACACACACACACACACACACACACACTTATCAAGCTGGGTGTTCATATTGTTTATAAGAGCACGATAATGTGAATGCGCACCAAATACTTTTTCTGTTAATCACACTGATGCGCGCACACACATACACACACACACTCACACACACTCTTACCTCTCGCCCTCACAATTACCTCCTCTATCTCTCTCAGGCTCTTCCTCTGTAACTCTGAGAACAAGAGAGCGTTTTGTTCCAATTAGCTCCAGCAGATGAGCTACTAGCAGCCACACATTCTGCCCTCAGGATGATTAAACCCCCTTTACACACACACACACTCACACACACTCGCACACACACACCTGACACCGCTCCTTCTACGGATTAACATGCAACTATCTACACTGCAGGCAGGGAGCAGTGGGGGAGGGGTGGGTAGAAGAAGAAGAAGAGATGGAACATTTGGAAATTGCACGAGGGGAGAGACAGATGTGTGTGTGAACAGACAGAGACGGTGGGAAGACAGGAGGGACAGAAAATGGCTCCTCGGCGACTCTCTGCACTTTTCCTGACACGACAAGGTTAAAATGTTGACTTTTCCCGCTTTGCAGTCTCTCTAATATTGTGAATAAGTTGAGAAGTTGACGGGTTCTTGGATTCACACTTCATTTCTCTGCACACTTTGCCGAGCACATACGGAGTCGCTGATGGCTTTCGCTTCCTCTTCGCCTTGTTTACTCCTTGTTGTAAAACGTCTCCATAAAATATTCTCCAAAGCTTCTTCTTTTTTTTTATTAACGTCCCAAGGTTAATTTGTGCGAGGAATAAATGAATTGCGTAGATGGATGGAAGATACGGCGGAGTTTCACAACCCGCCGCCAGCCATTCGGAGCGAGGAGACACTCCAGGGACGAATATGATGAGGTTATATGATGGACAAGAGCAGCCAAAGGAGACAAGCTGTGCCGTGTATGAAAACAGTAAAACCAATCAGACCAAACAGAAGCAGAGACCAAGCACACAAAGTGACCGACCTTGAGGAGATATAAGTTGTGTTAGTTTATTCTGTCAGCTGAAGCGACTCCAGCAGTGGACTGGGGACGACAATGTACATATTTGGGTTAGAGACGACAGATGGGAGAGTTAAGGGATCTTTGAACAGAGGGGTGGCGGGGAGCGATGTGTCACAGCAGTATCGACTGACTTACCGCCACTTTCAGAGCAGTTTGGACCTCCTGAGTCCCGCCTGACCCAATAAGACACATGACTGAGGTGTGAACGACTCACAGAGGAAGAAGAAGAAGCTCCTTTAAGACGGGACAAGTCCAGTTGCCTTGAACTACAACAGTTAGTGATGTCAGAATCCCCCCGAACACTGCACTCATTGACTCGACCATCAGGGTGGACTGTATTCCTCTGAGCACTAAGTCATCATCTACGCATGGAATGTTTGGATGATCAGTAGATTAAGGAGCGCCATAGCGGGAATTTGTTAGAGACACGTCTTCATCCTTTCTTCTGTTGTCCGTCCTCTGTTATTGAGTGGCTTCATCCAGCTTCTCTTCATCATCTTCTCCTCCCACTCCCACCTCCTTCCCTCCCCATCCGTCTTAATCTCATTACACATGTCAATAGGCCCCCCCAACCCACGATAAACAGCACTATTACCCCCACAGTGACCCCCCCGTCCCCCCCATCACTGTTTACGCTGTTAACAGCCCTCCGGACCCCAAAACACAACCTCATTTCCTTTGCTATGGAAGCCCCATTTAGGCTCTTTGTGTGTGTGTGTGTGTGTGTGTGTGTGTGTGTGTGTGTGTGTGTGTGTGTGTGTGTGTGTGTGTGGGGCTGCTGTTACACTGAGGGGTGAACAGTGATGGTGTTTGTTCAGTTGTCCTACATTACTTTGAGGAGTCGCTTGTGTTTGAAGCCGGGGAGGTGAAGGTATGGATGGAATGAACAGGAACAGGAAACAAGTCATTTCCTCTCTCAGGCCTCAACCCCTAACGAGGCTATTTTGATGTTAAATGTGATAAATTAAGGACAATAATAGTAATTGTCTTGTTGATGTAGAGCTTAAATACAAGAAGGACCAATAATAACATAACCTATTTGAATTTGAAGTATATACACACACATATCAGGTTTGTGTAATTCCTGATATTATCCGAAACATTTTTCTGATGAAGAAGACACAATACAACACGTGCTGTGTGCTCACCTGAGACGACTGCAGGCGCATAAGCAGACGAGTTGAAATAAGGGATTAGGGAATGAACAAAACAAACAGTTGAATAAAGAAAAAACAAGTCTGTCTGTCTCTTCGTGTGTGTGTGTGTGTGTGTGTGTGTGTGTGTGTGTGTGTGTGTGTGTGTGTGTGTGTGTGTGTGTCTGTGTCTGTGTCTGTGTCTGTGTGTGATGAGTCACCTCTCTCAGCTGTGAGGATTACATGTGCTAAGCAGAGCTCTATGTGGAGCGCGGAAGGATCTTTAGGGATCAGAGCACCACATGTCATTATGAAAGTATGAGCTAATTAACTCACATCTCCCCTCCCAATAACCAACACACTCACTGACCTTCAATGCATCACGCTGACCTGTTACCAAGACCTGAGGAGCACTTAGAGCTTCAATAGAAACCATGGATGTTGGATTCATGTGCCCTTCTTGCACTTTCTGTACCTGCGGCGATGTCTCTCACTGGATCACATGTAGCTGTCAGTGCAGAGTTTTGTTAGAGTCCATTCTCCTCCTCTGAAAGGAAAAGATATCTGTGCTTTTTCCTGGTTTTTGTTATCCAAAAAGTGACCCACCAATCTCAACAGAGTAGATTCAAAGGGCCAACGTACAAGTATGCACCTGTCTGAATGCTACAGACTCGCCTGTCATAACAAATGTGAATGTTTGACCACCCAAGTGAGAGATATGATGACGGTGCTCATCTGTTCTCGTTAAAGACGCTCTCATCGATGTGGGGAGTCACGGAGAAGTCATGCACAGATTCGATTACACAGATCATCCCGAGGAAAGTGTCCAAACTCGGTTTAAAGCTCCTGTACGTTAATCCTCAGGACAGAAACACGGGGTAGATTTTCCATCATCGACTGCATATTGCTTTAGTTCTGCAAGGGTGTTTAATGCAGATTAAGGGCTTAAGTTGAGGTGAAGTCAGCAAAGAATACTTAAGTATTAGTATTACATTACATTACATTACGGTCATTTGGCAGACGCTTTTATCCAAAGCAACTTACAATAAGTGTGTTCAACAAAGGTAGATAAAAGAACTTCAGGTCACAAGAAATCGTAAGCGCATAAGAAGTATCAGAAGTATAAGATAGATAAATGCATTCAAGTGATCAAAGAGTTAATATCAGTGTGTCTGTGTGCATCTCATGTGCTCCTCAACCACAAATCATTTATTGCAAGACATGTCTGTGTGTAATCATGCTGTTGATGAGACAGATTGTGAGCCTGAAAGTTATTTCCAGCCTCAAACCTTTGGCAGAAATCACAAAAACACAATTCTCATTTTTATTTCCAACACTGCGCCTTGCAATCCTGCCACTGCTCTCAAATCATCCATAACGGACACGTTTAGCACAGCGCTGCTCCTTTCTTGATCTTTGCACTGTCCCAGACTCCAGACGTACTCATCACACCCTCGTGTCTTCACTCGGGAGGAACAGTCTTCCTCACAGCCTGGAGCTCGGCTTTCACAGGCTTTGTATGCTTATCACTCTGTTTTGTAATATCTCCCTTTCTAACACTGTCAGTACGAGCGTCACCAAAGGTAAACAAACAGAAGAAGACAGACAAAAGGTACACATGCACACACACACACACACACACACACACACACACACACACACACACACAGGGACATGCGTCTAATGCACCCCAGTCTTTTATTATCTACCACCAGACTCAATAAAGGGACACTAGTGCAGTAATATAAACAAAAGTAAATGTGCATTCATCTTCATCTTCATCCAGTATTACACCCTCCTCATCAGCGGTGCATAAAATACCTCAAAGCCACACTTATATAAGACTAGAGCTACAGTATTAAATATCACATTATTGCATTTCTCCATTCTATATTTATACTCCTGGCCTTTTAAAATGGAGAAACAAACACTTATTAGTTTTGTAAGTAAGTAACAAAGTAAAAGTGCATATTTCTAGCATGGACACGTAGTGGAGTAAAGTACAGATACTTACGTAGCGTAATAAAGTGTTTGATCTGTTGTTACTTCACATCACTGCCCCTCACACATGCGTGCACACACATGCTGCTCTGGCTGGGAGCACAGCTCTATCAGCAGCCATGACAGCCCGGGCTGGCGCTCTGCTCCCAGCCCAATCTGGCTGCGTGCTCACCATCAGCCCTGCCATCTGCTGGGCTCTCAGCAGCTTGTTTGGAGGTTAATAGCTCTGTGATCGCTCTATCAGCCCTGCCCATCTTCAAATGGCTAATTCTTCCTCTCTGGCAGTGATTAGTGGGGTCTGTGGCACCGCTTCCTTGGTCTCTCTGGGCATTGTCGGGCCACCGTCGAGACGGCAATCACAGGTTGTTCCCGGACATGCCGTATCGGAGCACAGCAGATTATACAAAGTGGCCAGCCAGAACAAAGTGGCACATCTGGAACTGATGGAGATGGATCGATACCCAATTCTCAGTGGCATCAGGGTGAATTAAAGGCCAATAACAGCTAACAGATCACACACAGGGCTGCTAAGCAATAACATTTCTTTTAGATGACTAGAGTGACTTGGTTTAAGAAGTGAGAAGGATCAGATGAGATCTTACAAATCCAATCTTCTAAATGACATGTGTCTAGTTATATTTCCCCTTTATCATCTTATGTGTGTACACTTGTGTTTGAAGAGATAGAGTGCCCCAAATGTCGGTTGGGGTTGCACAAGGTGTACAGGTGTGTTGTCTCTCAGGTCCTCATATATAATTTGTCGTACAAACTCGCCTCTGCGGATGATTGGTGTTAATGTGGTGCTGCAGGTTTACTGAGAATCTGAAGAGATCAACTGGTGTCATAGCCTCAGGGAACTCCTCTCCTCCACTCCTCTCCTCCTCCCCTCTTCTCCCCATGGAGGAATCTGATGCTTTGACTAGTCCTGAACCTCTCTGAGAACTGACTGATTCACTGTTTTCAAAAATCCAACAGCCTCTCAAATTAACTTTAAGGGAATTTATTTTTTCAACCTGACTTCTGCATGACCCCGGTGAATTTACATATTACATAGCTGAGAACAGAATATTAAGAGCTTGAGCGAATTACTGTCTCTGAGTTGATATTCCCAGTGCAGCTCGAGGTAGCGAGCAAACGGGCGGGGCGGAGCGTTTAAAAACCCTTTTTGAAGATAATATGATTTTTTTCATTTGGCTGATAAGGACGTGTCATGGACCGCTTCATTATTTTGGACACTAAGCATTATTTTCTCGTCTCCTTCACAGCTTACTGGGAGGAACAAAAATTAATCCAGCATCATATTATTGCTGGTTGAGCTGAGTGGAGAGGGCGGGGGAGTTATTGCCTGTGATAGCTGTCGGATTGTCTTCAGGGATCTGCTCTGATTCAGACGTCAAAGCTCTCAGACGGCACGCTTTTACCCGCCAGTCGCTCTGTATTCTCTCATCTGTTAGAAGTCAAAACAGAATAGTGTGAAATAACCACATCCCATAATGCATTCTGCCATCCTCTGATGATTTCGTCTGATCTTGATTTTAGGGGGGGAAATGATTTATAAGACATATTGTTCATATTTTATATATACTGCATGTCTGAAAACTCACATGCCGACCACATGGATGTCAGATTCCAAACCAGAGCCAGGACTCCACCTTTACCTTTCAGCACAAAGTCTGGAGACTCCAAGAACGAATGGCTCAGAACCTTCTGAGCTGCACCATGTGGAAGTGTGTATCTGCTTTCAGATGATTGCTCCAGCCCATGCATATGCATTATATAAACATGAAAAGGCCTGATAGCTCTGAGGGAAACTATGATCTCTCAACATGTTCTAATTAAAGATTCCTCCCTACTCTGGCCAAAAATGGCTGCATTCCACTTCCTCATAATTTTGCCCCCTTGTCTCAATTTCTTCAGCCACATTTCAGTTTCTATGTTTTTCCAGCCTGACACACACACTCACACACACACACTGATGTCACTGCGTCGGTGTCATTATTTAATCACTAGGACTTTCTTCCCGCTGGTGATCAGGGGAGCGGTGCAGGTTCTTCAGCCTGAGGATGTTTGGGGCTGCTGGGCACAGATGAATAGCTGGAAAAAAAGGCTTCCTGTGCCCCCGTCCCCCCCTCCCCTCCCCCGCCATCAGAGGCTGGAGGTGCTGAAATAGATTCGCATAGCCTTCCTTTCCAACAGCTTTGCCGACACTTTGCCAATGCCTGGCACCAACAGAGCCGTGTTTGGCTACGAGCTGACAGAGCCGCCGCCACCCACATCAAAGCTGGGGATGAGCTACGTGAGAAAGTGAGGCAATTACAAACAGGGAGGAAGAGTGTGATAGTAAACAGGGAGAAAGAGAGGAGGTGGGGTGCCAGGCTAAATGACTGGTGGTTTAAGTTGAGGTCATGACCTCGTTGAACTAATGCGCTTCACTAACACCGGTGAATTTAAGCTTTAGTGGAGCAGGTGATGAGTGAGATCTCAAATATGGTGGAGTAAACCCATTGATTCTAATTATAAATACTCTGTGTTTCACCCAAAATGGTCTTCTTGCAAGTGACAAAAACCAGAAATTTGGAAGATGAAGAATAGAAATGCTCAAAGTTAAGAGCTTCCTATATGATGATGATATAACAATATATTATAATGTGTAATGATTTGTTATATTGTATTTATCTATCAAAATACATCCTCACTAATTAGATGGCCCTATTTGACCGATAGCTGTTCTTTACGTCCACATGTTAAAATGTGGATTCATGATTGAAACCAGAGTCTCATTGCTGAATGAGTCATTTGGCTCTTGGCTGCTAGAGTGATGCAGTGATTAAAAACCTAATAAAGGCTGTGTGTCTGTCAGACTCTCTGCATGTTGTCAGTTTTAGCCTCTCCGTGATCTCTGTTCAATACCTTCTAAACAAAATACACACTCCCAAACTCATCCAGCATGTTCATTGAGATCACCAGTTATCTTAAAGCTCCCCTAAATATTTGGACAACATGGGTTCATGGTTGGGAATCGCTGTATGGCAACGTAATACCTAACAAATGTGGGTTGCGGCTTTGTGTTTAACTGTGGCGGTGAGCTGAGATCAGTGTGATTGTTGGAGTCCTGTCCAAACAGCGGGATAAGAGGCAAACGGTGACCTCTCACAGGCTGATCATTCCTACCACATGGAGCATGTTTGGACAGACCTGCCATGGCTTCAACCCAGGAATGCATGTCCGATGCCTTCGATCTCCTCATCTCTTTCTATATCTCCGAAGCCAGCGATCTGAAAAATCCCATCAGCAGAGAACTGGATTCTGTGGATAACATCTGCTTTGTTGAGTGACCAACAGAAAAGAGCAGGGCCGTATCCACAAAGGACAACACATCAAGGATACACAATGGTGATGAATGGCCCATTGACATCTGATAATCTCCCCACTGGTTTGTTTTTGTCTGGTGGCTCTTGAAGTAAAACACTGGGTCAGGATTTGCCCCAAAAGGGTTAAGAAGACATCTCCAGGCTAAAACAAATGACAGGCAATGTTCTGTTGACTTTACTGAGAAGGTCTTAATTATACTGCTCTTAGAACAAGTTGGCAAATAACTAATCTACCTGTTACCACTGACAAAAAATATTACATAAAGTGTTTCAAAATGCGATATAATTATTGAAACAAACCATATGATTTAGCAACTTTGCATTCTCCCAAATCCCTTTTGATTTTTAAGTTGTTGCTGTGTTTGTTTGTGTGTTTGTTTTTTATCCAAAATCAAATCTTTTCAGTTTACGCAGGAGCCACCGGAGGGCAGTCTGGATTTTCCAGGTGTATCACATGAGGGCAGTGGGAACGCTGGAGATTGTCTGGAAATCCAGAGAAATAACTGCATAAAACAGCACCACTACGAGGTAAAATCATTTAACAATTGGGCATCGAAACAACTTAACAGTGGTTATGAAAGTTGGTTTTTATTTATTTTAGTTCAGCATGATTCCTTAACTTGCACTATCATCCACCTCCAATGGGGCTCCAATCATCAACCTAATTGGATGTTAGAACTTAAAATGCTCCAGAAGTCTAGTAGAAAGACTGTATTTGATGTTGAGTGAAAGAAATGAACTGAGGATAACAAGATAGGTGCAAACTGGGGCCAAACATCTGTGTCTAATGCAGAGTATGAAGGGTTAAAAGTCTAGTTATGAGGAAATCAATCATTACTTGTCAGCAAGTCAACACCGTGTAAGGGAAACTTGCACCAGAACAGCAAATAGTTTGGTTTTGGATTGTTAAGCAGGAGAAAATATGCACCAACAATCATCTACAGACAGAATTTTAAGTAAGTAAGAAGTAAATAAGAAATATGTCTGAATGTGAGAAGTTTATCTTCATGTAGCGGGTGCGTGAATACCTGAAATCAGAGTTTTTAAATGCAAACCACAACGAACAATGGAGGAATTCAAAAGCTGTCGTTGAAGCCACGATAGAAGAATTTGAGATTTCCAGTAGTAACTCCAACATCGAATGCCATTCCAGTGCACTTTTTTATTGCAGGGGGTTGGAAAATTCCCGAAATTTCAAGTTCCGATTTGTCTGGAACGCAGCATAAGTCCTAGCTATCAAGACCTCAAAAGGGCCAAAGCCTCTTTTCATGGGAAAGTAGCCAAGGTCCGGCTCGCTAATTCACCTTGAAATGTCCTAATGGAGACATCCTGTTACCCAGATATCAGCATCTCACCACTTTATCCTGGTGGAATGTCTGTGTTTATTATGGACACAATGCGCTCTAATTTGAGGGTTAATGCTGGTGATTGAAGGATTTAGGGGAAAACTGAGAACTGCTACTTTGTCTCTCAATGCTAGCACATGTTTTTCACACCATGTAAACGTGTGAATTCACCTTTCTTTATTCTCAAATTGCACATTAACGCATTCTGGCTAAATTGATGTAGGTGTTATATTATCAGATCATTATTTTGCCCATAATCCTATCACTTTTCTGTTTTCCTTTGTTGGATCGCATTATTTTACGCTCCTGTAACCACGACCTTTCCTCTGGGGTGACTAAAGTTTCAGATAATCTTTCTCAGAACTGCAGTAATCTGTCTGGATTGGTTGTGGATCACAGAAGTTAGTCTCCAGATCCCAGCGGTGGCTGCTGCTGAAGTGGATCTGTCTGCCTCTGTGCGTCGTGTTTGTGTACATGTGTGTTACATGATACGGGTGATCACTCCTCCACAGCCTAATGGCCCCGAGGCACGACGTGTGGGAGAAGGTTCACTGTTATTGTATATGATGCTTTAAGAAGTAACAAATATATGAGCGCTCTTACTCTGGAGTATGTGTTTATTAGGCTCGGGTTTAAAAATCTGAATTCATCCCATGATTCCATCTCCTGCTGTTTCACAGGCAGGCAAGCTTGCTGGAGTGTAACATGTTAAATCTCTTATTGTGATGGAAACTGAATTCTTCTAAGTTTGATTTCTCTTGATCAAATATATGAGGTTACGCCGTTGTTTCAGGAGTCTTGATCAATCAGTTTTTCAAGTTTTTTTTCAGTTTTCTTTTAGAACTAAACCTAATTTAGAGTGTCAGAAGGAAGAAAAATCATCATTTGAAGCTGAAAATAAAAAGGTTATTGTTGCTATCTCTCATAACGTTAGGACTTGTGTGAGTCTTTATTTCTGTATTTTCTGTGTGACAGCTGTTCAGTTTGATGCTTTGTAAATTAAGGTCGCCTATTGTTTTCCTGTTACAGGACTGACTTAGACGAGACGAGTCCTTCTAACGAGACGTCTGCCATCCTTTGAGATGTGTTTGTCTCACTGCGATCAATAAGCCGATCTCTCTGCTTGTGTGTGTGTAACCCTATAGCCCAGATAGAGGCTACCAACAGGGGGAAATGCTCCTGTCTGACCTCTAACACGCATCATTTTTTCTCCCTGGGCTTTGTCGGTCAGTCATACATGTCTCTGCTTGGCTCCTTTGATCTTCTCCTCACTCTGTCCTTTCATCTCTTCACCTGTCCTCATACATCATTGTTTCTATGTGTCCATCACTCCAACAACCCATCAGTCACTCACCGTCAGTAATAAATTGGTTTGGTATCCACGCATTAAGCGTTGATTGCTGTCAGTGTATCTGTCGTCTTCGGTGTGTGTCACTCTGATCGATGGAGTGTGTGCTCGCGCAACATCAGTGGAGCCACCTGGTTGCTGGATATGAGAAGGTCATATCTTGCTTGGGCCTAATCAATGACTATAGAGTCTAAATGTCTATTCCTTTATCACACAAGCACACACACACACACACACACACACACAAACACACACACACACAAGAACACACACATGCATCAGTGACAAATAAATCAAAGTTCAATGATCAGATGCTTAACAGGGAGAGAAGAACTGGAAATGACAGGTCACCTCTGTTCAATCTACACGCCTAAAGGATTATGTCATGTGTGTGTGTGTGTAGTGGTGAGGTAATGGATCGGTGGACACACACACTTCTTGCTTCCATACTGAGATCAAAAGTGCAATAAGGCTCAGCGCTGTGGTGTAGCTGCTGCTTTGGTCCAATTCTGTCCTCGTCCCCTCCCTGCCTGCCTCCCTGCTGCTGAGTGTGTTTCATTCATCTGCACATTTTAATTTCGTGCAACTCGTCCAAATCAAAGCCCACCAGTCACACACTTAATGGAGAGGAGCAACCAGCCACGTCTGACGCATCCACAAGCCGTAGGGAGTGTGTACACGTGTGTGATGTGTGCGAGACGCAGACTGCAGCTGCTTGTGAAAAACCTTGTAATTAATAGACTCATTACCTTCCAATCTCCCCGTGCCCTTTTCTCTCCGTTGTCTGCGTCTCCAGAGGGGAGCTTAGTGACTCCTGTCTGGGTGGAAAGATCACATCCCTGGGAGCGAGACCCTGGAGTGCCCCCATGTTTACCAGCTGGGCTGTCAACACGGAGCAGGAAGCAGGTGTGGCAGGGTGAGACGGAGGATCGCTGTGGGGATTTGGTGTGTTGATGAGGAGGAGACAAAGAACTGGAGCCCAAGATGGAGTTGAAAGCCAAAAAAAACTCCTAAAACAGGAGGTTTTTAAGATGTTGAATATAAAAATAAGGCTGTAGCATTTCTAATAAGAGAAAAAAATGGAAAAAAAGAGATTTATTTGCAGTGGTTGACCTTTTAAAGCAGTAATTTTAGAACTTTTTTATGCCTATAACTCATCAAAGAAACTATACTGTATATGATTTATAAACACATCAGAGAAACACAGCAAAGCTCACAATTGTTGTAGACACCTTCACTATGAGATTACATGAGTTGAATCACAAATGTTATCATTATAAATGAAAATGCAGGTGAAAAACCACACGTTTCAATAAATGAACACGAAATGTACTTTTATATCAATAACTTTCCACTGCAGTCATATTTCACCATAGAAACATTGCATTTGTTCCCCAAATGCTGTCAAGCTATGTTAAACATTGTTAAACTACAGTGTTGTCATTTTCTGAGAGTTTGTGGTGAATTCTCTTCAGGAAGAAAAATGTGTTTTATAATTCATATTCTAACCGAATCACTGAGCAACACACAAGACCCAACTGGAGCAAACAAGATGGCAGGTGAAAGCTTAGACGCTCTGCTATTGGATCAAATCATTGTAGGCGGGACAGAGTAATTTCCAAGCGCAGTGATTGGTCAGTTATTTTGTCAGTCAGCTGTGGCTGGGCCATAAACTCAGGTGTTGCTGTGTGCCCTGATGTGGTTTCAAGACATTCAAGACAAGCTTCAGAATGACGGTGAGTGTGCAAATTTATTCTATATTCTGGCAGTGATATGGCTGAGAGAATGCTATTACTCTATGTCAAAGTTTAAACACTCTGCTGCTGTTTGCTGTTTTACCTGGTCTGCTTCTGTTTGATTGTTTGATGCTAAATGCTGCATGCAACTAAATGCTAGTAAATGCTACTTGATGCTACTTGATGCTACTTGATGCTACTTGCAACCTAGCCTGATCGGCTAGTGTGTGTTTGTGTGTAGGTTGTGTAGAAAGAGGTGGTTCTTTACAGGGTCTTTACAACAGAACCATGCAGGTATATAATTGAAGCTTCTGCGGTGTGATTGTAGCATTGATCTGCTCATTTTGAAAGCCTAATTTCCATGTGAGATTGGGTCAATTGCCTTCTTGATCCAATCTTTTGTCACTGATGTGCGTGCTTGTTCATGTTCGTGCTCGTGTGTGTGTGTGTGTGTGTGTGTGTGTGTGTGTGTGACATAACTGTCCCACCTGGCAGTGGAGCTGCCTTAACAATAATCTGACTCCCCCATTATGAAATGACACAGATATGAAGTTAATAAAGTAACTAAAGTAAGTTGACCTTCTAGTGAGTGACTGGACTGTGACAAAATGCTGACATCACCATGAGACGTCTGGTTATATACAGCGAGAGTGTATCTTGTCTGTGATTAATGGATGTCTTAAATAAAACTGTTTATAATGAACTTTCTTAAGCTGAATGCCATTTAAGTTGTGACACGTCAGTATGAACCTGTAGTATGGTGTGTGTGTGTAGTGTGAATTCTCAGCTACCCAAAGTTGCGGATGAGCAGGAGTAGAAACTGAAGAGGTTTCGTTGTTTGAGAAAGTTATTCAGCTGTTTTTTTTAATTATTATCTTGGTATATTTGAATCCGATGTGAAGCGTTTTTAATTGATTTTGTTATACCAAGAGTACATGCCACACACACACACACACACACACACACACGCACACACGCACGCACTGCTACACAACGAAACGATAAGATGGACAAAGATCAACATTCCCTCGCCAAAGCAAATGACAGCAGCCAAACAGTCGCCCTCGGGAGTGTGTGCTTATGCGTCTGTGTCTATATATGCACCGTATATGGGAACCTCAACTATTCCTCATGGTAATGACATCGTCTGCAGACAGTTTCATTAGCGCACAGTTAGCTGACCATCGCTCGCTGTTTGTTTTTCCTCACTTCATCAACCAGAGCCATTTAGGTTTCATCAGCGAGCTGCCATCAGCTGCTTTTAATCACAACGTTGTGACCTTGAGTACAAAAAGGCAGACGATATTGGAGGAATGTGTTGTAGATTTCAATTTAGAATAATGTTATAGAGCCAATATTGTCCTTTTATAGATATCAGATGTATAATGGAGGTTCCTCCCTCGCCACAGCTACTTAATAAGACGGAAATCTGCCTCATGGAGCCACTGACTGACCTCAAAGAATTTCATTAGTGCATATTTCAGGGGAGAGCTTGAGTGTTCCATCATGGCACAGATGCTTTAACCCCTTGACAACAGAGAGAAAACAAACAAACACTGAATTCTGAACATTCCTGCCTGATGTGACATGAGAATTTAAAGGCTACATCAAGCGTCACCGTCAATATTGTGATAACGCGGAATCAAAATGACTTCCTGTCCCTTCTAATGCTGACGATTGCACTGAGAATCAACGCAGCAGTGTGCAGATCTTTGCGTCATTGTTTAAAGTATCTGGACGTGACAACTAGAAAGACAACATGGAGAGCTACTGTACGCTAACTGGTCAACAAGCAGCCTAGCCTAGCATCACAAAGGGCAGAGTTGTGTGTGAAAGTGTGTAGTGAAGAAAAAGATTGCAACTGACATTTGCTTTCTATGGCTTAGTGTGTGATTAATGCCATGAATGATGCCTTCAGTGTGCACGTGTATACGATGTGTTGAGGCATATTTGCTTAGCACGCATCGTTCTAATCGCTCTATCGTTAAACTTTCCCGCTTCTAACTGTTCTATTTTCCCTTTCCTGACTCGTTAGTTCCGCAGCGATTCATCTCAATCACTGAAGCTGAACGATGACAATTAAGAAAGATGAAGTCCTGTGAAGTGCCATATCGGGACTCGGGGAGGAGAATAATTGCAGTGAATGAAGAGCGGCACTGACACTTTCCCTCATTTGTAGCAGAAAGTTGTTCACGACGTTCCCTACTTTGTTTTTATCTTTTACTTTGATATTCACTTCAGTATTAGTGCATTATTTTACCTCCTGTGATGTGCCAGCGGGACTAATTGTGCTGCTGGTTGAGGCCACCCACATGGCAGCGGGGCTGTGAACCGTTTGGCTGCGAATCCTACAAAACGGGGCTCTAATACGGTGATGGATAGTTCCCCCCTGTCAGCACGACATTTTTAATGGCCTCGTCCTTTGTAAGCGTGAGTGAGAGGTGGAATAAGTGGAAGGAGAGGGATGTTTCCTTTCTGTTCGTTTTCAACCACTACATAGGCTGTAAGGAGCAAGGAAAGGGCACAGGAGACATGACTCACTGAAGAGTCAACAAAGGATGCAAATTACTACCAACAGTCCAGTGCTTCCTGTGTA
Source organism: Genypterus blacodes (assembly GCF_046128005.1). NCBI lineage: Eukaryota > Metazoa > Chordata > Actinopteri > Ophidiiformes > Ophidiidae > Genypterus > Genypterus blacodes. The sequence goes on from NW_027466921.1 coordinate 1,184,956, forward strand.
AATCTCTTTTTTTCCCCCCTTTTTCCTGTCTTGTTAAGATGCCTCCACATTCCATTGACATCCCAGCGACGTGAGCTGGGGATTCAGCTTAGCTCCAACTCAGCAAATAAGAAATTAAATGCGTTCCATTTATCCAGACGGATTTATCATCAGGCTGGGTAAAGTATAAATCAGAGGGTGTGGTGATTAATTATTAGTTTCTCAGTCAGGCCCATTAGTCATCTCTAAACTTTTAACCAGCTGTGCCAATCACAGAGCTGCACAACGAAAATGACTGAGCAGATGGCAAGGAGAGCGCAGACAGGAAATAATGTTGTTGTCCACGGGGAGCAGAATGGCAAAGCGTGGATATGCAGCGCCGCAAACACACAGGCATAGGCAGATGATGTGGGTTTTCAAAATGAATGTACAAGGCAATATTGCAGAATTATGCCCCCTTCACTTCTGCCAAAAGCGAGAGAACAGAAATCGTTAAAGGTGCTTGTATAGCATGATGCCATAAAGTGAAAACTCCTCATTTCTGGTATGAGAGGTGTGTTTGGCTACGGGGAGACGGAGTGGAATCTATAGTCCAAAGGGGGCGACTCAGGATCGGGTCGATACCAGGGTGGAGGCCGACCAGCAAACAATGTCCAAAAATGAATAAATCAGAAGAATCACAAGTGGGCAGGCAGAGTAACAGAGCAAACCGGACCGCGGCGCCCCAGCAGGACCTCAGAGACGTCTGGCAGAGAATGAGTGAAAGGTGACGGGAATAGTTTGTACATACAGGCTGACAAGGGGAACAGGGGAGCCAATTCTTTTGCACAAATATGCCTGTATAGTGTTCGGGCTAAATAACCCCGACCCTAAATCTGAAAAAGTTTTCTTCACTCCCTGCTTATTCGGTATTGGCTACATACTTCTGGACTGTTGGATCTGGGATGGGGGTAAAAAAAAAAGGCAAATGGGGAACAGGTGTGGGAGTCATGTGATCAGGTCAGAGAGGGAAGACTCAGCAGTGACGGCTGGTGGACAGAAGAGGGAGAACAGCTCCGAAAATGACAGGTGACAGTTGATAAATGTCTGCGTGAGTGGAAGAATCAAGATTGGTGCATATTCACACGTTTAATGGCTGAACCCTCAACTCCTCTTGCTAAATCTTCTGCTCTGCAAATATCAGAGGCCTGAAGTCTTTTCCCTTAAGTAAATCCATTTGACATGTCTAAATATGCTCAGCACGCATAGCTCAGTTATTTCCACTGGTCAAACAGGCCTTGAAATACTTGGATTGTATAAGCAAGAAGTCGATGATGTAGAATCATGTCCCTCCATCTACTCAACAAGGACCACTTAACACTTTAATGCCACTAAAGTATTACAAAGTAGACATTGCCGCTGCCGTGACTGCTGAAATAAAAAACAACAACTTCACACTTCAAGTCGAAAGCTATTCAGAAGATAAATGGAGCCTCGACTCCTTAACAGGAAATTGCTATTCATGTTGTTGGGCGTTTATATGATTTTGTCGAGCTGCAGCCCTTGTAGATGGATAGATATATTGACAGAGAGAGCAAGGGAAGGAAAGATAAGGATAATGAAACCAGAGACGTAAAGCCTTTGCAGTGTTATTGAGCTAAATGAATGCAGGATTAGCAGGGAGCTGAAAGAAAAGGTTGCATGTCAAAGTGCTCTACATAAATACGCCTCACTCCATTCACACGCTCCTCAAGTGCTGCTTGACGTGAGAGAATATTTTTTTTTTTTCTCCCTGCTGACTGATGCAGGGAGGACTGGAAAACAACGACTTTGTCCTTGTGGGGAGGTATTATGCGTGCTTTGGCCAAAACTCTCACTCTCTCTTTCTATGTATGTATGTATGTGTGTGTGTGTGTGTGTGTGTTTCTGTGAGATACCTGACTGAAGGGCGAGGTAGCGAGTGAGGCGAAGGGATGCAGACTGAAGTGGTAATTGATGAGTGCTGGAGCTGCTCTTCTAAACAGCATATATTTAGTGGGGAAAATGGAGGAGCGAGCTGAAGTGAGACGGCAAGTGTGTTTCCATCCAGCTGTCAAATGAGTTTTCGCTGAATTCTTCAAATGCTGCGAAAAAATAATGACTTACTGTAGGTGTGTTGCATCAGCCAGGATGAGGGTTTGTGGACAAAGAACTGGGTCAAACGTTGAATTATGGCCAGCAGAGGAGAGCTGATGGGTAGGATGTTTATTCTTTTCATAATAGATGCTGTTGGTAACCTTTAACTACACTCACAGCATGTACATGAAGTAAGTTCACATGGTATTATATGGATTTACAGTTGTATCTGTAGGAAACACGTCTCTATTCTCTAACACCTTGCAATTCTTACAAGTACTCATATAGTATACAGTTTGTCAGGACGAATTTGTATGAAACCAGCCCTAATGTGATTTTTTTTGACATATCAGCCTTATGAAACAGTCCAATCAATCATATTATATATAAATATGTATATGGCACAGAAAATGATCCCCCCCCCAAACTCTCTTAGTTTAGTCTTTGCCTGTCTGCTGGGCCACAACGGTCCACAAGATGTAGATTTCATCAGCTGCTCAGCTCAGCGGCTGTACAGACGCAGGCGGAACCTCCCAGATGTGGGACCCGACGGGGTTTGGACGTTTTGAAGGAGACGTGTGTACAATGGGAAAATAGGAAAGAAAAAGCCCAAGACAGCGGGGAAGAGTTGTTGACTACTGCTGTTATTCTGGTTGCTGTGGCTGCCATTTTAACTGACACCCAAAAATAAGCGTGCCCCGTCTTTACTTTGTCCAGCTGTCCCCATCACTATTTGTGGCATCACGCTGAATCTGTTGAATTCATTACTTGCCCACACTGAACAAATCGAGTTCATGTGAGGAAAATGTCACTCTGCTCGGTTTTTATTAACTTTATATCACGCCTGCAGTAACTGTAAGCCATCCTTTAAATGTGGCTTTTGATCCGTTTTCAGGGCCCTACCTTTGATCTTCACTTGGCTGGTTGTTGAATAAACAGGTTTTCGTGCCTTTGAAAGTAACCTAAACAAATTAGCTATAAAGATTTTCCAAAAACATCCATGTTCTGGAATCACCAAGCGTAACTTTAAAGCCCCTTTAAATCTTATTTCATATCTATCAGGAAGCCACTGTAAAGTTTTTAGAAGACGAGGAACGTTCTCACTTCTCCTGGTTCTCGTTAGCAGTCTGGCAGCAGCGTTCTGAATGAGTTGCAGCTGTCTAATGTCTTTTTTGGGAAGACCTAGACAACAAAGTGTAATGGTCCACTCCGCTGGAGACGAAGCCTTTCAGGAAATCTTAGTAGGGACGTGAAACCTCTAACTTGTGTTGTTTTCTTGGATGATAAAAGGAGGAATTAGTTTATGCACTGATGTGGAACCAAGAATCCCTGACTGGGTCTTTAGTTGTTAAAGCCCTGGAAGGTGAGCAGGCCTTTCCTTAAACTTATCTCTGTCTCCTTGAATTTTGTTGCAGTATTTCACATAGATTGTGCACAAAAGCACACAGGACAAATAGAGGTGGAATATTGGAGGTCCAGGAATTGACCCCTGGGGGACTCCTTCTCCTCCTCCTTATTATTTAGTGTCATCATGCACCTTAGTTTTTACTCAAATATTAAATATGAATATGAATTCAACAGTATCAATAAAGTACAGTTATTTCACTCAGTAGTTTGTGATAATAAATATATATATGTATACAATTTACAAACACACAGATGGCACACCTGATTACATAATCGGTTTACACTTTAACACTTTATAAGTTTATATCATCATTCCTTTGTGTGTGTGTGTATTTGTGTGTGTGTGTGTGTGTGTGTGTGTGTGTGTGTGTCTGCGTGCTTGTTTGTGTGTGAGTGTGACAAGGCAATGGCTCTGTGTTCGCTGTCGTGTTTGTGTCACGTCTGGGATTTCATGACAGAACAACAACGCAAACAGGATTTTCTAACATCTTTTTCTTGCTTTTCTGTGTGTGTGTGTGTGTGTGTGTGTGTGTGTGTGTGTGTGAGTTTGAGAGTGAGAGAGAAAGAGAGCGAGAGGGAGTCGCCTCTATATTGTGAGGCTTAGTTTCCCACTGTGGTCGTCCAGATTGCTAGTCACCACAGCCTTGTGTACGACATGCTAGATAAATCCTGTTTGCACACACACACAGACACACACACAAAGACACACACTCTGAGCCAGGAGATGTAGGCTAGTGGGTTCAGATAAACCACAGTGAACTCTGGTTTGTCCAAAACAAACTAAAAGGCTGTAGAGGCATGTCAGCATTCAGACTTGTATGATGTTTCTTGACAATAAACACATGTTGATAAAGTATCGTCTGAGCTTTCTCAGTAAGTGAAGAAGGTTTTCCATTAATCTGTTTAAACAGTTACACGTAAACATGGTACAGACCCAGTGAGCGACACTAACACTCTTTTTTCAAGCTGAAAATCAACAATCCATTTACTCTCCCGTGTGCCAGCCGAGAAAATCTGTGTCTCTTAGCTCGTTTGGCTTATTTGGAAATTGGATTGATTTATTTTGGAGTGGAGCGCTCCCATATTAGAAAAGGTAATTAGCAGGGTCCTCTGTTATTGCAGCAAACAAAGATCCTCGCCGTTTTAATTTAATGAGTGGAGTCTGTCTCTGTTGGAATTTAATAATGGGTTTCACCCTGGCCGGCTCTGTGGAAGAGGCTCCGGCTGAAGAGGGGTGTTGTCACAGTGTTCGGTCGCATCTGAGGATATTATGAGAAAACAAGCCCAGACACACTCATTAGGAGACGTCCACACAGGCCCAGATATTAGATTAACTACAACACTTAAATAATGGATACTCTGTTCTGCGGGCAGTTTGCTATAGCTCAAGGTTCTGTGAATTGACACTCTAGCTTTGTTATCTACCCACTGAGTTAATTAATGATGACACTGCAAAGGGCCTCAGCATCAGCACTTCACAGAGTTAGCACTTTATCTTCCAATTGAACCGGTGTAGTAAGAAGCTTTTCGTATTTGCAACAAGGACGAGGGAAGAAATCTTTTACAGGTGACTTCACGGGTTATGTGATATGTATTTTCCACTAATTCAGCTCAGAATAATTTTTTTATAAAATGTCTGATGAGGTAGAAGGAGCATGCATCTATCAAACTATCACCCTACACAAATAAGGCTTTTTATCATGACAAATATTTCCTATATTGCGATGAGGATTTGAACTGCAAGTACTTTCTCATAGTATGGTGGTGGGGTAGGCCAACCAACAAAGTATTTAAAATGTATATGGATTTTTATGTGCCTGTGTTAAGGACTGCAAATTCACTATTGTCCCTAACTGCGGCCGATGGATTACCACATAATAATGATAAATTGTATTCCAATGCATTGTTGTGGAAACAAGATCCTCAACTTGGTCTTTAGTTGTTAAAGCCCTGGAAGGTGAACAGGCCTTCCCTCCAAATTATAATTACCTCTGACTCATCTGTTTTTCTGCTGCATTCAGTCATTTACATGCTCTGTGCACAAAACCTCACTGGACAAATCAAGGAGGAATATTAGAGGTCCAGTAATTGACCCCTGGGGGACTCCTCGGGTCCTACAGTACTTTTTGAAAATGTGTAAATGATTGCTTGTTCCATGTCAGCAGAAATAAGATTAAAACACGTCAACAGTGATTAAAAGCATCAGACGGTTGTGTAACATAAAACAAACTTTACCGCAGTATGTTTGGCTTTGTGGTTACGCTGTATGACAGATCTGCAATCTCTTCAGGCAAAACACGCTGCATTTTGGAGCGTCTGATTTCCACACAAGCTCCCACAGGGCAGCTGAAGGATTACCGTAATTACCCCAAAATGCCACAGGCATGCTACTTCTGAAATAATTTAACCCGTGCTAATATATGATTAAAGTCACAGCTTCTTATCATTGGGTAATCGCATGTGGCCAAATTGTGATTTTGTTTTGAATTGGGTTAATTGCGCTGCCTTAATTGTGCTGCAGGTGATATATTGACGGAGAGGAGCAAAGGCCATTATCAAGGATTCTCATAAACCTCACATCCCCATAAGACCGTTACAAAAGTCTCCCAACAGACACAAAAAGTTTTATAATTGTTCTCCAAATGTGGTATTTCAATTTAGATTCCCTTAATGAAGCTATCTCCATTTGTATAGGAACATAAAATGCCTCACAACACTACTATTGTTCGTTCCCATCGCACGGAAACACACGTGAAGACACAGATGTGGAGTCTGAGCGAGCAGATTATGAGCAGATTTGTGCGAGTGCGCTTGCTGTCCGTAAAAAAAGCAGCCGGTTAGTATTCAGACAGAGAGCTCTGGCATTGTGGCACTAATGGGGCATTAGATTGGGGTTAAGCACCTGAATAGGGAGTGGTCCACTTGGTCTGCCCGGGGCTAGGAATACGGGGCCACTGGTTAGCATTAGCATAATTGCTGGACACCGGAGCACAGCAGACGGTACTGAGCTGGAAACAGTCCCTGCCCCCTCCTCCACTTCCAGCTCCTCTTAATTCACTCTGATTGAGATAGGAGGGCCGGCGCTGAACTCAGAGTGGACCTGGGATAGGAGCTGGGAGTGACAGATGGGTCTCACAGTAGATGGGAAGTCATTTTGGAAGGTGGACACGTCTCTGTTCCCCACAGCATTTGGGGTTTGGGAGGAAAAGAATGAGAGCAAAACGAATAGAACGGCTGCAGAGGGAACAACACGTCTGCCACTCATAATTATCCTAATACAATCCTTCACAACAAGTCTGACCCTCCAAGCATCACAATGAGAGAGGGAGAGAGAGAGAGGGAAAGGGAGAGAGGAGAGAGAGATCAGCTTACATATGTGACTAAGCATAATAGTCGTAAGCAGCCTTTCCCTCCCTTCACCCTCCCTCTCTCTCCTCCTGGGACGGGTCCTATTTTGAATTTAATGAAAGTGGAGAAAACACGACATTGCATCGGACTCGACTGGGATTCGGGAGACTCCCAAACCAATTTGCGTTGGACAATGGTGGAAAAACACCAGCGGAGATGTGTACAGTACTGATAGGCCACAAGGAGACTGAGGAATATAAGTGAGTGACAGTGAGCTGGAGAGAAAAAAAGCAGGTTTTATCGAGGAGAATCAGGCGGTTTGTTGCCAGCGTAAAACACTTTACAATAGCTTAACCTTCTGACAGTTTGGGTTTTTACTGTTGTCAAGGTGTTGCTAGCACAGTAGGATGCACTATTGAACAGAAAATCGAGTTGAGAGTTGGAGTTCGGATACTAAGGAGGATGTATGAAAGGGGACGGGAGGTTAGCAGTGAAGTGGGCTCGGTTTAACCCTGCGACAGTGATCCCCCATTTTACAGCGGGTGGGCCCCGGTGGGTGCTCGACCTGGGGACGGCGCCCTGTACATCGGCCCCTGAACCCAGACAAGCGTTCCCCCTCCCACCTAGCTGGTTCGCTCCACTCCCCCGGCCTTGGATGTCCATTCATCCCGGTGGCCCTATTGAATCTCCAGTCAGCAGGTCTCCCAGAGCCTCACAGAAGCACTGAACTCTCCCTAACCTACTAATCAGAACTCCCCTCCCTTTCAGCCATTCAACATAAAGCCCCATCTTGACCACCATTTTGTAGGTCAGCCACTGTGGGCTTTGTGCAGGGCCTTAGCACCACCAGAGAGATCCTCCTCCTATTGACGCACGCACACACACTCGCACACACACACCGCTGCACACGGAGGCATCCCAAAGACATCCAGTTTATTAAGCTGTCACTGCGCATCTAAATCTGTCCCTGTTGCAATGGCACAGCGAGAGAGAGAGCCTTTGTGTGCCACCGAGGTATTCAAGGAGCTATAAAAAATAAAAAAAAATCACACACACACACTAAACCTAATGCACACACACCGGCAAAATGAGATGCAAATCCGACAGTTCAGTTGGCAGTAAGAGTGTGCTTTTCTTTGTGTGTATGTCTGTGTGTGTGTGTTTATGTGTGGGGCACCTTTGAAAGAGTGCATGTGTGTGTGCGTGTGTGTGTGTGTACCTGCACTTTATTCATGCAACATGGTCACAATTCACTGGCATAGCAGTGTCTGTACAGTTGAGCAGCCATAACACAGTTGTTGGTAAGGTGGCATTGTGTCATGGTGGCAGGGGGAGAATTACTTAAGCAGCCCTGGACAATGCTTTCACTTCAGCCAGGCTACAATGACGGGAGACACGGACACACACACACACATTCACACACACACACACACACACACACACACGGAAGAGATGAGCCGCACCGCTGACAGAGAGGGGAAGAGACAAACACAGAGGGGAAGGAAGGGTGAGGGCTGAACCCAATCCTGGTTCAGACGTCCAGGTTCTTTCTCTTCTTCCCAGATTGGATTTGCATGCTTAATGAAAGTTCAGGGCTGTTGTTTGTGTAAGTGGGCTTCACACGGGCCTGACCCCTTCAAGTCCAGAGCCCAGAGCTTAGCCCCGGCCGTGTAAGCATTGTACAGCAGCCATAATCTACGACGGTTTTTCAAATTTATAGCCTTTTTTTTGTTAGACGTTAGTACAAAGATTCTTTTCCGGTTGAATTCTGTGTTACGTTTGGAGTTTGTAGGTGGCAGAATGGCTCAGTGGCCAGTGAAATAGCTCAGTTGTCCAGATTAGTCGTCTCCGTCGCCATGGAGCCCGCGGGGATTCCCATGCCTCACAGGTGGAAGGTCGACGCCATTATTGTCTGACTGATGCTGTTGCAAATCAATGGTGGGTCTTTCTGTGCAACGCATTGATACATGTGATACATGATATTAACAAAACAGGTACAGGAGGCCAGCATATGGGCTTTCTCTCTCTCTCTCTCCCTCTCTCTCTCTCTCTGTGTGTGTTGCACGTGTTTAAAGAGTGGAAATGAAAGGCTCAAACTGTAAATTCTGGTATTAAGAAGGGAAATGACCGCTGCACCGCTTAGTAATGCCCTCAACCGTTAATGAGCACTAACCAGGCCCAGGACAGAGATTTAGTCTAACGCACACACCTGAGAAAAGGGAAACAGGAAGAGGAAATGAGCAAGTGATCCACTCTCCCTCACTCACGCTTTGACGCAAACTCAGACGGGAAAGACTTGTGTGGACGGGATTTAACCCCATGCGAAGCTTCAGCAGGTTGTTTTGAGCCTCAGATTCCCAGAGTAGCGGTGGAGGGGGGTGGAGCAGTTCAGTCCTGAGTGTTTCAGCGTCATTAACGGACGGGTTTGTGCAAGTGCTGAAATATGACCCAATTAGCAAGTGCTGCAGTTTTTGTTATTATTTCTCCCCAAATTAATCTGGTGGAAATTGGAGCTGAGAATACGGTGGATATTTCCCATGGCGTGGCTCCGTGAAATGGGTTACACATGCTGCCGGGGCCCGCCGCCGCCGCTCGCCCTCACCCCGTCTCGCGTCGGCGATTCCCTTTCCTCCGTCGGCTCCCCGCTCCTTCCTCGTGAGGCTGTGTGCGAGAAAAACTTTGGTCACGGGCTAAACAAACAGTATTGCCTTTCTCTGCTGAATTTGTCTATTCAGTCTGGGAATAATTTGAGAGTGAGAGGACTGAGGAAACACTGGGCCCTCATGAGCGTTACACACGGTATTATCACGTGAAAATAGGTGTAATTACGCCGTGCTTATAGTGCTGCTTAAGTAAACCTACAGTAGGGATCGAGTTGCCCTCCCTCGTGCATCGCCCAGAGGTTAGGTGCTGTTTTAACTGAAACCTCTCATAATTACCTGCGCAGGAATTTCTCATTCTGGTGATGGACACCGTTCGTTTACAAGCTCGCTCTCCTGACAGGAAGACTTTACACTACAGTCTGGGAGATCAACCAACAAGCTGATAGACTTTATTAAGATGGGCTCCAAACTCCTTCTTGTCAGGACGCTGCAACACATCTATAAGTCTCATTACAAATAACACTCACGAATCGGGATATACAACAATACTTCTCAATCAATCAAAGAAGTAGACGCACACATCCTAAGCATTACTAATCACACACTGAGGCAGCGTTTTCATCCACTCTCAGTCATCAAACCTGTGCTGCATTCAGGGAAACAATAAGTGTAATGGCCAATTGTTGGGTCTTTTGAAAGATGTATTGCTGCTATGAATCACACTCGCATCGCTAATGTATTGGAAGTGCAAAGGAAACAGGCAAACAGCCTGGAGCGGCAAACATCACACACATTACAGCCTGGAGCAGATCCAGACAAATCTTTCAATTACACAGAGTGAATCGTACTCGGCTCCCGAGACAAGATGGATGGCTTAGAGGACGGGCAGTCAACGAAACAAGAAAACTATAGCATAGATTTAATTAGAAGAACGCGTCCGGGGGTTGGAGTTGCTCCGGATGTGTCGAAACAGACGACAAGCAGACGGCAAATCAATGCTTTGTCGAGGAAATAAAGTCGGTGTGTGTGAAAGCTCAGCGAGACAGAGTGAGATAGAAGGCGAACTAATAAAAAGTCGTAAAGTATCACAGTCAGATAAACTGAGCTGTAGCACTTCCGTCTTTTCCAGTTTATAACAAGCGCCCCTGCATCTTCACCATCACTAAAACCTTCTTCCAAATCCATGATGCAATGAAGCAAAGCAGTGAATCATATGGTCAAGCTATCAATTCTAATCAACAAGCCTTCAGTAAAAAGGCTTAGACGGAGCATTGTTCCACTGACACGACTTTAATTTGGGTGTACAATGGAATTCCTACTAGCATTGCTTGATTTTTAATGAGAAATACAGACGGGTCGGATTGATTAAACCCCCACCGCATGTAAGGAAAGTGCAACATTCACGACTGAAGAAGGGAACAGATGCAAATCCATTCTTCTTCTGGTTGATGAATGACCTGCAGCATAGCAAAGATCAGGTACAGGTCATTTTCTTCTGATTCTGTAAGATGTGATGAGAAAGACAGAAGACAGACAGAGGGAGAACGTGTGTGTGTGTGTGTGTGGCTGGCGTGTGCGTGTGTGTGTGCCCGTGCCCGTGCGTGAGGGAGGAAGCTCTCTCTCTCTGTGAGTTCCCACACATGTTTTGATCTTTTAAGGCTGACGTCCCTCGCGAACATAATTGCCGAAATTTCAACTTTATTAAACAACCACATCTATCAAGATCTCAGCAGATCTGTGCAGGGAGATTGGCCGCCCGATTCCTCTCAGTCAGTGTGATGGTGTCCCTGCCAGAGCCTGCAGCATCCACTCCATGAAAGGCCGGTTTGTCAGTGCACTCTCAAGCACTTTCTGCCAGACATGTGGTTCTTATTGAGCAGTCAGAGGAGCAGATTAACATAAAGGAGGGTGTGTAACAGTTCTCGCATTTAAAACCCTGCCCGGGGCGAGAGGAGCCGAGGCCGCTGGATTACTTCATTGAGGAGCCTTTAAAATGCTGTTTACATTGCACGGGGCGCATCTCAATGAGGTACTGCAGCACGTCTAACAGGGTCAATGGTATTAATGGGCGGAACTCTTGACAGATAACTGCACTCGGAGACACACTGATACACACCGATACCACACTGGTGTTAGTCACAGCTATTCATTGCATCATCGTGTTATTCTGCCAACATTAACCATCGTGTTACCATAGAGGCGATTCTGAGATACACAACATATTGCAAGACAGCGCTCTATGATTTAACATGATCATACTTCAAAGGAAATCATTCTGCTACATACCTCTAAAAGCATTTTTGCAACAAATTCAGAATTAAATTTAAACTTACATATACTTTTTAACACACATTGCACATTTTCCTTCATTCTCTTATAGAAATCTGGCTCTAAAGTGGCAAAAAGCTGAGGTGCATGAAAGCAGAACAGTTCAAAGTTCACATGTCAGCAGTAAAGGAAGCAAACGGCTCTGCATCAGCATCACCTCAGAACGTGCTGATTTAATGCACCTCGTCTAGCAATAATCTGTTATAAAACACCATATCGTGCTATATTGTACGACTGGTTACTGATGTAACACACACACGCTTACGAGCGTAGCGAGCGGCGTAAAGAGCCGGTTTCGGTCTGGCATCTGGAGTCCAATGATCTGTGATTACGATTTGTAAATGTGTTAGGATGAAGACAGTTAGTTACCATTTAGCGCTGTGGGTCACACACTGCTGGTCACACACAACGCCGCGGATACACTCGTCAGGCTCCTTACGTCTCTCTTCTCGTGCTCGTACACGCCACAGATATCTGCGAAATGTATCATCAAATTACAGCGAGAGAAAACACTCAGTGAAATTATTCTGTCATAAGAAATGAATTTGTTAAGTGCTTTCACAGGTGAGGCCCATTTTCCAGCCGTCTCCCTCTGTGTGGCCTGCTGACCTGTGTGAGCGGCTACCGGCCTACACTTCCACGTGCATGGCTGCACATATCTAATACACGTCTGTGCAGAGGCTTTAAACAGAGCAGACGTGTCTCACACAACGTTTGAGTGCAGAAACGGAACATATTCCATTGAGTGTTTGACCAAAGCTGAGTTTTGAAACTTGGTTTGAGTTTCCTCGCTTAACACAGTGGAAAATATCCTGAATTTGAGCATGTGAGGCTAGAAATCTGAAGTTATAAATGTAGAGTAAAAGCTGCTTATGCTCCATGTAAATCACTCAGTTTTGATCAATTAATTGAATCAGACAAACAGAGCTAGTTGATACTAAATCGCTGCGATTAGATTTTTAATGAAAGGCCGACTAATCCTGGCGCGATCGGCGTCGGATAGCAAAATGAAACCTCCGTACACAGCCATTTAAATGATCCCCCTTTCCTCCCCGACACTCCGACCCCGTATCCACCGGGGGGAAAGCTCCACAATGCTGACCTGTGCGTGCTCACGGGGGGGGGGCAGATATGAAGGCACCCTTTGTTGGAGCAAAAAATTAATACCATTTTGTGCAGTTTGATTAAATCATAATGTGGCAGGTAATGAATCTCCAGCGTCAGTATATTTCATTACCCAGTGCCAGGCTGTTATCAAGCCCTAAATATAGCCTCATTATATATTCCATTTCTGGCAGTGCGATTCAAAAAAGAAAAGTCCTTTTTTTTCTGAACGTCAGGTGTATATTTCACTTTGCTGATCCTCCATCCTTCCTTTTCTTCTCCCTCTCACTCCATCTCCTTGAGTTATGGCCACTGCTCGCGTCGAGCGTCCTCAGATAAAGGAGGCCTTTGCCACAGGAATTGGAAATAGATGAGAGGACCGGTGTATAGCACTCGGATCTAAGGTGCAATTATTTTGACGATTGGTCTCCGGAAAATGCTTCAATGACTCTCGTTCAGTCCCAGAAGTGCTTTGGAAGACCGGACCTAGGAGGCGGACCGTTCAACGTCCTGTTTAATTGGCGCTGGCTAAAATGTCATCAAGCGTCTCGGCCTAAGTGTCTCTAAAAACAGCAAAGCCACTGACCCCAATGAAGTTATCAAAGGGTTTTGACACTATTGGTTAAGTTTTGGACGGGGCTCATTTGAATCTAACAACCCCAGATACAAATGTCATCTCAGTCAAACATCCAATTACAGCACATAAATTAGTAATTAGGACTTCTGCATAATGAACTTGACCCCCCAAGGTGATTCACAAGACCCCCCTAATCAGAGTCGGTGAGCTAATCTATATTGACGGAGAGGTCAAAGGTCGCAGATGGAGCTGTGATAAGAGACAGGCCTAATGAATAACAATAGGCAGATTAACTGGCAGCCAATAATGTCCTACAAATCCCACAGAGAGGGAAGGAGTCATTGTGTCCTTCGCCAAGTCTCTGCGGACTGCAGGTGGGCGAAAGTGTTATTTTGGTCTGTTTGCAGATATAATTAGTGAGTAGAGCTTAAATATCACGAAAACAAAGCGTTAGCATGTGTGAGGGACGACTACAAAAGCGATATACGTCAATTCTGAGACAATGAGGTCACGCATTGTCTCAGATTTAAGTCAATCTACTGTTGTTTTTTGATTTGAGATACATTGAGGTCATCCCAAAATCTCTCCCAGCCTCTAGAGACGCTTTTTGCAGTAAAATCAGTAACTTGGACTAGATTTTGAGTATTGTGTGAAAAGGTTTTGTGTGTTTGTAGAAGGTGTGCGTTTTGTAGATATCATCTCTTTGTGCGCGTCTGTGTTTTGTCCGTCACACACACTCCTGGGTTCTCTCCTTGTTGGATTAGAGCCAGAGTGTACACCTGACCACCAGCACACAATGCCCTCATTCACTCTGTGTGAGGACGCTGTGTGTGTGTGTGTGTGTGTGTGTGTGTGTGTGTGTGTGTGTGTGTGTGTGTGTGTGTGTGTGTGTGTGTGTGTGTGTGTGTGTGTGTGTGTGTGTGTGTGTGTGTGTGTGTGTGTGTTGGGAGTGGACATAGGATAGAAAAAAAACAATATCCAACTTCGACAGCAGAACACCTGCTCGGTTACCCTGGTAACAGGTAGATGAACAGGAATAATCCTCTATAATGGACAGACTTAGCATGAGAGATATAAAGTGTCTCAGCATGATGGATGAGCTTAAATTGGCTGTTGAAGAGGAAGATGATGATCATGATTATCCCTCTAACAGGATTTTGTCGGTCTCTCTGCTGTGTGTGTGCGACCACAATCGGGTTTGTCTCTCGTGCGTTTGTGTCTTTCTATAAATAGAAAAGTAACAACCTCCTCCATTCTCTGTCGTCTTCCTCTGCGAACCTGGACAAAGGTCACGGTGGGGGAGGTCACACACACCCCTTTTTGACCCTTGGGGGGTCATTGGAGGCCTGTGTGATGGAGATAGCAGGGGAGAGTTGGATAGACTAATAGCATGTCTGTATGTAGTATGTGTGTGTGCGTGTTGGGTGTTGGGTGTTGGGTGTCGACCCGGCCCTATGCACATACATAAATCCAACACTCAGGGGCATGCGTGCAAAGCGTGTGCATGCATGTGTGTGCATGCGTGCTGCATAGGGAATGGTCAGCGCTCCATTAAAGCAGTTTGCCTGTGGCGAGGTGAATGTGCAGCAGATAAGTGTGTTTACATCTTTGTCATACACTAAGAGAGTCGCCGATGTAAAACGCTTCCACAGGCCCAATACGACCGCGTGTTTGCCCTTTGGATTATAGCGCGCACACACACACACAATTACAGATAGCACAGATACACAGACGTGTGCCTTATTGCTGCGTTATTCCATTATCCATTCCATTTCACATGTAAACATCGGTTGTTTGTCTTGCACCTCATTTTTAAAATGACCAGCAGACCTGTAAACAGATTAATCTAAACGTTATTTTGTATTTATTTTCAATTTTAGGCGCAGTGTTTACCCATTTGATTCCATTGTATTCCTTAATAACGGAAACTCTCTTCTCTTTAACACGACCGGCTCCATGCAGACACGAGACACCATGCATAATTTATGAACTGGGCAGTGAGATAAATGAGATCTATGGTGTCTACGGGGGCAGACGCTCAGGACACACACACACACAGAGAAAATGCATGAATGTGGACCTCCTGTCTGAACCTCCACACACACACTCCTTGCACTCACCCTCCTGTTAATGAGGAAGAGTGACAGGCGGAGGTGAAAAACAATACAGAGGGAAAATTCCGTGTGAAAAGGGGGAAGATGTGGAGGTGAAAGGAGGGAGACATGATGGTGAGAATAAAGGGGGGGGGGGGTGAGAGATGATGAGGTCATTACGCAAGTTGAATATCCATATTTTATACATTACCAGTCGGCGTACGGCTTGTGCATGACTTCACTAATGAGCTGTTTGATAAGATGACAGCAGAGGAAACTGGATAATGACACTTTGCCCCAAAATAGGAGACTTCACTACAAAGGAAACTTGTATGTTTTCATTTTAAAAGTTGAATTTGATCTACTGACATGGACTAAAAAAAAAAGGTGCAGCGCCTCGACCGTAAATTCCGCCATTAACATTCAACGTAGCGTGCGAGCGCGACGTCGCTATGGGATTCGTATTCCTCATCTTTCCTGTCACGTTCACAGTAAAGGCCAAGTGCTCTCGGAAACTCGAGGGCTCCGGAATTAAATACACTGAGGGGACGCTCCATCAGGAGAAGTGGGATAGTTAGTGTGAGGTGGACCGGGTGAGGTGGGGGTGAGGGAGGGAGGGAGGGAGGGATGAGGGAAACGTCTTGCCCGTGTCTCTGTCTCTCTGTGGCTTCACTTTTGGATGATCTGAAGCTCTGTGGTGGAGCGGCGGCCCTCTCGTGCAGTCACTCTTCAGCCAGTGTGTGTGCGTGTGTGTGTGTCTGTCTGTGTGCATAATTCCACAGGAGCCCTCCGAGCGCTGAGTTCCGCTTTAAATGAGCCATCGACTGGAATCCACTCTGCACTCCTATTACGGCAAAAATCTATTCCAAACTGATATTTATATGAGGTGATAATAATGAGGTGTAGTTTGGCCGGAGTCGTGCGGTCCCGGCTCTCGGTCTGTTTGTCCCGGACTCCCCCCGCACACAAACACAACACACACCCAAACACGGCTTTTCTGAATACCTTTGAAACGATTGGGAGATTTACGTTGACGGCGTGTTTTGGAAAGCCGGGGTTACTCCTTGTGGTCTGAGAAAGAAAATCTGAACCCGACTGCTTGAGAATTTGAATGCAAAACGCTCCATCAAGCTGAAACACAATACACACAGTTCAGGATTCCCAGTCCACCCCCGCCGGCTCCTCACTGAATTTGTCGACCCTGCTCCAGATCTGGACAACTCCTGTTCATCTCCGCGCCAGTAGCAGAACTTTACATTATGTAAATCTTAAGCCTTCAGTCTGAGTCCTCCTGTAAATTCTCCCTCTTATTCCACAAAACACTGCTTTACTGGCAGCCCACAAATTCCCCTTAAATGTGCTCAATGTCTTTCTCTCTCCCGCTGAACCGCAGGATGAACCGGAGAGAGAAAAGTGCCCCAGTTATGATCATGGATATGAACAAACCATCACGTCTCATTTCATCCCAAGATTGCTGATTTGTGTTTAAAAGTTAATTTGGAATTATGTGCCACCAGTCACAAGGTGGATTTCCTGTCTGCTAAACACTGACTAACACACACACAGAGAGGCACAAACGCTGGACTAATTGCACCAGTGGAGCGCTGAATCGTCTCTCAGACTGTTTTTCAGAAAACTTAATGGTGTGGACAGGCAGAGTGAACTAATTATCTGCATGCTGTTTTCCCAGCCAAAGCCGCTAATTTAACAGCAATTGACCTCCTGCAGTTTGCCAACGAATGAAAACAATGTAGGCCCGGGCTGCTAACGAGGGGCCCTGGGACCTGGGGGCTGGTCAGGGGGTCTGCTCTCTGCTCCGGACAGCACAGTTCCTCACTTCACTTTCAATTTACCTCTTTAGCGCCTCCAGGGGAGACGCAGTCGTCCTCACACTGTTTGTCTGTCCGCCTCTGTAATGATTTTGGTAAAGGCCTGTCGGGAGAATGACTCAATACGGTGATTGTGCGGCGAGCGGGGGACGGAGCTCCGTCCTCCGCACCTCGCTGATGAAACGCAGACTGAATGACTCCGGGTGGATCAAGACGTGGCTGTAAAACTAAAGACTTCAGAATATTCAACGTGTTTTATGAGGTTTGGCAATTTAGAATTAGATTGATATGGATTTGTTGAAGCTCAGATGTACAATATTACATTTGGTTATTTTCATTTTTATCATCGTAATCCTTTACTCTGACAGATACACAACAATCGAAAATATGCAAACAGCCTTCGCACAGTCAAGAGATAGCCAAGTTTCATTTCCAGTGTATTTTAGTTTTATTGCGTGCCTGTATCTCAATATCCTCTGCTTTGCTTCACGTAGCCACAGCTCGTATAGTTGTACAATGTTAAAACGGCAGAAGAAGACTTTTTCTATTATTTAGAACCAGAAATCAAATTGCATGAAAAATGTAAACTTTGTGCTTTGTGAATATCTGCGTGCCGCAACTGTGTTTCCTTCTCTTGTTGCACTCGTGCCAGAGTAGAAAGCAGAAGAAGAAGAAGTAGAGCAGCAAATCATTAATGATGCCAAATGCTTTTAGGTCAAAGGTTTGCGTGTGTAGCAGTGCAGATTCCAGTCTAATGCTCTGTATGTGGATAGGACTCCTCATACATCCCATGGTGACTGTGCACGCTTTACACATCATTATTCTGGCATCAGTGTGTCGGTGCTCCGGCTCGGAGGTAAAGCCGGGTTTGTTTATCTCCGACGATGAGGGGTTGTTTTCTTTTCCGGAGTCTTCTTTTGTTCTCTGAAGATACACCATAAGAAAACTCTGTCTGACAAGAGTGTGTTGACGTAAACCTCAGAGTGAGTCACGCGTTTGAACATGTACATCGTGTGTACGAACAGGGGAATCATACAATCCAACTTTCTTTCCATTGTGGGATTTCTTAAGTAAACTTTGCTGCTTTATGAGAGTGAATCACTCCAACACCGCAACGTGTGTGTGTGTGTGTGTGTGTGTGTGTGTGTGTGTGTGTGTGTGTGTGTGTGTGTGTGTGTGTGTGTGTGTGTGTGTGTGTGTGTGTGTGTGTGTGTGTGTGTGTGTGTGTGTGTGTGTGTGTGTGTGTAAGTCTACGTGTGTGTGCGTGCTACAAAACAGTGAGTCAGTTCACCGCAGTGATATAGTTAATGGTACAGTTGCAGTGACTGTACTTTATGGCCGGCACTTTGCGATGCCAGTAACCGGTTCAGACAGAACACATCTGTCACCAACATGTCTGAGCCACAACAACAACAAGCAGCCTCCCTACTGGAGCACGTATGGCCTCCGCGCAGCCAGGGCCAGCCAGGGATGACTGGCAGGACGGTGACCGGAAATAGATCAGTGTTGTTTTGCACATGTGCGCCCCGAAGCCAAGAGGATCTGATCCATCACTGCCAAGACAGCCGACCAATGCAGCGCACTGTGCGAGGATAAGTCAAACACCGCCAGCTCCAGAGAAAACTTTCTTCCAAAGAAAGGATTGAAATAATACACACACATACTTTAAATCTGTGCAGTGTCTAGCTCGATTAATCGGCTGATTATTTTGATCATTAATCGAGTAGTCAGTATTTTTATATGTCCATGTACTCTGAGTATGTGTGTGAAAGACAAACTTTTCCAATTCCAGTTTTGATTTGCCATCATTGCCTTAGTCACTTTACCGAATAATCGCTTAGATGTCATTTTAATCGATTATCTTTATTAATCGAGTTGTGAGTATAAACGATTAATCGTGTCAGCCTTACGAGAGTGTAGTTTTCATGAGGCGCTGCCATAAGCACAGGCACACCCCAATGTTCTCATTTCCATACGTCCAAGAACAAAACAGAACCGGTAGAATAAAGCATCACACACTGTATCCCGCACTGGAGTCGAAGCTATGACTCCCTGTAGTCTGCTCGCCGCCATCCACATAATCTTAATAAATTGCTCCTGTCGGCCCTTTTAATACAGTATAATACATTCTGTTTACAACGGTCGTTCATCACACTAAGTTTTACCCAGTAACTCAAGTGCATAAATATGTCAGCCCATGAGATGTTATTATGTTTCAAGAGGTGAAAAGCATCCAAACAATCAATATAAATGTTTCTCACTTTGGACGTGCAGTGAAATTTACTGTAAGGACTAAATGAAGATCGGTTTGCACCAACGCCGTCCAGCACAAACACTGTCTGAATGTTTCCAGAAGCCTGCGTATATGCGTGTGTGTGTGTGTGTGCGTGTGTGTGTGTGTGTGTGTGTGTGTGTGTGTGTGTGTGTGTGTGTGTGTGTGTGTGTGTGTGTGTGTGTGTGTGTGTGTGTGTGTGTGTGTGTGTGTGTGTGTGTGTGTGTGTGTGTGTGTGAGGAATACATTGTTCTCCCACTTCCCAACAAAGTCATTGTTCATTTACAACAGCTCAAGGTAAACATTTGTACACTGGGCTGAAACTAACAGGTAGACAGATTGTATACATTGCGGCGAGCTGCTTTCGCAATCAGAGGATGTAGCCGCTTCCCTGTCAGTCCCCGGACGCCTCCCCTGGTGTTTGCCCAGTCCTGGATCGTATCGAGCCACCGGTACTGATTAGGTTTGATTGCTTTCATTTGTTGCTCCGTGTTTAGATGTCAATCACCAGCTCAGCTTCTTTCTTTTTTTCTGGATCTGTGCTCAGTGAGTTTGTGAGACTGTATATGTATGGAAGCAAACATAACATGAATAGACACGAGGTGAGAATGTGCTTTGTAAGCCTCCAGCGCTGGCAAACAAGCTTACTTCATATTTCACTTCACCGATATAGCAAAATGTACCTTTCAAACTACAATCACGTAAATCTGAGTTTGTTTAATCAATTCTATAACTGTCACTGGATGAAATGATACAGTTGTTGGTTGTGTAGTAGTTGTACTTGTGGTAGAATCAGTAGAAGTTGTTGTTTTAGCATTAAATTCTGCCTCAGCTGCTTTTCTACCTCAGCAACAATTAAAACAACGGTCAGCCTTCAAAAAGGTTCTTCATCGATCGGACCTTACAGTGTGTGTGTGTAAGCATATTTGTCCGCAGGAATGCATGTGATAGACGATGTGTATGCATTGCGTGAGGTCGGTATTAAAAAAAAAAAAACACAAGTGATTCGTTATTCTCTGAATCCTTGAGCGAGCGTCTGAGCTGCCAGACCGCCCTGATTGCTGTAACTTACTGCCCGGGGAGCGCCGCACCGCCCTGCCCCGGGTACTCCTCAGTTTGATTTATAGCTTGACTGAGGAGAAGAAATCTGTCTCAGAGATGCCTTTTACCTCTGTTGGGTGTGTGTGAAGGAGAGACGGAGGGATGAGTGTCGGGATGAAGCCTCTGGCACGGTATGAGACAGGGCAACTTTCCACAAACGCCATTGGGGATGATGAGGTCGTAGGTTCGCCGGGAGAGAGGAAGGGGAGGGATAGCGTGTCAGAGTGAAATGCCTGACATGCGGCTGAGTTCCTTTCGACCTGGCAGGGCCTCCGATGGCCTGGCTGGAAAGTGTAGACAGAGGAGACGGAGGAATGAAAGGGAAGGCTGGAGAGAGCTCGTGAACGGAGGGAGAAAAAAAAGAGCAGGATGATATTGCTTGTTTTATTTAACCAGACAGGTCAATCCAGCACATTTCTGCTTTCACTCGCTGCAATTACAAACGCTCCCTGGAACGGCCGGCGTGGTTCTATACCCTTGGCTGAAACCCCTGCACGGATGGGTAGATGATGAAGAGGAGGAGTGGAGAGACGGGGAGGACAGTGGAAGCGTTGGCCCCGGCCGAGCGTTGGCACGGCGAGCGGATCCTAAGTGGAGCGCGAGTGCCCTGGCAGACAGCGTGGCACCTCTGCTCACATTCAATCAATGCTGACGACCCAAACTCCACCAGCAGCTCACCTTCTCCCAGCCACTCATCCACCTCATCGCTCCGTCTCCGCTTCTATCTGCCCTCAACACCCGCGCTCGCTGCCAGCCGCACTCAGATAACCAGCAGGAGCTCAACCACGGCTGCCAAAACACTGGAACCATTCTGCTGCACTCTATTGTTTGAAATCGACCACCCACAACATGTGACCTCAGAATAGATCTTTGGAGATATTATGGCATGAAATAGATAACCAATCATTTCCACATGGTGTCTTGTTACCAGATTTTATTCATTAAGACTTTGGTTGCTAAGTTGCTGTGTTAAATGATTGCTGTTTCTTACTACCCAGTGTAAATCACGTGTACAAGAAAGTCACAGTGCTTCCATTTTGTCCTTCTTTCTTGACATTTTAGACTTAGTTCTGCGCCTTTTAGTACGTTAGGTTTCAATATACTTAGTTATACAATATCTCTTTCTCCCATGGCCTCCATATGACTCAGTAGTTCCCAGTTGGTGGCAATCAGAGCTTAGCCAAGGGGGTTTACGGACGTTGAATGATGTATTTGGGCCCGCATCAGTGTTATGACATTGTTGTTGTTTGCAGCCCAAATCAGGGAAACGTACACATGTTTATGTGTGAGTGTCGTCCCTGGTTAGATGCTCCACTGACCAGAAATAATCACTTGCGAAAGGCGGCGATGTTTTTGTGCTTTGCTGAACATATTGTGAGCGGAGGAACGAGCGTGTTTGGCTCCGGGCCAGCCCGACTTTGTGACAGCAGCGCTTGAAATAAATTAGACTTTCTCCAAGTTATGAATCACACTGTGTTTCTCGCAGCATTTCACCCGACGGAGCAGCATGAGATTTTCCTGCTGTACAGTGTGCGTGTGCGTGTGTGTACGTGTGTGTAGTCAGACGGAGGACAAACTTGAGCAACCAAATGAATGTCTGAAGGTGAGCGATGCGGTGATGTTAAGCGTGTGTGTCAGTTAAATCGTGCCACTGGGCCTGTGTCACGACGCTGCAGACTGCCTAACAAGCACGCACAGATATGTTATACACGCCAGCAAACAGACCTGCAGGCTGAGTCACTGCACTGCACACACACACACACACATACATGTACACCCTCTGCGTGTTTATGCATGCGAGATGAGATATGTATGATAATTACACATGTGCGTGCGTGTGTGTGTTCGCCCTTCTCTGCTGTTGTCCTTTCTGTCAGCGGTGATGCAATGTTGCACTATGAAACACAATATGATTGAAAGTGTATGTTGATGAATGTAATCAGTGCAGTGAGAGTCGTCTCCCTGTGTGCGTATCCTATCACTGCTTTTACAAACAACAACCACACGCACACAGAAACACCATAACACTAGATTCATGTAATCTGCACAGCTGCAAGGTTAGTGAGCAGCAGCCTCCAGATAGCTGTCGAATTTCTATACATGTCATAAACATTTATACATACCATCCCTTTAAAAGTAAGGTACGTACCTTAAAAGAACTCGCCCTGTTGAGAAAGTTTTCATGTTTTGTTGTTTTACAATAGGAAGACAGAGACTTTAAGGAATTCAGGACAGGAATGGGAGTTTGTTTATTCAATAGAGTCACATATTGAGTGAGAATGAATCACCTGTGCACAGCCAAGGCGTTTCAACTGGTAGCAGTAATAATACACTTGTATCTGGAAGGTCCAACCGCCTGCAGAGTCAGCAGAAACGACACGGTGAAGACAAAAGAGCACTCGGCGCAACTTTATGAGGGCGCGAGGGAGGGAAAAGCACGAACATTTCCAAGTCGGTGAGCGGAGCACGGCTAAGTCAATGGGAAATGGAAATTATACGGCACAGCTGCAGCTCCGCCTAGAGCGGGACGTCCTCGAAAGTAAGTGACCATGCAGGAGAGGGACGACCGAGAGGCCTGTGACAGCTCAGAGTCACACGCTTCAGCGGCTTGAGATACTTTGCGTGGCTTCTGGACGAACAACAATGCCTCCACAGTTTAGACAGATTGGTAATCTTCTGCAGTGTGTGTGTGTGTGTGTGTCTGTTTGGATGTGGATGTGTAGTTCTGTCTCTACAAATACAGCTGTCAACTGTCCTAGTTTTATGAATTTGCTCTCACGGTTGTAATAGATGGACGTCCTGGTCTGTTTTTGTGTGTTGGCATTTTTATCTGCGGCCAAACAAGGAGCTTTTTGCTTAAATCAGGCCGGATTTACATTGATTTTAAATTGCTAACATGCATTGTGCACTGTCATTATTGAACAAATAAACCTTACAACTTTTTGCCCGGGAGCTTCACCAGTCGCAGCTTTATGGGAGAGTGGCAAAGAGGAAGCCAGTGCGGAAAAAAAACCAAACCTCACATGCATTCTCAGCTCCAGTTTGCCAGGAGGCATGTGGGAGACTGAAGTCAGCTGGCAGGAGGTTTTTGTGGTTTGATGAGACCGAAATAGAGCTCTTTGGCCATCAGACTATAAGCCAAACACCACAAATCATCAGAAACGCGCCGCCCTTACCGTGAAGCACGGAGGTGGCTGCGTCTTGCTGTGAGGACGCTGGGTCTCTGCAGCAGTGAGGCCCTGGAAGCTAGAGAGGGGGGCCGTCACTCCGATTTGCTGGATGCAGCAGAATACATCCACAGCCTGTGAGGAAAATATGATGCAGTAAGCAAGAGAACCGCAACATGGGAAAGGATCGGTTCCCCAGCAAGATAATGGCTGCCAAGCTTTAAGTACACAGGAAAGGCTTAACAACAAAAGAGTTAATATCCTGGAGTGGCGACGTCAGAGGAACAACAGTCGGAATCTCTGAATATTGTTTATTTATAGGCACACGCACATACATGTCGACTCAGTTCATAACCCCTAAATTCCACACACACACCCACACCCACACCCACACACACACACACACACACACACACACACACACACACACACACACACACACACACACACACACACACACACATACAGCTGCATTCTAGACAGACGCTTCTGCTGTGACCCTGCTCTGAACTTCACATGTATTCCATGTTGACTGCTCTACCTGAAAAGGCAGCTAATCAACCACCAAGAAGCCGCCGAAAGCCGCACAAAAATATCTCCTAATTGGGCACAGTTGCTGTAATTTTCGTGTTTGTTTGTGCCTTGCAATTAGTCGCATTTCAGTTGCCAGTTGGACTGTATAGTTTGTTTTTGAGCATGAGTGCACACTTCATAATTTCAATAGCAGTGTATTGCAATCATCCATATATTAAGACTCGATCAAACGGCTTCGCCTCACTGGCAATTCAGATCTGCAAGGCTAATTCGCTTCAGCATTTATCCCACGGAACTGAAAACTCCCCCGAAAGAACAAAAAAACAAATACCACTCAGGAGCGGCAACGGGAAAGTTCTGTGATGATCCTTTTCATGGAGGCGCTTGATGGCACTATAGGAGGCAGAGAGAGAGAGAGCGGCTGATAGATTCCAGGGACGAGACACAGACACAGCTGGCTCTTCAGAGTCGCTCGCTGTAGTCCGTTGTTTCCATCGCCTGCTGCTTTTCCCGGCTCTCCACGCGGGCGCTGAGAGGAACATGAGACACCAGCGCCAAGGTGACGTTCACCTCTAAACGCACCCCCTGCCCCCCCCTCCATTACCAGAACACAGGCACACTCAGCTCTATAGATCCTTCAGTGGTTCAGTCCACAGCTATCTTAGCAATTACAGAGGGATCCCACGGGCTCCAGCTAAGGGCCTGTAAGCTAATATGCTAATGAAGATAAATGGAGGTAATCTCCCTCTTCTCAAGATGAGTCTTGGTCGAGAAAGAGAGCGAGACAGACACAGACAGTGAGAGATGGTGACGGTTAAGCAGCAGAGGCGGCGTTGGGGGGGATAACGTAAGTTTGCTCAGCGCTCCCTCGCTTATAGCCAAATACAGCGCGACCCCGCCTTTGCCTTCTCCCTCGTCGTCACCGCCGTGCACGGACAGGCCGACACAAAGGGCGGCGCGGCGGCGGCTCCTTGTACCTGCTTGCCAGTAAAGGCATGTTAAGCCTCTCCAGAAGGCTTTTTAGAGCGTCTGAAACGAGGCAGGAAGAGCATCAGACGGCGGACGTGACGACTGATGAGGGTTTTACCGTTTGGTATTACGCCGTTTCAGTTGGATGTGGTACAAACACGCTCATCACAGGGCCGTTTCCAGTGCCGCCTCTCTCTTTGTGTGTATGTGTGTGTATGTGTGTCATAAAGCAAGGCAATATAATGACACAGGGCCCATTACACACAGTATTTAGAGATTAGACTAACACTGTGGTTTTGTGGTCTGACTCACACTGATGGTAACCATGTGTGCCAGAGGATATACACACTTAAACTGCACTGACAAATAATGGGATAACCGATTCCAAAATACCTGATCCATGATGAAGAGCTCCTCTGCTCTTTACGGGAACGCCATTGGTTATGATGAACTGTGACAGACTGCGTCATCGGACTCACGTGGAACTGTTTTAGTTTAATTTCATTTAAGAGTAGGATAGACTTCTCCATAAGAAGTACGCGTATTTACACAGGGTATGATGCAGACAGATTTAGAAACCAGACTGTATGAAGATCTCCACATAGAGGAGGAAGAGGGGTCTCCTTTACGTAGTGCGACGTGTTTATTAGGGCCACCAACATGAGAGATTTTGAGAAAGACAGAATGTTACATGTGATCTGTGGGTGTTAGAACAAACAGGAGAGAGTTTGTGGGTCAGCTTGTGGGTCTAAATGAAGGATGCAGAGGCTCTTCACCGCTCGTCCTCCATGGTTTTGCATGAAGACCGTCGAGACGAAAGATTCCACCCAGTAACCAAACTGGTTACAGTGGTGGAGTAAATTAAACTAGCGTTGCCTATTTGTAGCACCAGCTGAGACACACAGACAAACAGGGTGTTAGTCTAAAATCATTAACATTCCCAGCAGACACACTGTCGGTAATGGAAGCTCCAGAAGAGTTTCAAAACGTATTAATTTTCATACATGGTGGTTTTGTCCTTGTGTACTTTCAAGTTTGATGAGCAAGCAAAGTGAGCTTAGTCAGCAATGTATAATCACTAAAATGACAACCTGTTATTATGAGCTGATGCGATTATTTTCATCTGAGTAAACATAATCATCCTCAGTCCAGGTAACGCACGTAATTGTCCACTTGCTCACATCAGCAAGCTCTTCCCTCCAGAGGTTTCACTGACTCCAACTTTTTACATCGATACTCAAACTCAACACAGCTCTGTGAGGCTGCGCTTGTTATTGTAATGAGAGCAACATTTAAACAGTAAGGGTGTAATAGAGTTTTGTCTATTTGCGTTCTTAATGACGATATTACACATAATGTGAGCTAATCTCTAGGTTTATATCTTCTGCTAATGGGCCTCTAATCTCCTTTTAAACACATCAAGGAAAGCATTCCTCCACAGTTCTGCGCAGTTGATAGCAGTTAACGTGCCTTGTGGTTGAAAGGTTCGTCTTGTGATGTTTGTCTAATGAATAGCTATATTGTAATGAACGGTTCGCTCTGCTCTCAGTGGGCTTGTAATCTGCATTTTATGCATCTCAGATCGCAGCGCGTCGCCGCAAACAAAATGACATTCCAGTGAGGTTTCATCCAGGATTTAGCCAGGACGCTGACGGCTCCACACCAGTCGCGCTAACCCAAGTTTGGATCTCATTTGTGAGCGTGCACCACGCCCCGGCGCTCGGTTTGCTTTTCACCACGCTTGTCAAACAGTTCGAAGCTCCAGACGCGAGACTTCAAGCGCTTGGCCAGAACGTCAGAATTCCACACAAAGGCATAGTTTATAACGGCGGACAAAGACGTTACTATTAGCACGCTAACGACTTTCTGTTTTAGCCACTGGTCACTCTCAAAACGCACATTAATCGTAATGTCATATCTACACTCCAACACAAATTCCCTCTAACAGAAACCCTTAATAAGGCTGAGAGAGTGTAATTTAATGAGTAGGTGATGAAATTATTGTATTAATGTAATATAATTAGCACACATGCACTGTTCAATGTCACTCAATACTCCAGTTCCAAATGTTTTGACTGTGTGTTGCTCAGGTCGCTTTATAACCACCGTGATTAATGAAAAACAAAACAGCACATTTACCAGCTTAGGCCAGGAAAAGTGTGTGTGCGAGCAAGTGTGTGTGCATGTTCGTGTGTTTGGGCTTCCTGACTCTACAGTGTCTTCCATTTTGTCTCGTCTTCCTTCCCCACAGCACCACAAGTAAACAAAAATGTCTGTCAGAACACTTGCAAGGTAAATAAATGTGTGTGTGCACATGTGGGTGTTGCATACAGTATGCATGCTGTGCCAGGATGCGCGCGCGTGTGTGTGTGTGTGTGTGTGTGTGCGCATATACATGTGTGTTTGCAGGAAGAAGTGTGACAGTCTAGACGACACAGATGCATGAGAGTGAGCAATCCTCTGAGCCGTGGACCAATTAGATGCCATTATGGAAAATGTGACACACACACACACACACCTGCATAAGCCCACAACTTCACAGCCTGCGCTCCATCATCTGTATAATTAAGGTGCTTTTCTACTGAATATTTTAGTTAAATGTCTCTGTAACAGACCTGACTGTCTTCTCAATGAAGACTTCTGCTCTCAGAGGGAAGCCATTAGCAAGCATATCGAAAATAAGAACACACACACACACACACACACACACACACACACACACACACGCACACACACGCACACACATGGTGGTAAATTCGATGTCTGATATTCCCTTAACTGTATGTCAATTGATTTACGTAACTTTATGTTCTCAGGTTGGAACTGTTTTTCATTACTCTCGACATTCTTCACTCCAATCTAAACGAATACCTGCCTCCACGTTTTCAGACTAAATAATCAATCACTATTAAATATGCTGGTGGTTATGTACATTACATTAGAAAGAAATATGCTTTGAATGTCTAAATTGTTTGGTTTGGCAACATGTGGCTTTTTGTTGAGATGAATAGTTTGTGATGGAGTTGCCTCTAATCCCCTTCTTCCCCTCTGTGTTTGTTACTACAGTTTGGAAGGTGATTTTATGCTGCATTTGTGTCACATTGCAATAGTATGGAAATCTCAGCGCTTCTCTGCCAAGCTCATGTTTGGCAGAGGCAGTCGTAAAAACCTGTGCTGGTTTGTCTGTGTATGTTAGAGTGCATGTGTGTGTAACTAATCCTATAGCAGATGGAGGGACGGTGTCCAACACAATACTGGCAGGCAGAGCAGACAGAGGCTGTGAGACAGGGCGGTGAGACGTTGTCCTCTGAACACTGATGAGAACGGATTCTATAAGAATGGAGGTTTTATTGCATTCTGAGCAAAGCCCCGCCCAGAAAAAACAACACATTAACCACATGGCCATTTGTGTTATGGTGCAGTATCGTGAAATGAGTTTATCACTGCACCCGGAATACTATTATGGAATCAACACATTGTGTATATGTGTGTGTGTGTGTGTGTGTGTGTGTGTGTGTGTGTGTGTGTGTGTGTGTGTGTGTGTGTGTGTGTGTGTGTGTGTGTGTGTGTGTGTGTGTGTGTGTGTGTGTGTGTGTGTGTGTGTGTGTGTCTGTGAGAGAGAGGGAGGGAGAGAGACAGAGAGCGAGAGAGTGAGTGAAAGTGAAAAGAAAGCTCCAGTAAGTGATTAACAGTTATTTTATGGCTCCGTGAGATCTCATTATACACAATCACACACAGAGCAACATGAACAACCCTCTCTGTCTGGTCACTTTTATGTCTGCTTTGAAGCACCAAGTTGTGAGAAAGTGTGTGTGTGTGTTTATGACCATTATGTAACTATAAGTTGACCGCTGATAGTTTTAAAGAACAATGCTCAAATCGCTTTACTGCTTTCGATTTGTTTCTGCAGTTCAAAATTCTTGAGCTTTTCTATTGTTTGTACATGCAGATGAATACTTCAACAGGACACAGGACTAAACACAAAGAGAGTTCAATGAGGGTGAGGAGGGTAAATGCCAGGCACTTAACCCAACCTGACCCACAGTGAAGACATTAGTAGTCTGTGGATAAACTGCATTAACATGAGAATAATGGAAAAATCAAAGTATGCTGCGGCACTGTTTCACTGACGTTCACATGTTTTACAACTGCAACGTGAGGGAGAGAGAGAGTTTGAGTCCAAACCTCAGTGCTATCATGGAGACCAAATGTTGTTTTCTCTCTCTCTAATTAGTAGATCGCAGGCTTTAGCTTGGTCTAGTTGTTCTCCAGAACATCCACCACACTGTGCATGTTACATGCTTTTGTTTTTAGAGGATTATAAAAGAATTGGCAACATTCACTTAAAGACAAAATTGACTTCTCTACTTTCACAAATGGATACAACATCAGTAGTGTTAAGAGTGACTGATCCTGTGCTTATTCTACACATCTGCCGAAAAAAAAAATCCTCTGACGCACAAGAAATTATGTGTTTTTCTTTGTTGCCTTTGTTTGAAAGAAAGAGGTAAGGGGGCAACGAGAAACAGACCTAAATTCGCCCACAGAAAATCCAACTCTGTCAACACGTAAACTCTGGGAAAAGGAGACCCGGTCCCACCCACACTGTTTACCTGGCAACTCAACTCTGGGAGGCGTGCGGCGAAATAGTGACATCAGTGAGGATCAAAGATGGAGGAACACAAAGAACGCAGGGATAAGGCGAAACACGTTCCACTAACAGCCATCATTACAAAATGATCTTTAAACGTACTCTTTCATATTAACAGTGTTTCTTTCAATGGAATGACGAAGCTCCGCCCATTACTTTTCAAGCTATGAAACTGTTTTAGTGCAGAGCC
The DNA here is from genome assembly GCF_046128005.1 of Genypterus blacodes. Taxonomy (NCBI): domain Eukaryota; kingdom Metazoa; phylum Chordata; class Actinopteri; order Ophidiiformes; family Ophidiidae; genus Genypterus; species Genypterus blacodes. The sequence continues at coordinate 1,215,202 of NW_027466921.1, forward strand.
CGTTTCACAGATCATGGTGGAAGCCCCTCCTTGTTGTCATGATTATTGAGGTATTGCACAGCTGAAATCCAGTACTTGAATAAGTATTTGATTATAGGAACAAGTATACAGTATATCTTGCTTCTGCCTTTGCTGATGCCTTTCTGACGTCTTCAGTAAAGACACTAGACGCCTGTGAAAGTCCTATTGATCATTGCTGTATGTGTCGAAAGGAAATGAGAGGAAAGAGCTCTTCATTAATGGGTTATATAAATAGAGGTCTACGTACAGAATATGATTTTTTTGAGAGCTGTTCATATAAATCAAAGCATTATGAGCATATAATGATGTTACCCTACTTTCTGTGTCCTCCCTATCTGCTCGTTTTCACAAGCTGAAGCGTTACGACGAGGCGGGTTGGTAGACGTGGGGAGGCTGAGTTCAGCTCGTGTTGTGTCTGCTGTCTCGTCACACTCTCATCTGTCTGGCTGGGGGCTTAGAAGAAGAATCGAGCAACATGTCTGGATCTTAACCTGGTTTAACAGTAGCGCAGAGGCACTTGATCTCTCAGACACACTCTAGTCTACGCACACACCCTGTGTCAGACAGGATGTCGGCGGTTTGCGAAACACTGAGATTTTTCTACTTTTCAAATTCCTCTCTGCCAAATGATGAAACTTAAAGATTAGCTGGAAATTAGCTGCAAGAGTGAGAGATTGCAGAGTGTGACGGATATAATTTGCAAGCGCCAACATTCCTTTATGACTTCATCCGCATATCTCTCCTGAAGGTAGATTAGTTTAACGGTTTCTTTTAAAGTGGACATCTATACTTAAGTCTCCAATTGTTATCAGCATCTGTTGATAATCACAGTTCTTCACGATCGTGCCTGTTTTTGATTTCCCCATTTCCTAGGAATTGACACAAGTGTCCTATCTTGTCCTAATCCAGATCTGTCTCTACAAAATGTCAACTGTATCCTGCTGACAGTTAGACAAATGTCCGCGTAACCGTAACCTCCTTGGCAGAGGTAAGAGTAATTGTACTTTAATGAGTTCGGTATCCAAGCCTTTGTACTTTGCTTCATTTTCTGAATCCCCTGTAGTGCTGTAAGAAAATAAAAGGCAGAGGGAAAAGAGAGGATTGGTGGTATTGGCAGTGGTCAGAAAGCCTCCCTGGTATGATGTTTGGTGTGGGGGATTGTGTTACAGGCCAGGGCCGCCGGCTTCTTCTTCTTCTTGCGCGCTGCAAGTATGGAGGAATGTTCCGCAGGGAACCGCAGGGAGGAAGAGGACACTGAGAGCGGTAAGACAAGCAGCCGATCTGTTAGTACGCGACCGTGTGAAGAGACACTACATCTGCTTTGTGCCGCCATGCCAGGACACATCAGGACTTACAGAATCAATATTCCCCCACGTCTCATTCTGGATTGTTCCACTGGCAGAAGTTCAGGAATGGACAAACGCTTATTGAAAAGGAGGGAGAAATGTTGGAGAGGATAGATGGGAGGGAGCAGAGCACTTCTTCCAATTCGCCACAATAAGAAACAGATTTACAATAATTAGTCTGAAGCAACTCAGAGCTTTATTGACTAAAAACACAGTGAGTGAACTTCACAGGCGAACAAACATTTTTACTACTGGTTATGTTTCTCTGCACTTAAAGCCTTCACTTCCACACCAGTGATTATTCGTACTCTCCCTCTCTCCGTACGTGTTTTTACCTTTTTATCTGTGCTTTAAATCGCCTGCTTTCACTTTAACATAATTGGTTTAAGGTGTTTTCTTCTTTTAAACCTAAGAGCACTTTCAGCCGCGTTTCTCGTGTTAAAATGCACTCTATAAATAATCTTTATAATTTTACAGACATCATAAAAACAACTTTAAAAAAACTAGATTAAATGAAGTCCAGATTCTGGAGTCTACCTGGTTTCATTTGTAGCTAACGGCAACTTTAAAATTACCGCAGTTTTTTTTTTTTCATAAATATTTTTGGATTTTGAGTACAGCGTCGTTTTGGCTTAGAATGTTCCATCGGTACGCAGGGAGGAAGCAACTGGGCCGAGAATGGGCCGGTTTCGCCGTAGGGGCCCCTTTGTATTAATCTCTCTCAGTGTGTAATAAGTGAATTAGTGGGATGTAGCAGATGATGTATGATGAAGGCTGGCATGTCGAAAATCTGCTGTAAATCCACATGCCACAGCCACTTCATAATGTGGCCAGAGACCCCTTTGGCTTCATTCTTCACTGTAACCACCGACAACCTGAGAGCCATTAATCTCCCACGGTGAGAAAGTGCTGTTAAGTCATTTATTTAAAAAAAAAAAAAAATCCACATCAAAGGTACTGTAAAATAGGAAAATGGTAGAGTTGATTTTAATGAGAGTTGAATATACGTCCAGCTAAATAAGAATAAAGGGGAAATTTTGAATTAGATTAAATGATGAGAATTCAAATTGTGTGTGAAAGACGGTTTCCACCCACAATTTTAAGATGAAGTGAAATTAATGACAGGATTTCAGGATTCCTAGCAGCATCTGAACGTTTCCCATACATCAGATTCCTTCCCAAGTTACAGACCCCACCCCCCTACACACACACACACACACATACATCCCCACCACCATAACAGCTGGTGTCTCAGCAAGGGCCCTGACTGCCATCCCAGCCTCTCAGCATAGAGCCAGTATTGTGGTGTCAGGGGCCCCTAATGGACTGCATGTGAAAATACACACAATAGAGCCAAACATGCAGCATGACACATATACTGTACAACTGCCCCCTGACAATCATAACATAGAAAACAATAGCACATAACACGTAGTCACAGAAGTATTTGTACTCTGTAATATAATGTGAATAGCTGTGTCCTCCTTTTTGTGATAAGTGGAAGATAAACCAGAGCTCTAGTTTGCTTAATATCCCAATTCATTACACTTATCGTGTGCTGTCAAACCAAAATCTGCAGTAGTTTTGGAGCTGACGACCACGGTTTGCGATTTAACACTTCACTGTTTGTCAGATTTTATTCGCTCTAACTTGTTGGTCGATCCAGATTCATCTTCCTGCTGAGAAATGACTAATAAGAAGTTTATCTGTGGGAGTGAATTGTGCAACACGGTGTGTTTAAAAACAGACACTATTTCAAATACATTCCTAGTATTTCCCCCTTAGTGGGTGCGGCGGGTTGGCACCTATATGTTCTTAATCAATCCTGTTCCCTTGGACTCCAACACTACTTTCCATGTCCCATCAATGAACTCAGATGTTCACCCGGCCCAGACCTGTGATGCAGCAGCTCTTGATTGGCTGAACACACCTGATTTAGCTTCTCACACAGCTTGTACTAGTGTGTGTGTTTGTGTTTGATTGTGCTATCAATCTTTTTAGTAGTGATACTTGAAGGAACATTGTGGTGGAGAGGTGTGGAACACGTGGTGCCGTGGGTCCAGATGACCTGGATTGTGGGCAGTAGAGACCAGAGGTGTTGCACTCAAAGTGACCCTTGGTGAACCTGATCTCCGTGTTTAGGGCTGACCGACTCTGTAGGACCCAGCGGAAAACTGCTCTACCCGGAGGGATCGGGAGAGAGAGAGAGAGAGAGGGGCAGAGAGAGAGAGAGAGAGAGAGAGAAGCCGCTCTCCCTCAGATCAGTCAGTGGCTTCATGGAGTTATGTGCCTCTGATCCTCCACCATGGATTGCAATCCGCGATCACTCCTTTTGATTTTACCTCTTTTACTCTCCTGCGTCCTGCCCGCGTTCCCCGTCATCTACCCGCTCAACGAAGGTAAGGACGCCTCACGCTGCCTTCACGTGTATCTCTGCGTGCGTGTTTGTCTGTGTGTGTGTGTGTGTGTGCGGGCTGATAGTGGAGCGCTGCGTCGGGGGGTTCCGTGGACTCGCTACTGTACCAGTGATGATACTAATATTAATAATAATGTGTGTAACAATGATGGAACTGAGCTCAGGCGGCGCGGAGAGAGTCGGAGTGTAACTACACAACCACAGACGATACACACACTTCAACTTCAATCACAGGTCCGAACCCAAACGGCACCGAGCCTGATTCTGGGGGAACGCGCGGGTCCAGATAGCGGGTCAGTCGGTGTGTTTAAGTCCCGGTGAAGAAGATGAGTTCATAACGGGGCGAGCAGTATATACAAAGAAACTCCGTCGTGTGTGCGTGTTTGTGTCTGTGTGTGTGTGTGTGTGTGTGTGTGTGTGTTTCAGTGACGGGCTCGCGTTCATCACTTTATGGTTTGTGTCAAAGCCGCGTTGTGTTTGTGTTTTGCGTTCGATCCCAGCGAGGTTTACTAGTTAATTGATTTAAAATCGATACATAGGCATTGGACGCGGCGGTTCTGCGCGTAAATCAGCGCGCGGAGCAGTTTGACCTGAATCCATCCACAAGCATCGACCTCAACCCGCTGCGAACAGCCCCGGAAAGTGCCACGGATCATCGAAAACGACCGTAAACCTCCTTCGGTCGCATCCCTCCAAATTTACCTCCATTCAATCAACATCACACATCGCGTTTACGTCATTAGTTTGCTTTTATTTCTTACGAGGATTTTTTGAGAGAGAGATGAAGCGGAGTGAAGCAGATCTGCGGGGAAACGAGTCAAACTGTGGGATTTGTTTGACTTAATGCTTAAAACTGTTAAATACATTTGTACCTCCCGGCACCAGATTACACCGGATTACAAAATATTTATTTCCAAGGTTAATATTTAGCATGAATGTGTGTGTACTTAAAGCTAAGGGAGGTAAAGAGGCTCCCGGGCTGAGCCGTGAACGTCCCTCAGTCCTGATTTAGACTCGTGGACGTGGGAAAATTGCACAACAGAAAACAAATATATATGCAGATTGAGGTCATGGCGTCTGTGTGTACGACGGTCACACGGCAATTCCTTAATGTATAGAAGTGATAATAGATAATAGAGAATATAGAAGGAAGTGATGAATAAATCTAATACCCATAGTGAAAAGCGTTTAGACTGAAGAATAACCCTGAACTAGAGCTTCACTCACACACACATGCACACACACACAGTTAAGAAACGCGATTGAAAGCAATTTTCAGCATCCGATTAACTCTTTACACGCTCTATGGTGAATTAATTAAAAAGTTTGGATGCGGACTAAAGAGTGAGACATCAGAAACGATAATCAAGGCAGCAGTGACGTAACTTCAGACTGATGTTTGAGCTGTTTAAAGTGATATCAAAGATGATATAAGAGAGAGTAATCCTCATCTGGGGGAGGAAAGTTTGTAGTTAAGTGTGTAGCAATTAAAAAAAAAAAAACCCATCTGATGTCTTGATAGTTTTGTTTCCCGTGAAGTTTATTTACAAAAACGTCCAATCCTGTAATCTGACGTAAACAAACCTTTAAACACATCTCGGACCTGTTTGATTTAAAGAGTTCGCCCCCTCAAACAGGTTTCTTCTTTGTTTTAACCAAATACTTCTTTGAAAAGGTTGAAATTGCAGCTTTGATGATCGTTTTCGCTCTCAAACGCATATGTGTGTATGTGAGAGAGAGTGCGTGTGTGTGTGTGCCTGTTTGCGACCCCGCGGCCTCCATTCTGCGTCACGATTCATTTCAAACAGTCACAGGGTCGCGTTCAGCTTTCTAAAGCAGCACCGGGGATCTGCCGGTTCAATCGATCATAGCTGAAAAACTCCAGTAATCTTATCTGAATATTGTGTAACTATTTATTTATTTGTTTATTTTCTTCAATGTATACCTCTGACTGCCAAGGTCAAGGAAGGCCTGTTGTGTTACTTTGATGAGTAACTTATTGCAGCCCCCATCAAGGCTAAATAGATCACCATTTATGTCAAGAAAGCTGTACTTGAGCATTGAAGTGTGTAGTAGTGTGTGTGTGTGTGTTTGTGAGAGGGAGAGAGAGAGGGACTCCAGTGTATGAAAGAGAAATAAACACTTCAGAGCTACAAAGAAAATAGAAACTGATGGCAAGATTTCTTTTGATATTTGGTGATGTTAAAGCCAGGAGAGGTGTTTTGTTTCTTTTGTCTACAAGTGAGCTGAAATAACTGCCAAGAGTAAAATTAAAATTAAAAAAAATATAATTTCTAAGACATAAATCTGCCAGAGAGTGTCAGTATGGAGCCATATACATTCACCACACACACACATGCTGCTGCTGCTGGGACACACACACACACACACACACACACACACACACACACACACACACACACACACACACACACACACACACACACACACACAGTACACTGTATTTGCGTTACTGCACTTAAGTCCAGTTTCTTATTATATCAAGCGGAAGGGGGGGGCGTCCCATTTCTGAATCTGACACACTTGCCTTTACAGTAATGTGGTAGTCATTAGAAAAAAGCCATTAGAAACGCCTTAAATGAAGAATTCTCCTTATGGTAAAAGAAGTTCATTACAACGTCGTTTAGTTTAAATGGCAATTTTTCAGGAAAGGAAGATCACTGATGGTGTTTTAACCAGATGAGTCACTTTAACGTGTTTCTTATTATATAAAACCTAAATATCCCGATCAGTTTATTTGATAAAAGAAGTCACGTTTATACGTACCAGGTAGAGATGTAAACTCCTCTCCAAATCAAACAAAATGATGGCAGATTGTGATCTATTTGATCTGAAGTGACGTCCTTGAAAGACTCCCGAGCTGCACTATAGCTGCTGGATCTGAATCTACAAGTGCGCTCAGGACGATCAAAGGTCCTACGTTAAGGGGGAATTAAACTGCATTTTAAGACAGTAAATGTTCGATCCTAGTCCTGCTCACATATTTATGGACTCTGTGGGAAATCTGCGAGGCTCTAACGAGACAAATGGATGAGCTGGAGAATACAGAGAGATGGAAAATAAAGCTGTGATCTGATCGGACTGACTGAAAACACGCTATTATTCTTATTGTTATTAATATAATTCCTATTTTATTCCTCCCACGTGTATAACAGAGAGGCAGCCGTATAGTTTAACGTTCTAATCTCCTGTCCAATCTTCCAGTATTAATCTCCACATTTATTTTGCGGCTCCATTTCGGTCCTTAACAGTTTTGCGTCTGAAGTCTAGAGGGAAAAGTGGGGAAACAAACCTCCATTTGCGGATCTCGCCGTATACGAGCTGCTGAGTTACTGTAACATTAAGCAGATGTTTTATTTTCTTCCGTCGCTGGAAGACTTGAAGGTGTTTTCTCCTCCGTTTGTCCCCGTGCGCGGTCCGGCGCAGGCCCGCTGCCTTCAGGGCCCGCGGGAGGACGCGGGTATTTTTACCCGGCGGCAGGGAAGCCTGTGCCGGGGAGCCCGCGGCGGCGCTCCCGCTGGGTTTGATCTGCGTGTGTTTAGCGATGGGTGCACCTTAACGCGCGTATACGCACACACAGAGAGACACACACAGACGTATACGGGCGCCTATAGGTGCTGTCAGAGCCCAAACAGGGAGAGTGGCACCCTCGATTGAACACAACGCTTCAGGGCTGTCAGGGAGGGAAAGACAAAGTGCTCTGCGGTGATCGGTGCGTGTTTTGGAGCCATTTGTGCGCAAAGAACGAAGGAGAGACACGGAAAGAAAGGGAGAGAGAGAGGAGGAGGAAAGACAGGGAGAGAGGAGGAATGGGGGCACAGGAGCTGGGCGGGCAGCGGGAACATCAGACTGAGAGAGACTCTGCGCTTGAATAATTCATAATGGGAGTTGAACACTTCACCCTTTAACACAGACACAAGTCGCCTCTCTGCCTGCACTGCGGCCTGCCAACCTCACATCCACCAAGCCAGAACCCCCCCCCCCCCCCACCCCCTCCTACTGCTCCCCACCACAAGCTGGGGGATATGATCAGAGCATGCACACGTGTCCACTCTATTCTATTCCATTCTATTCTTTTCTATTCTATTCCGTCACCAGCTCTAGCTTTGCAGATCCAGATGGGAGTGTCTCCCTCGACTGATCAAGCCATTTGTTGATCTGAGAGCAAAATCTAAAAACATCTTCCTCTCATATAAACAAAAACTTAATTGTGTCTGTAGCCGAGGGTTCAGTTCCCTTCTGCTTCTGTTCCCCTCCTGCTCGTCTCCTAAGCGTGTTCCCTCCCGCCGTAGTGCATATATAGTTTGGATCAACTTGTCTTATAGCCTTTAAGTGACGCTCTCTGCTGCGGTGCTCTCTGCTCAGACGTCCCTACTTGGCGTCCATCTTACAAGTGAGAAAACAGACTTTTCGGTTTGGGATGTTCAACGTTTCTGCATTTTAAACTGAATGACTGCAGACCAAACTCTTTATTCTTTCTCGTATGCATAATTCAAAGCTGTGGACGGTTGATGAACGTGCTTGGCTTAAGATCGACCGTGCCGCCCGATGAAATCACCTGAAATCCCTCCAATCTAAAGCAGCAGCTGCACTGAGTGAATGAGTCATTTGTTGAGGTGGTGTCCTCTCCTTCTGTCTCCTCCTCCTCACTTATTGTCCAGGGATCAGTGTGTGAGTGTGTTTGTGTGTGATAGTTGCCTATAGGTGTGTGTTGGAGCTGATCCACCTGTTTGTACCTCTGTGATGTTTTGGTCCCTTACAGGCAGGCTGACTCAGTTTGCTATTAATACACACCCTCGAGTTCCCGGCTACAGACACTCCCTGTTGGGGCGAGGGTGTATGTGTGTGTGGGGGGGGGTATGCTGGGCTGATGTGAGCTCGCTGAGTGTGTATGTGTTGGACTGAGAAAGCAAATGCCAGCAAATGTTTGTCTGTGCTCGTAGTTTGTGCCTGCTCGGTGTGAGTGCACGTGGGTCTGAAAGAGTGTGAGAGTGTGTGTGTGCAGCCCCCCACACCCCTCCTCCTCCGTGCAATATGAGAGTCTTCTAATTTTCTGCTCTCGAGTTCCCTCGCTCGGCTCAATTTGAGGTGTGGGTTCGGCTGGTTGGGATAATGTAAATTGGAGGCAATGGGCCCGGATGCTGCGCCGCTATTATCTGACGCGAACAGATTCAGCTTCATTACAACGTCTCTGCTGCCACTCAGCCGGCTGATGGGCCCCGGCCCGCCTCAGCGCAGGTGAGACTCAATTATTGGCATTTCAGAGTAGCTGGGATGCGATAATAAGTCTCCCAAGTGTGTGTGTGTGCGTATGTGTGTGTGCGCTCTCTCGGCTTCCTTATCTGCCACGTTTGCTGACTGACATTGAGATTTACCTGAAGAAAATTAGGATTTCTGTCTGAAGCCTTTTTAATGTCACACTAAGTACAGACGCGAGTTCATTGAGTTTTAGCTTTTTTCCCGCCGTAAACGTTGTCTCTATTTCTTCTTCTTTCACTCTCTCTGTAGACGTGCGTGCTTGTTTACTGCAGCTCCGAAGAGAAGAATATTGGAAGGATTTCTCCTCCTTATTTCACAGTGAATAGAGTCACAGCTGCAGGGCCTGTATCTCTATTGCGCTGGTGCTTCCCAGTGCTGAGTGCTTGTGTGTGTGTGTGTGTGATGTGCAGACTGCTTTGCTCTCAGAGGCGGAGAAGGGAAAGGGGCTGAGTCAGTTGCCGACTGAGCCACAACAGGAGAGACGGTTGGAATAGAGGCATTTTATCTCTCCCTCATTTACATTAAGAGGTCCTCTTCGGCCTTTTCACGTAGATCTGCAGAACATCAACATTCAAAATCAGTGAAACGTGTAAATCACATTTGTTTGCTTGAATTCTGGATCACCAAATGGTAAATTCAACCAAAAAACAAGTGCAAATCCCAAAACATCCTCCGTAAAGTGCCGTTCACTGTTTTTATATTTGTGCCGTTTGTTCCACCTCAGCCCCGTTAGAGACCCCTTTGTGTGGTTTGGCTCGTTCTCAGGCTTGTACGGTGAGATATGGCGCCGCGCTCACGCCACTCAGGTCCTTGTGGGGGTTGTGTAATGGACGAGAACTTTCCATGTTAGATGGATGGGTTTGTGATACTGTATTTTACCCCGAAACATCTGCACTGTTCATGGAAACACGATGCCCTCTCACATCTGTCGGGCGGATTGTGACCTCGCCTAATAATGCGACGCCGCTGTGTGAATGTTGCAGGAGAAGTAGTCCTATAGAAAATGGTTTAAAAGCATATAAATGTCTACTTTTCATGGTTTATGGGAGTTGACGGCTGGATTCTGTGTATAGTCAAAGGCGTGACTCTCCAGCTCTCACTCTCGGTGTGTGTGTGAGTGCTGTATGTGCGTGTGTGTGCGTGCGTGCGTATGTGTGTGTGGCAGCTGAGTAAATAGAGTCATGATCAGTGATCTCTCGGGCCCTCCTGTGGGATTAGATAAAGGCTAATTGGGGCTAACAAGGACGAGATACTCATGTTCTCTGTGTTTCTCCTCTCCGCAGTCAACCTGTTAGACTCTAAAGCGAGCCAAGGAGAGCTGGGATGGATTTCCTACCCGGCACATGGGGTGAGTTGATCTTACACATTTATTCACAAGGATGTCTGAATATGATTTATTTTCCATATCACCAGAGGGGTTTCAGCTGTGAATGGATTGGATTTCTCCGACTGTTGTGGTTCTCACTCTTGTGGTCCGTTTGACCTAATGAGCCAAGTGCAGATTAACCCACTTTTTCTTTGGAGGTTTTCTGTTCATTCGCCTCCTCGCAGGTTAAAGGTTAAGCGTTCGGAGCTCGCCATATGGCCAAGATGCTTAGAAGAAAACGCGTTGTGTGTGGATATCTGTGTGTGCGCTGGAGATAGATTAAAGTATTAACGGATTTGAGGTTGTAGAGACAAAAGCATCTATGTAAGAATGTAAGTAATCAACCCCCCCCCCTTTTTTTTAAATGCCAGTCATAGACAGCGTTTCACTTCTGCTGCATGATGTGTGTGCTGCCTTTGTTCTGTTTCTCTTCATGTCTTTGATTAAGGATTTACTTCCATCCACACACACTCGCGCGTGCACACACACACACTTCGATACGGTTACCACATGCATGCATTAACATGTACACAACAGATACAAGTGACCCAATTTATATGACACCCAAACTGAGGGAATCAAATGTCCTCCGCCACTAATGTGTGAATTCACCTGATACCTGCCAATCCTGACCCACTCGGAATTGGGTCTTCTGTTCTGATGTAGCCACAAAATGTCACAAAATGTCTCTCCCAGATTCTTCTCTGCCATCAAAAATATCATAACATCATTGTAGATCTCTAAAGAAGTGTAAGAAAAAACTCCTGATTTCCAATTTTTTTTTTTTTAATAAATCATCAATTCAAATTTGTTGCTGGATTTTCCCTCTACAGCTCCAAACGATTAAAGCCGGCAGGCGTGGAGCTCTCGTAGCTGCAGCAACATCCACCAACGTGGAAAAAAAAAAAAAAAAAGGTCTGCGCTGCCTCATCTATCAGCCGACACACAGCCTCTCCACTGGGCTCGCTGCGTTTATTTGTCTTACTGGTTAGACTACTGTGCCTCAGGGCTTGCCCACCGACACACACACACACACACACACACACACACACACGCACACACACTTCCTCGTTTTTCCTTTATTAAGTGTTAGAATTACTCCTTGGCAGTGGCTTAGGGTAATCCAGTCATTTGTTCCATAGAGCTGCCAAACCTTGTTTCCTTTGGTGATATACAGCACTGGCACCGTCCAAACATTCAAAGTTTTGTCGTGAGGTCGAAACTCAAAAATAAAATCACCCCGAGGTAAAATTGAAGGCTCTTGAAAAATTCAGGCTGCGGACAATGTCAGGTGATTAGGTCGAGCGCTCAAAGGAGTCCAGATGAAAGAAGCTATTCATATTTGTAAGCGCATAAGAAGGAGTGTACTCGAAAATAATGGAGTGAAAATACTTCATAACAGTATTGAAGTATGTTTTGGATGAGTTTGGTTGTGAAATGTGAAAAATTTGAATAAAGCTGTAATATTTTGAGAATGAAGTTGAAATGGAAAGTAGCTGCTTTTCCTCGTCTAGACAGGGTTTGTATTTTTACTTTCAGTTCTTGAGTAGAGTTATTATTAAAAGGAATACCTGTGATATTTCATAACATCAGGCAGCTAAATTAAGGTATTTTTCCTAATGGGCCAATTTTACATGTAAGTCAGTTTTGAATGGCCCCGTCTCTGCTTTTAGTCAAGTCCAGCTCCCAGGTACTTTACCCACCGCTGCTGCTTCACAGCCTGCAGCAGAACATGACCCCGTGTGTCAGAGGTGAAGCGGCGTGAGCTCCGTTTGATGTCACCTTATCTGCTTTGAACAAGTTGAAGAGAGAAGCACGTGGTGGCAAAGTTGATAAAAAGGCTAGAGGAACAAGAGAAAGGGAGGATCAGAGAGAGGGGGAGGGAAAGGAGGGGAGGACAGGGATGAGGAAAAGAGAGATATTGCTCATGATCAAGTCCTCAAGGTGAATCATCTGTAATTACTCACGTCATCCACCAACTGCGCTTCGATAAGCAGCCTGCCCTCGGAGAGCGCCGCTCACAAATGATTTTTTCATAATGTGGCAGTGGCACTGAGCCCTTACACACACACACACATATACGCACACTCACTCATATTGATGGAGAGACCGGGCCTATTGGCCTACCGAGACACAACGTGCTCCGGTCAGAACAAATTAAGAGCTTAGCCTCCCCCGGATGTTGGCTCTGTAGCTACCAATCGGACGGATGAGTGTGTGTGCGTGTATGTGTGTGTGCGTGCGAGAGAGATCCGTCCAGTTATACTGTTATCTGTCTGGGGGGCAGGCTGATTACTGAGCAGTGTCCAGGCAGCTTAGTCCTTCAGTAGACTAAAGAGTGTTAAAGATTACCCAGTGGAATGCTTTGAAAAGATTCTTCATTAACAAACAGTAGATGCTGTGCATACAGAGCAGACGTGGATCCAGGGTATGAAACCCAGCAGTGCATGAAGATGAAGGTCCATTTTTAACGTAAAATAAAAAGGGTTCGGCCGCTGTTATTGCTCCGACTCGGAATTATGCCGCATGAATAGAATGGCCTGTAGTTGTTTTAATGATACGTTTGCTTTGCCAATGTTGAATTCTTGTTGTAAGATGTTATGTTTGCTCTCACAAACTACTTAACAGACATTTGTAAGTCAGGCCAAAAGCAAAGCAGCAACCGGCTATTTATACACAACTATTTATAAAGGGCTTTTTCTTTTTCTTCGTAACTCCTGAACCGTGAGATGTATTGGCAAAAGATGGAGAAACGTGAAACATTGAGTATTGAATAAGCCTGAATAAGTCAGAACCCGTGAACATGGATTAATTAAGCCAACCTTGAGTTTTGAGCAGAGCCCAGAAGGTTGCCAGTTTAAATCGCGGCTTGTTTTAGGGGAATCAACAAGTAACACACCTACCCACGTTCCAAAATGACTGTTGAGGTGCCTTTGAGCAAAGAATAAGCAAAGTTTTGGAGAAGCCAGCTGTTGGGAAGGACAAGAGGCTGAGGAAGAGTAATAATAAGAAGGAGCTGGTTTCATTTAGTGTGTGTGTGTGTGTGTTCAAGTTTCCCCTTCGTTCAAGACTGACCGATGAAAAGCTGTCTGACTGATATGTTGCAGTTGTCGTGGCTATGACCCCGTGACCTGCAGAGCTGGAAACGTAAGCTGCCTCTGCACTTGTCGTGGACGCTCCATTTAATAGCCCCCCACTCGGAAATACACAAACGCACACTTCATGCCACTCATGATAACTGTTTAACCCGTAACCTGTTACTTAACTTAACTTAAATGTGTTTCTTCATACAGTATATCAATAAAAGGTTTGAGTTACTAGAATTTTTGGACTGGACATTGTTTGAATTGGAGGAAGCTCAGTCAGTGTTTATAATGTTTCCCTAAAAAAAAACCAGTCTTGGCCTAAACATTTTGTTATCCGACACTGGTCCACATACTGGTCCACATACTGGTCCGTCAGCTCCCAGTGAGCAGAATGCGTTTGAAGTGGGTGAACTGGTGTGTGCTGACTGTGTGACTCTGAAACGTGCCTGTTGCCATAGCTGTAATGTCTTTGGCGGATCGGGTTACTGCCCTCCATTTTACTGTCCCTTTGGCCGCCCCTGCTACCTTACCTACAGCACAGATCAGACAGGCCAGGGGGAGGGAGGGAGGGAGGATCGCACCACACCGTGCCCCAGCTGTGACCATCAAGGGTCAGGGTCAAAGGTCACAAGGTCTGGTGTCGGGTCCTAATGTTGTTATATATCAATTAGAGGGCACGGGTGGGGGGGAGAACTGCCCCCTGGAGAGGAACAAGTGCTGGACTTCTCACTTTAGACCTTATTTATCCTGGTAACACACTTCCACTGATCAGCTGTATTCAATGAAACACACCTGGAAAGGTATCAAAACCCCTTAAGGAGGACTTCTCAATCATTTTAAAACTTGTACAGACTGATTTGACAGTGAGTTCATTGTAAATAACTTTAACATGGTAAAATCAGCCAACAAATCAGCTTTAAATCACATTGCGACGCCATTAATCAATACACATTGTAGGACTGTATGCGCACTAATATATTCTATTACTGAGGTGATTATCTCCATAAATGTGGCAGATGGATCCAATTTTGTATCTTGGATCAATTTCCATTCCACTAACAGTGCACTGATTTGTGGATTAAGGAGACCACAAAATGCGAGAACTTGATTTTCTTGCTCTGGCTGCTGCGTTCTCCATAGCAACAGCTGAAGAGACTCTTAATGCCAACATGTAAACAATAATATAAGATTCATAGTATCATTGAATAATCCAGTAGATTGGTGTGTTCTAAAGGTTCAAGGCTCAAGGATTGAATGGGCGAAGGCCTGAAGAATGTCTGAACTGTTTGTGTACCTGTATTGATGAAGAAGTTGCATACAGTTTGAGTGACAGCTACAACTTAAATCCTTTGAAGCTTATTAACAACAGATGCAGCCAATTTAGCAATTTAGCTGAGTCAGTCCCTTACAGGCAGAAAGAGCAAAAACAACAGTTACATTTTAACAAATTAATTTTCTGAAAGAGGACAAAGTCCTACCTGTCTTTGTATGTTTTGTTTGTAAAGTGTCAAATTTGTGGAAGTTAAGAGTTAAACATGTTTTTAAAGTTGAAATGGGCGAGATTTCAAAACACATAATCAAGATCTGACATTGAGGAAAGAAAAGGAGTCCTTGCCTTAATTGCCGTATGATTGAAGCGCATGTTTACCTATCATGCGAAACTCCAGCGCTGGCTCCAGGGGTGTGTGTGTGTGTGTGTGTGTGTGTGTGTGTGTGTGTGTGTGTGTGTGTGTGTGTGTGTGTGTGTGTGTGTGTGTGTGTGTGTGTGTGTGTGTGTGTGTGTGTGTGTGTGTGTGTGTGTGTGTGTGTGTGTGTGTGTGTGTGTGTGTGTGTGTGTGTAATCCTCTGCTGTGGTCGTTTATATGATAGCGCCGGCATGTCACTGTCTCCTATCTAGTGCAATTCCTCTGTAAAATGATCTGGAGCTGGATTATGATGTCACATTTCTCCTATTTTCTCTCTCTCTCCTGTCTCCCCATCTCTCTCTTTCTCCTCGCATGGTAAAATATTTACTGACTATTATTCAGAGTTGGAGGAGTTTGCAACCCACACAAAGCCTGGTTGGGCCATGGTAGGAGTGTGTGTGTGCGTTATCCTCATGAGGGCGATCCTCACATCATAGAGGAGGTCATGTGTTCTTTGGCAAAGAATTGATCAAGTTGAGTCATTCTCTATGGAAAAGGACATGACACACACACGCACTCTTTCTCTCCAACACACATACTTAAATAGACACCACACCTGGGTTTGATTATGAAGCCTGTGTGCCCGTGTGTGTGTGTGTGTGTGTGTGTGTGTGTGTTCCACGCACCGCAGACCTCGACCAAAGTCGGCTTAAACGCAAAGAGACATCACTCGCAGTCGCTTTTTACATTTAGTGGAGTTCGCGACGCGACGTATCGAAGTACGCCAAAGCTTGTGTTGCCACATGTGTGTATTGTACAGAATAGTGTGTGTGTGTGCTGTATAATGTGCACCACTCCGCTCGTCCTTGCATTGTGTGATGATGGATGAGGATTATTGACCCCTCACTGACTCGGGATCGCCTGCTCGCGTGTGTTTGTCCTCTAAACATATGGGACGTGAACTTGCCCCCCTCCTTTTACACGGGCTAATACCATGTCCCCCAGAATATAGTGAATAGATTATTTATATATAGTTTTATAATTATGAGTAAACCTGTAAGGAGAGAAAGAGGGAGAAAGAAAGAGGTGATGTCAAAGAAAGCATGGCAGAGGACAATAAACAGCGAGTCTCTCCCAACACTCCTTTCTCATTCTCGCTCCCTCTTCTCTCTCTCTCTTGTTTCTTTCCCTCTCTGGCCCGCTGTCACTCTGTCCGGGGGTGTTTCATTAACTTTGCCATGAGATGAAAAGCAAGTGGCCATCCCTCAGTCTGAGAGCTCCTCCAGCACCAGGCATTCATAGATATTCTTCACACCCTCTCACACACACATGCATAAGAACACACAAGCACACACACACACTCTCACACCCACTCACACACAGGCGCACACACACATGCTATTATTGTAATGGAGAACCTAGGCTTTTAGCTCGTCATTAATTTCTATGTTCAGGCTGAAAGCACCTGCTGGGTCTGCCGCTATGAGACTTTAAACACTTCACACGAGCCTTATGTCCGTGTGTGTGTGTGTGTGTGTGTGAGTGAGAGAGTGTGTGTGGGCGTGCGTTACCATTTACGCTGGTGTGAAAGTCGCGATAATTCAGCTTCCACAGAGCCAGACTCCCATTCCGCCTTTTGTTTTTTTGTTTTTTGAAGAGAACATTCCGGCGTTCCCATATGAGCCTATATGATCAATGAGTGTTTCCCGCTGTTCTTGAATTCTAAAGGAATGACCTCGCTTCTCTTCTTCTCTCCTCTCCTCCCTCACTGCTGTCTCCCAGTGGAGGGAAAATGTAAGATGGACACAAATCCGCTCTGTCCACACACACACACACACACTCACACACACACACACTGTCACGTCGTTCCCTCAGCACGCTTCGCCGCCATCCGAGTCGACCAGTCCGCCGCTCCAAACGTCTGCACATGTAGAGAACAGAACATGTTAGTTTAGTATGAGGGTGAAAAACACACTACGGGATTATGTTAATATTTAACACCAATTAAGCCACTTGGTACTAGTTTAGCAGGATTCAGTTGGGAAATCACACTTCATCGTGTTTCTCTGAGATATTTGTGCCCCAAATCGAGCGGATTTGGCTGAGCTCAGCAAGTTTTGCTTTTAATTAATCACAGATCTGGTGGTGTGATTTTTCACCCTAAGTGTTTAATGGATGTTTAGTATGCAGCAAGTGTGAGTTTCTGTCTAAATAATTGATTTGTTAATGCTTAAAGGGTGGAGATAACTTTATTTTTCTGTCTTTTCTCTCCTCCTCTCCTTTCCTCTTCTTCTATCTCTTCAAATATTTAAATTTGTTCCAATCTTTCACCCTTTCTTCCTCTCCCACCTCTCTGTTGCCCCCTGCCCGTCTTCTTCCCCTTCCTTACTTTTTCCCCCTCTCGTTGCTCCTCTCATTCTCTCTCCCTCTCGCCATCTCTCTCAGTGGGAGGAGATCAGCGGCGTGGATGAGCACTACACTCCCATCAGGACCTTCCAGGTCTGCAACGTGATGGAGTACAGCCAGAACAACTGGCTCCGCACCAACTGGATCCCGCGCAGATCCGCCCAGAAGATCTACGTGGAGCTCAAGTTCACGCTGAGGGACTGCAACTCCATCCCGCTGGTCCTGGGCACCTGCAAGGAGACCTTCAACCTCCTCTACCAGGAGACGGACGAAGACCAGGGCAGCCACTTCCGAGAGCACCAGTTCTCCAAGATCGACACCATCGCCGCCGACGAGAGCTTCACCCAGATGGACCTCGGCGACCGCATCCTCAAGCTCAACACGGAGGTGCGCGAGGTGGGACCCATGACCAGGAAGGGCTTCTATTTGGCGTTCCAGGACGTGGGGGCCTGCGTAGCTTTGGTTTCCGTGAGGGTTTACTTCAAGAAATGCCCGTTCACCGTGAAAAACTTGGCCGTCTTCCCTGACACGGTGCCCATGGACTCCCAGTCACTGGTGGAAGTCAAGGGCTCGTGTGTCAATCACTCCAAGGAGGAGGAGCCTCCGCGAATGTACTGCAGCACGGAGGGGGAGTGGCTTGTGCCTATAGGAAAGTGTCTATGTAACCCGGGATACGAGGAGAGAAGCAGCACCTGCCAAAGTAAGTGAGACGCACTTTCATCCGTTGGGTTTCACTTTCCCACCATTCTCCTCTTCTCCCTCTCTGGTTTCCTCCTTTAGTTCCTCGCGACCGCTCTATTTTTTTTCCTTCCTCGTGTGCTCTGGTCCCATCTAAGAACCTGCAGTGTGTAAAAATAAAATCTATTTTCATTTTATGCAGTTTCCCAAGGTTGCATAAGTGAAGCGTTTGATAAGGAGACTCTCACACTTCATATCTGTCAGCCCAGAGCTCTGCAAAGCCAAATGCCCAGCCTTTGTGTGTGTGTGTGTGCCTTCAAAAGAACAGAAGAATCCCAGTGTGTCTGTGTGTGTGTGTGATGTGTTATCCAGGCCTTTGAGCTACAGGGCGCAGCCTGCAGTAGTTCAACAGTAAGCTGCTCTGTGTCACATCATTAGCTATGGGAAGATCCACTGATAGAGCAGGAGAAAGAGGAGGAGGAGGGTGGTGGTGGATGGTGATTGGTGGAATATTTGCGGTGATGGTCAGGGGTGTTGGTGGAGCTGCAGAGAGTTGAGTCTGGAGATACTCGATCCCACCCCAAAGTCTGCCGTCTGCACGTCTGCTTCTCCTCCTTAAGTTCAGTCCGTCTCCTCCAGCCACTTCCTTCCTGGCCGGAATGTCGTCTTTTTTGCGTGTTAGCCATCTGAGCCGTCGCCAGTTTTGAGCCAGGTTGTTGTTGACGCACGTGGATGAAAATACTGGAATAGTCGACGGCTTGTAAAACGTTTCGGCTCCTGGCTGCTGATCATCTGAGGAGATCTAAAGGCCTAAAGGAAAACTATTGACTGGACTGCAGATACTCTTATGCACTGAGGCGGGCTGCTTTACATCATCCCTATTCATCCAAACACTATAATAAATCATCCCAATGTGACGGCCGACCTGCGCTGCCGTGGTAACCTCTTTTTGCGGGTGACTAAGATATAGACTCGCTCAAACTATCTACACATGCGTTTGAATGGTTGCATCTATCTACAGAAACTGTGTGTGTGTGTGTGTGTGTGTGTGTGTGTGTGTGTGTGTGTGTGTGTGTGTGTGTGTGTGTGTGTGTGTGTGTGTGTGTGTGTGTGTGTGTGTGTGTGTGTGTGTGTGTGTGTGTGTGTGTGTGTGTGTGTTTTTTGTGGCTAGTGGTTCAGCAGTTACTGCGTCTATGTGTGGCACACTGGTGACGGCAGTTTTGTTATCCTGCAGCTTTTCATCGACTTTCTGTTATTGTAAATAGATAAAAAGTGTTTCTCCAACCACACGTTACTATGATAATAAGAGAAGCAACAGTTTGTCGTGCGTCCATATTCTATGAATTTGTGAGTTTGTTTCGACCGTGACTTTGTTGTGACTGGTCGCTCGTCTCTTCACAACGTTTCAGAAGAATTAAATCAGACGCAGCATCTGCTCTGCGAATGTTCCTCTGTATGTGTGTGTATGAGAGTGTGTGTGTGTGGTACGTCTTGGCCCTCCCAACGCTCCAGCGCTCATTCACTGTCTCCGTTCGCCACAGCCGTGCCCAGTGTTAATTAAAGATCAAAGGCAGATCTCCCAGGTCAGACCCCCCCCACGACGTCGCCAAAAGGACGCGTTCTCGTCTCTCGGGGGGGCCGTGGCCTCCAGAGAGACCGTCTCACTGTCCAGATGCAGGGGAGACATTTCGGTGCAGCTGTTGGGTGAAAAACATGTACGTCCCAAATGTGAACCCTGCAGGGGGAGAGCAACAACAAAATGACCACATGGCAAAAAGATCAGATATTGACCACTAAGTGTGACACAGAATCATTAAATGGCAATGTGAAAGTAATGAAAGTAATAACAAATAAAACATGAAATACAGTTGTAATATTCTCATACATTAAAGATAAATTCATGGCATTTAAAAAACGTCCCGTTATCAGATGACAACACTGAATGGAATTCCGTTGACAAATGGCAGGTAGACCTCGGTGCCCCAGCTCGCCGACCCCCCCCGCACGCTGCCCTCCTTTCGCTTCCTGTCCCCCTGTCACTTGTGTGAATGTTTGGATGTATTTGACAATCTCTTATTAGTTTCAGAGAGCTCTAATGGACTCTAATAAGGTCTTATGTTACCCCGGAGTGGGACAGCTGCACCAACAGGCCTCCGCAGCAGCCCCCTACACCCCCCCACAGCCAGGGGCCCCCAGCGCGCCGCTCGCCCTGCAGGCTCTCCGTGTTAACAGATAGATGAGCGGCCGTCGTCGGGGTCAGTGGCGCTTCGTTCCTGCGGCCAGATTCAATATGTGAGCTCCGATTCCCCGTGCTTCTTCGTATCGGAGACCAACAAAAACACATATTTGGCCCCGCAGACCACGATTCAGGGCCATGTTAGATGTGTTATCTTTATTTTCTGTTTTCAACTGTACGTGTGTGTTCTTTTGACAACACGCCGCCTCGTTGCAGCATCCTCCGTGTGTGTGTGTGTGTGTGTGTGTGTGTGTGTCTGTGGGAGTGAAAGAGAATTAGAGCAGTTGTCTTTGTTTATCCAGACCCCGAAGTGTATTCAGCGGCTTTAGTGGAGTACACTTGGTCTAGTATTAGTCATTATCTTCGTGTGTGTGTGCGTGTGTGTGTGGCTTGAAATATGTGAAAGCAGGTATGTTTTTGTTAGTAGCGCATTCAAAAAAATCCATACATTCTGTCTGGCTTTGGGAAGGGGATGTGTGTGTGTGTGTGGCTGTTTTGGATGCATGTCAGTCCATATTTCACAGGCAGGCGTGTATATTCGCCGCAAATGTATTCTGATATTCCACACAAGAGGGGAGAAATGTCATCACTTCCTCTCGCAGCGGTGTGGAGCCGTCGCGAGCAGACGGCGACTCTCCGGGTGAGGATGATGTGAATGGACGCGTCCTTCATCGTCGGGCTTTACTGTGTGTTTTCACCAGGCAGCTCCGGCCCTTGTGCGGAGAATGTGAGGCCAGATCTAATCTAGCTAAGTCGCTCTTTCATCTGTCATTAGAACAGACTGGAGCAGGTGAACCCGCTCCTATCTACCATCAGTGTGAAATTCCTGCAACTCCAATTTGATCCTAAAACAGCAAACGGATGTGTGTGTGTGTGCGCGTGTATGAGTGTGTTGCACATGCCGGCAGCTGTTCTGTTGTGCGTCGAGGAAAAATGCAGGTTTACATTCTTGCTGGATTTATCAAGACACACAATGCTGCAAGTTGCCAGCGCGGTAATGCTTATTATAATGACACACATGCATGTAAATGTGTACGCAGATGCAGAGACACACACACACACACACAAACACACACAATAGAGTCAGTGGTTACTTACTACATCTAATGAGCAGAATACGTTTTATGCTATAAGTTATGCTGATTTGGTAATATCTCAGCGCCTTTGTGACGTTTCAAAAGTGGTGTGTGTGTGTGTGCACATTCATGCTCAGTTTGCTGTGAATATGAAATCTGATGCTCATGTGGAAAAAGGTCAAATCTTTGGTTGTCAGAAGATGCAGAATTGAACATTAAGCTGCACTTTGAGCCGATCATTTTGGTGGATTGATGTATTTGATGTGATTGATGTTTGGATTTAGATTTCTTTTTGGTAATATATAAGTTTACACTTTTTCCTCTGGGTTGGGGAAAGAGAGGGCTGCTTCGCCGTTTTAATATTTGTCTGACCTTCTCTGCCAAAGAAGTGTCAGAGTCACTGATGCTCAATATCACCGAGGCTGACACGACTTTGGCCCCGACACATTAAACACACCGACGCTACGTGGCTCAGAATACAGAGGAGAACAGAATAAAGCAGAATAGAGAAGAAAAGAATTGAAAAGAACTGAGTAGCATAGAGTACAATACAGTATCATAGAATAGAACTCAGTAGAATAGAATAGAACTGGATATCAAAGAGAAGAACTGAGTATCTTAGAGGAGAATAGAATAGAACTGAATAGAAACTAAAAGAGTAGAGTAGAACTGAGTATCATAGAGTAGAACTGAGTATCATAGAGTAGAACTGAGTATCATAGAGTAGAACTGGGTAGAATAGAGTACAACCGGGTATCCTATAGTTAGTAGAACTGAGTATCCTAGAGTAGAACTGAATACCCTAAAGTAGAACCGAGTATCATTGAGTAGAACCGAGTATCATAGAGTAGAACCGAGTATCATAGAGTAGAACCGAGTATCAGAGTAGAACTGGGTATCCTAGCATACAACTGGGTATCCTAGAGTAGAAATGAGTAGAATATAGTGTAATAGAATAGAATAGTGTCTTATGTTCCTGTGTGCGTTCTCACAGGCCCGCTGTGGTTCTATTAGCTCATTGTATCATGCAGTCAAATGGTTTCCAGCTGATGTTGCTGCTTCAGATAATCTCGGCCTCTTTTCGTTTGTTTACTTCCTCGCCTCCCTCCGTCTCCGCTGCTCGTCTTGGTCTTGGCTGCCGGTTCAAAGCCCGCTGTCGATCCCGTGCCAAATGTTTTATATCACTCCGCGCTCCCTCGCTAA
The DNA here is from genome assembly GCF_046128005.1 of Genypterus blacodes. Lineage (NCBI taxonomy): Eukaryota > Metazoa > Chordata > Actinopteri > Ophidiiformes > Ophidiidae > Genypterus > Genypterus blacodes. The sequence continues at coordinate 1,237,941 of NW_027466921.1, forward strand.
AGCGATTTAGTGGCTGCCCACATACACTCACACACACACACACACACACACACATATATACATCCAGACTGGCTTTCATGCAAACATGCTGGAGTTTTTTGTCTGATTTTAAATGTCTACCTTATACATCATCAATGATTTTAACATTCAACCAAATGACTTCCGGTAATTTGCTAAGTGTTGTTGGTCCTTATAATCACACTGAGCATCGACAGCAGACATTTACAGGAACCGTTGAAGCAATTTTGTTTCTGTTTCCTCCAGAAATTCAAATTTGGTAACAAGTCAAGCGAAATAGGATAAAATTAAATCAAATTAAGATGATTTTATTTTACTAAAAAAACATTCCTGGCCTTCATAAAAATACAATGTGTTTGAATAATCAGCAATAGGAATAACAATTAATCACATCTTAATTCTCAGACTTCAGAGACACAGTGTGTCTTTTGCCCACTCAGAGAGCAAATGACATCATCTTCTGGGAATTTGACAGTGAAGTATTTCTGTTTCTGTCTGCATCAGATATCCCTGATATCTGCCTCCAGTGTCCATATCAGGCAAGTTCAACAAAAGGCACTGTGCTGATATTCCTGCTTACATTTTCCATCTTATTTTCCTCCTCATCCAGATTGTTTTTGGACTGTGTGTTGGAGTGTGTGTGTGTGTGTTTTAGTTCGTGTGTGTGTATCTTTCTGTCAGCGCTTTGAATTCATGGAGCTATTGGCTCTATTCTGCTCTTTTTGGAAGGACTCTGTTTGTTTGTGTTGGCCATTATGTAACTGCCAGGCTCTCCACAAGAACACGCAGACACACACCCACAGAGAAAGAGAGCGAGAGGGCGAGGGGGCGAGAGAGAGAGAAAGGGAGAGAGAGGCAACACAGACGACACCGCATCCCCTAAATTGTATTGAAAGTATGTCTGACCCAGTGACAGGTTAATATTCTCTTCGCTCTTTTAGTTAAATGTGTGTGTGTGTGTGTGTGTGTGTGTGTGTGTGTCAGTGTGTGTCAGTGTGTGTGTGTCAGATTCATACTGTAGCTGGACACACTCACGCCAGGCGCTTCATTTCCTTGTTGAACTAAATCATTGTTACTCCTTTGCTTCCACACACACATTTTCTCCACCTGTGCGGGTATCTGTTTCACCACTGCCCAGTGTGTGTGTGTGTGTGTGTGTGTGTGTGTGTGTGTGTGTGTGTTAAACAGGGTTGGGTTCTGCTGCATCAGTCCCCTCCTCTCTTGTCTCCTCAGCTTAGTTTGGAGGCTTTTTCTTTCCCCTGTAGCCTCTTGGCTGCGCGCTGTCTGCCTGGCATTTAGCCTCGGAGGAGATGAAGAGGGGAGGAGAGGCTGGACGAGGGAGAGGACAAGGCCTGGATTGAGTTCTCCAGAGAGAGAGAGAGAGAGAGAGAGGAAGGAGGGAGAGAGGGAGGGGGTGAGAAACGGCTTGCATTCAACTCAAATATGCAAAATCTGCCCAAATCCTAATTGCTGAAATTCGGTGTCCAATCCAACTAATGAACAGAGAATAGATCTGAGCTTTGAGCGTCAAAAACTATTTTTTGTCTTTGCAGTGTCAAAGCGATTATTTGCCAGAGTCTGAAGAAGTTCCGTTATCTTTGAAACACTTCTGCAGGCGAGCGAGAGGTCGTTTGGTCCTGTTTGTTTTGGAGGACAGCAGATGTTTGGGACAGACAGACAGTGGGATTGTCTCATCCTGACATGTCCAGACTTTGCGGTTCCGTCAATGAAAATCTCCGTCGTGGTGGAAACTCAATATATACAATTACCATGCCACAATATTTCTATTCTTGTTATTAATGGAACTCTGTCTGTGGTGGTGATGTTACGGCTCCATTCTGTTGACCGTCCATCCGTCCCGCTTGAAGCCGATTAGCTCTCACATCAGGGTATCACGTCTCATTCTGTCCCTATTCGCTATTGTCAGACGTTGTGTCACTTATATACGCCGCAACTGCTTCAAGGGTTAAAAGGGAACCCACCGCCCACGTGCACAAAGTCACGGGAGCGTCAGAGGGGCGTCCTGCTACTGTGACGTGTCTGTTCCCATGTGAAGCGTTCCCAGTCTCACATCACAGCCCCTCTAGGACTGTTTGACTTTTGGGAAGATTCTCCCTATAGCTCAATGTGGCAGGGAAAAAAAAAAAAAAAATGCCGGGCTAATTAAAGCTTACAAAGGAGCCTGCAGGAGACACACACACACACACACACACACACACACACACACATATAGAAAGGGAGATGATAGACATGGAGATAATTAAAGACACCACTCAGCTGTCTTTGTGTCTCATGTCAGGAATTATTAAAAATGAAAACTCAGCAATAAAACCTATATGGTCCATACATCTCTCAACCTCGCTGTGTGTGTGCGTGTGTCTGTGTGTACCATATGGCACGAGCATACTGTATATCTGTGTTTTGTCTCTGGCGTATCTATAGCTACATTATGCGTGCGCACTCATACTGCATACTGTTTTGTGGGTATGGAATGTGTGTGTGTGTGTGTGTGTTGGCTGTCGTCAGGGATGCAGGAAAGGTTTGTACATTCAGGGTCTTAGTGCCTGTTTACTTTTCTCTTCACAAACTTTTCCAATGTAAACCCCGGGTGATGGTGGGAGGAGGGGGGGGTTCAGGGGCGGCGGGTAAGCCGGTCACCCGGGGGGCCTGGTTCTCTGAGGACTTCAAAGCCGTTGGTAACCACAGGCACAGGAATTCAACCACACGCACGCACGTAAACACATGCACACACACACACTCACTCACACACACAGGCATAGTAGAATGGATAAATGTGGTGTTTATTTATAAGAGGCTCCCCTGTGCAGTTGTCAGGGCCAAGTCACCGTGGTCAGTCTGTGTGTGTTTATCTGTCTGTGTGTGTGCGTGCGCATTTTTGCATGTGTGTGTTTCAAGTGTTTAAATGCACAGTACACACAAACTTTATCTTTAGGTGCCTGCATGCATTATGTGATTATACTGTTCAGTATGTAATCCAGCTGTGTTGATACTGAATGTGTGTGTGTGTGTGTGTGTCTTCAGGTCGCTTAACGCTTGACACGGTTGATGGCAAAGCGACCGTAATCGGCATTCAGTGTGTGTGTGTGCGTGATGAGGACAGTGGAACAAATGCCCTGTTTGATGGACTTGCGTGTCGCAGCATCTCGTGAAAGTGAGGAAGTAAACTCTGGAGCGGAGCAGGGGAGTCACTCAATCACTCCTGACTGATGAGAGGAGGAAGAGGGAGGAGAGAGTGAAGGCAGGGGAGGAAGAGGGGGGGGGGCTGTCAGTGGGATATAGGGACCTCCTGCTGAAACGGCTCTGGAACAGAATGTCTGTTTTATGATTTGCCACGTCGCTGCCATCAATTGGAGCCTCCGCAGAGGCTGCAGAGCGTTTGTGCGCCGGGTCGTTCCACTTATCATCCCGCCGGGTGTTGCTTTCGCTTTTAAGTTTTCCATTAAATTCACTGATGAACATTTTTCTACATCAGCGTGAAGACTAAAAGGGTCGAGTCCCGCGTCGATTTAGGAATAAGAAGGAAGAAAAACAAACTACCCGACCCAAGTTCAGTGATTTGAAGCATCGGTCCATCGCCTCATTTTCTCAGACTTAATAGCAGTGCTACCCACTACAAATTTATGAAATGCTTTAACTGATCTCCATCATCACACGGCCATGGAAATTGGTTAAAACTGCAAACAACAAGACAATTTACTGCTTTTCCCAAACACTTTCTGGTGATTCTTGTCCTGCTTCATCATCTCCTCCCCCTGAAATCATCTCCATTCCTCCCGGCGTCAGTGAGGGATTGCAGCAAATCGCGGATCAAAGCGGCTGTTACGAGGCCTTTAAGGACGACAAATTTCCTCCTGGAAGCTGCTCGCAAATCACATTTGCTCAATAGATCTGTGGCACGGAAGCTCGCCGAGCCACTCGGGTGTTGTACCTCATACCCCGTGTGAGGGAATGCAGTCAAAGCTAATAAGCAGGTGAATAAGCAGGTGAAAGGTCGTCTTGGAGGTCTTAAACGTCCCGCGCCAGATGCGGTTGCCGTGTTATCTCACACTTTGCCATCGCTACACAGAGGGCAGCCTGATTTCATGATATGCCGCGTATATATGTATGGAGGGGGTTTGTGATTTGCATTCGGTACGTTCACGCTCCACTCGTCCGCTCGGCCTGGATTGGATTTTCGGGATGTTTTCATTTCCGTGTACCCGGTGTTTGTTTGTATGTTGTTGACCTTGCTACGGTAACCTTGGTGTTATTCATTCTTGTCTTCCATCTTAATAAGGTCTGCAGGTACGCGGCTTCCTCCAGCTCCCTCTGGGATGTGGGTGGGTGTGTGTGTGGGTGTGTGTGTGAAGGAGTGCGCGTGATGCATGCGACAGGCACGTCTGTCGATGTATATACAGGTCATTAGTAAAGCAGAGGTGTGCAGAGGTGAGGACAGGGAGACAAAGTGCTTACCGCAGCGTAAACCACTTCTCACATACATACATACACACACACACACACATACGCTTGCATCACTGTGACTGAATTACATTGTGACTTTGAAGCTGAGCAATGTAAAAGCTGTTAATCAAACTAATTCCTTCCGCCAATCATTAATTTTCTAAACTCCTTCGCAGTCAAATATCAAGCACACCTTCCGTCATTAGAGTAACACGACTTTATGGCTTCTTCAAAGATGGCAGATGGATTTCTCCACACCTGCACTCTTGGGAGAAAACCCCGCCGACCCAGGATACACACCCACACACACCAGATACTGAACGTCAGAATAGAAGGAAAGTTCTGTATCCGGTCCAACCACATTCCTTTCACTCATTGACTCGATCCACCTAACCCAGTTCACAGGAAACCTGACCTGCAGCCAAGACTCAACACACACACTTCCTCCTCTCACATTTAGGAGATGAGGAAGAAAACCTGTCCCTGCGCTCAGTCACCAAGTCCACTGTCCACCCGAAAGAAGTCCACCGCTGACATTTTACTCTCAGTCGACGTTATAGAGTCACATAGAGTGTTAGACGGAACATCGTGCCCTCTGCCGTGTGAGTGTGTGTGAGAGAGGGAGAGATATTATGTTCTTGTGCTGCACTGTATGCATATGTGCCTGCGTGCGTGATTGTGTGTGTGTGCTAATTAAATGCAGTCAGGCCTCAGTGATCAGGCCTTTAGCTGTCCCTGCACTCTGAATGCCAAACACAACAGAGCGTGCCCAGAGCAGCCGAGCATGGAGCCTGCAACGCTAGAGCACGCCGGACAATCCTAAAGGCCGGCAGCTGTGTGTGTGTGTGTGTGTGTGTGTGTGTGTGTGTGTGTGTGTGTGTGTGTGTGTGTGTGTGTGTGTGTGTGTGTGTGTGTGTGTGTGTGTGTGTGTGTGTGTGTGTGTGTGTGTGTGTGTGTGTGTGTGTGTGTGTGTGTGTGTGTGTGTGTGTGTGTGTGTGTGTGTGTCATTCAGTGTATTGCTTCGTCGCCATTTCAGCATTCGACTGTCCTCTTGCGTCTCCTACTAAGCTTAAAAAGTCAAAGAATGTATGTGTATCGAAACTAAAGTTCATAACTCCACCAAGGCCAAGACCGATCTCTGATTCAACTTCTGATCATCATCAGCACTTTATTATGCTGAATCAGCGTCGTCTCAGCTACACATTGGTGGTAGATGTCAAACGTTTCTACACCTATTTGTTAATGAAATATCTTATTTATTAATTGAAATCTCTCTCTCTCTTACCGTCCCTCTCCCTCTCTCCACCTCTAAAGTGTCACTTATACCAGGACAAAGGATCCAACCTTTAAAGGTTGACGGATGCTGTCGAGATGAGCACTGACCTTTTCTCACACACACACTCACACACTCACACACACACATACAGTACATATATGCATGCGCGGTATGCAGCGGCGTGAAGGTGAGCGGAGAGAATGCCGGGCCGCGGTGTCCAACCAGATTACTGTACTCATCACCCACAGATTTTCCAACCTCCCACAATTCATTTCCCCTTCATCTCCGGGGTGGCACCAGGCATTTGTCAAGGTGAAGGGAGCATAACCCACGCAAGGCGACACATCTGACCAATTTCTCCCATTTCCTCCACTTCGCTGCCCTTCCCACTATTAACTTGTTCCATCCCGCGCACCTGCGGGGATTTCCAAAAGCGCGACGCGTTCGAGGAACGTTGGAGAAAATCCCACTGATGAATGAAAGACATGGATATCAATTTATCATCCCTACCTCCTCCTCCTCTTCTTCGTCTTCCTCTTCAAGGATATATACTACATATATACAGTATATTCACTTATTAAAAAACATTTATTCGCAATGGATTCGGTATAAGATGATGAATAATAGCTACCGTATGGTAAACTAAGAAGTTTGGGCAGTTTCATTTAATAGCCTCCCATCTAACATTGCTTTGTGCGTGTGTGTGTGCGCGTGTGTGTATGGCTGGGTAGGGGGTCGTGGTGCCAGGGTGCCAGGGGTAATTGAGGTGGGAGTATTGATGAAAGCGCAGCCCTAATGAGCTTTAGCCAATTAATCCATTGATTTACATGTAAATGGCTCCTGAAAGGTTACTGGCTGTGACTGCCATCTGCATGTACTTACCATGCTAATATCACACTGAGTGACACACGCACACTCACCCCCACACACACACACATTTATACATGCAGAAACTCTCCTGGCTGACAGACAGAAAGGGGAAGGAGAGAGACACGCTGATAGATTGCGCTGCATGCCATTAACAGCTAAATAAGGTGTTAATGACGGTGTTGTACGTTAATCACGGCAGCAAGCACCTTTTAATTGTGATGTGAACGTGTCGCACCTAGACAGTCAATCTTCCTCCACCTCACACAGACACACACATCACGGCGTCCCTGTGAAGTTTTTCGCACTGTAACATGGAAGTTGAACTATAAAAGCAGTTTCAGAAGCTTTTTAGCTGACAGTTTGTCTTTGTATCGTTAAAACGTCTTCAAAATGTGAACATCATAATGCGGATATTTCCAGACATGAGCCTTGGGTGACGGCACGGTTTGTTATTTGCCGATTTCTGCACAAATTGCTTTCAAACGCTTGCTTGCTTGCTTTTGTTTGTCACAGAAAGTTGTTTTGCTCGTTGTCTATTTTCTCACACATTCTGTCCGTAATTACGTTCCATCCCTCCGTGTGCGTTGGCGTGAGGATGCGGCGCTGGAACCGAGTCTCGTCTCGTTGTCTTTCAGCTGAAACGATGAGGTAATGCGGAGTTCTGCCACCGGGCGGCTAAACCCACCGCAGTTCAGCGTTAATTACCAGTGTGCTCTGCTTAACGGAGACACTCACTAAATTGTCCCCAGGTGGAGAAAGAATAGGCTCCATCTTCATCTCTCATAGCTGCACTCGAGCTAATTATCACTGTGTGTGTGTGTGTGTATGTGTGTGAACGTACATCTTGGGTAGATTCCCAGTGTTTTTGTGCGCATATGCGTGTTTATGGGCCACTTAAGACTGCTGGTGCGTCGGCTGGTGTGTGCCATGTGCAGAGCTTAACATGGGTTCAGCCACTTGCTGTGCGTGCGCGTGCGTGTGTGTGTGTGTGTGTGTGTGTATCAGTAATCCATAGAGGGGAATTGGCACACGCTTAAAATGCGCAACTTCCAAAGACGACAGTTGCGTTGGAGTAAGATGTGCTGCAGTGTAATGATGCCATCTATCACTCCCTTCATCTCTCCGTTCCTTTATCCGCTTCACTCCTTCCATCAGCGTCTCTGTGGCCTCATTAATTTAGCCCGGGCTATTTATGGCCCTATAAAAACAATAAGGGGAGAGGAGAGGGCTTCACTGGCACGACACACACGCCCGCCGTGCACGGGACAGAGGAGGAAGAGCGCCGGGTTAGATGGACCACGTCTCGTTCGGTTAATTGCGTGAGATTCTTAACATCTGGTCATATATTTGCAGCGTGTTACCTTTGACTTATTGCGTGTAGTCTGTTAGAGATTCCGCTCAGTTTAAAGTAGGTGTGGTGGCACGGTGATTGCTGAGGATGAAGGATGGGCCGAGTCTAATTGTCCTGCTTAGAGTGGCAGGGGTTTTGTTTTTCTCCTCTGGTTACAGGAGGGCCAAACGTTACGTTAGACACAATGGAAGCCTTCTGAAGCTCATAATGGCTTCAATCCACATCTAATGAAGCAGTTTCTATGAAAATACAGGTTCGGAGTAATGAGCTTGTGTGTTCCTTTGGGCCCGACTCTCCAACGCCACGTCCCTCGTTGGGATTTGACCCTCCGGCTCCTTTGAGGTATTGACACACACACACACGGACCAGCCGACTGTTACATTGAAGCTCGGTTGGTGAGCTTGGTACTCCATAACCTGTCAACTTGTCAGTCGGCGAACTACGGTAACCCAGAGCCGCTGTCAGTGAGGAGTATGTAACACACACTATAGGCCGGCCTTTATGGGGCTGTAACACGGGCCTGATGCCTCCTTTGAGGCTTAAAAACATGGGGGCCACATGAGGGTGTGTGAAGCTCAGGGGCCCCCTTCAATGGGAGGCCCCTCACACACACACTGTCATTGTCAGATGGAATGAAGGGGTGGCTACCGTGAGATAGATTCTACAAAGGGGAAAGTGTGTTAGATGTGTTTGTAACTTGAGTGTGAGTGCATTTTATAGTTAAATCAGTGTTTGAGCTGATATCAAATCTGATATTTAAGGTGGGAGATGTAAAACAAAAAGATTGGCTTTAAGAGGAAAGCTGCATACAAAGCGCGGGGAGTAAGTGAAAGACATGAAGGTGGAAATGACAGCAAGGTCAAGTGTGTGTGCGCATGAATGATGAGAGAGGGAGAGGGAGAGAGAGACGGCAAAGGTTATGAATACATAAGCGTATGCAGCGTCTAAATGTTTGCATACATATAACCAAAGTGTGTTTCTGCGCCGTGTTTGCGTGTAATGACACACTGCTCTGCCTGGTTGTCCTTGTGGTGGGGCGGGGGGGGGGGGGGATGTGGGTTATCGCCCTGCTGCAGAGTAAAATACCATGTGTGCACGCTGCGGGAGGACATTCCTGCTGGCCCCATGGTTTCCTCAGGTCATTCATGCCATCCTCATCCTCCACTGTAATGGCATTGTCCCGGCGCTCAGACCCCCACCGCCCTCCCACACACACCCCCCCCCCCCCACACACACATGCCGCTTTTTGGCCTCCCTGACAGCGCTGCCCTTCAAGCCGCCTGTCAGAGCCGCACCGAGCCCCGGACCGCCGGGTGGTGGGGAGGGCGAGAGAGGTCGAGGGGGGATGAGAGGCCGGAGCAGGGAGGGAACGCCGCGTTCGGGTCGAGGCAGCTTCCATATCGGAAATGTTGCTCGTAGCAAATTCAATACGACGCACATTGCCTGACAAATTCTTTATCTCAATACCCCCGAAGTCCGAATGGTCCGCAGGTGTAAACGTTTCCAGAACCTTTTGGAATTTTGGTCTGGTGGAGGTTTGGATAAACAGTGAGCCGGGTGGTCAAGCATAGTGGAGATAGTGTTACAAGTGCAACACAAAACAGATATTATTCCTGTTTTCTGCAAAAAGGCGCTTTGATCTGATGTATGTCTGTTTATTTTGGCATCTCTTAAATAGATTTGCTTCAATCGAAGCCAAACGTAAACACAACCCAGCGGCGGGGCGTCTCTTGCCGCGCCGTAGAGTCGAGTTCTGCGGTAGAACCCCGTTCCGGTAAAGTCACGCACGCCTAACTACATCAGCTTAACCTAAAAAGGAGGACACGCTCTGCCGCCGGCCTTTGTTTCGCCGATAAAGGAAGCGTGAGCGATGCCGTGAGAAGCCGGGCCGCATCCAGGGCCCCGACGGAAGCGTGGATGTGTTGTATTGACCGATTGTGCGGAATGAAAGCGCCGCGGCAGAAACGGCATCTGCCACCGCTTATGAGTTCAACAAAGACTGTATACAACACTCATCTTTTTTCTCTCTCCCTCTCTCTCTCTCTCTCTCTATTTCCCCTTTCTTTCTGTCTGTATTATGTGTGTGTAAAGAGGGCTGTTCATCATTATTCAAGGACGGAGCTGATTAAAGGTGATTAAGTCCTGCCCATCCATCACTCTTGCCTTTCAGCCTGTCAGCGGCCCCGATGTTAAGAGGGACCCCAAATGTGTGCGTGTGTGTGTGTGTGTGTGTGTGACCGTTCATCCAGCTGTTTGTCTTTCCAAATATTCACCATTACACTAATTACAAATAATTTCCCAATTTGACAGAAACAATACACTCCAGCTCCCTAATGCTTCCTAATACCAAAATAATACAAAACTCCTAATTGCAGTTTCAGCTGAAATGGGCCATGTCAGCTCCATTCTTCAGCAGATCCTTTTAGCCGAGCCCCCCCCCCCCCCCCCCCAGATGATGAATGTACACATTCCCCCTTTGGTCGTGATGAAGAATGAAGGCCCGGTGAAAGCCCTTTGTTGCTCCATCGCACGTTTAATCAATAGCGATGCTAAGTAATGACGTTTAAGAAGAAGCAGAGGTCTTGAGAACAGAGCAATCGTTTTTTTTTTTTCTTTCCTGGTGGCTTATTCTTTAGACGCTCGCTCACCGCAAGCCTTTCATCAGAGTCCCAGAAGCCTCGAATCAATCAATAGTCAATGATTAATAGAAAATTGCATATTTTATATCTCTGGCACGGAATTTAAATGATAGCGAGCGACCAAATTGCTCAGTAAGTCACAGTGAATGCGGATTCTTTTTAAGTTTGTCGACAGTTGAAGTTAAATAATGATTTCTAATAAAAGATCAATATCAGTTCCAGAGGTGATCAGTAGGTGATTGATTTTGGGTAGTGTACTGGCTGCTGTCGATTCCCTCGGTGTGTGGGATCACTAGGAGTTAGATTTCTGCCACGTCGATGACTAAACGCTCTTCGCCTGTTGACGTTGAAGGTGTGTGCTCGTGTGTGTGTGTGTTTGTGTGTGTGTGTGTGATGGAGCACAGAGCGTAGTGTATATGCCGGGAGCAGCATCACCAATGGAAGCCCCATGTACTGTATAAGGGTCTGCGCCTAGAATCGGGTTATTTAACTTGTGTTCCCCACTGTGATGTGCCGGGCTCCCACTAACGTTCACACTGCAGGGTGCTACACAGAAACACACACACCGCTTCTGCTGAACGTGCACTTCTCCAAGCGTCTCCCACCTTCTCACCCAACCACCCCCACCCCCACTCCCATACTGCCAGAGCGCATACTAGCAAAAGTTTTCGGCAACAAAGTAAACTCATGACGAATAGGCCCTCCTTAGAAAAAGCAAAAAAAAACTGGGAAAACTTTTGTCTTATTATCCGCCGACGACCTCGTCAAACATCGATTCATCGGTCGTGTCTTCTTCTCCCTCATCTTCAGCTCGGCCTGTCGTCACCTCACTTCACTCATCGCTGTTTCATCCCGGCTCTACCCGTCAAATCAGAGGAGGCGATCCACTGTCTCTCACACATTTGCAGACTTTTCTTACTTTGTCTCCTCGGTGGTAAATGAGTCAAAGGAGGATCTGTGGCAGTCTTTCATGTTGTCAGTACGCTTTGTTATGGTCGTTCTTAATTGGCCTCTGTTGTGTCGTTCCCTTTGTTGTGAACAAAGCCTGTAAATCCTCACCGTGCTTGTGTCATCACTATACTTTATACACACACACTATACTGTTTACTCGCTCAGTGGGGTTCCCTTAGTATGTTTACCAGCTGTTCCAGTGCGTGTTCTTGTGCGTATGAAGTTGTTTGGGGCCGAGTTGTTGCTCACGTGTTGGATCGTCTATGTAAAGACAAAAGGATGAGCGAGGACAAAGGTTGAAGTCGATGATTTAGTGCAGACAATGCATTCACAACAAATGAGGGTATAATAGTGTGTGTGGGTGTGTGTGGGTGGTTGTGTAGGTCATCTTGTGTAGCAGCTGAGGATGATGGGAGGTGGGAAAGATGAAGAGGAGGAGTAGGAGTCAGGGAGGGAAGGTAAGGTGAGAGGCTTGATGTGCACATGGACCGTGCCAGGATGTCTGAGCCCGTCTGTCGTTCACCTGCGCTGGTCTGTCACACACACACACACACACACACACACACACATATTTGACCTGAGGAGGTACGGACATTCACATGATAAAGCACAGAAAGACACATTTGCAAGGCCATGGAATGTATGCTCTACCGCTCTCTCTCTCTTGCTCTCTCTCTGGCTTTCCCCCGCCCTCCCTCCCTCATATCATCTCGCACCAAAAACAGAAGATATTGATTTATAGAGGGGGTTTATCTCTCCGTGTGGCCCAGTAACCACTACCCCTGGGTCCCCTCTCTCGCTCTCTCTCTCTCTTGCTCTCTCTCCCTCTCCCTCTCTCAGACACATGGCGGGACACCCCGTGGTGCTGTGTGTCATTTGAGGAATGATTTAGTGGCGCTCTGCCCCAACTATTGCAGAGACACCTGCCTCAGGAATCCACACACACAGACGCACAGACTCGCAGACTCGCACACACTCGGTGAAGCACAACCATAACCCTATAATATACAAATAGTCTCTAATGCTGTCAGGATCAGCACATTTGTACGTTACCGTTCGGCACTCAGCGGACCGAGCTTGTGCTAATGCGCTCACATACGAATCCTTTCATGTGATTAAGATATGCAATCCTTTCCACAGGGTCTTGAGACATTCCCAGTTATGCAGTTTAAAGTGGGAGGGAAGGAAACACCTCAATGGCCTTCAGTGACACAAACAGGAACAGGAGACTGATGTGATCGTCATAGAGATCCTGCTCAAATGTTATTATCAGCGTACAGTCTGCCAGTACAAAGTTCTGGCTGATACTGTTACACAAATAGATTTTATTGTCTCTGAAAAGAACACATCTCGAATGTAGATGAGGTCGTTTGATTAGTTTGATGGAATTTTCGGTGATTTGTGATGTTGCTTTTCCGATCTTTGGTCTCAATTAAGATGATGAAGGAATTTGGACTCGCAGGCTGAGCGGCACTGAAACAAACACTCGCCTGGATCTGTCACAGGTTAGGAACGCGGCGAGGAAACGTAACAAAGCCTCCACTGGGACCGAGCCGGTGTGAATGCAAAGAGGCTGCAGGGCTGCGAATGTGATTTTGTATTTTTGTTTGCTCAAGGTGAGCATTGCAACAAAGGGTATCTACATCGTTACGGTTCCAATGGGTTTGGATTTATGGTATATTTAGGAGAAGGGTACACTGTAAACTAACTTAATGTTTACCATTTGAATAGTTTAAACATTGCAGTCATTGTGCATGCAATGGTTTATTACACAGTGGGACAATTCTGTTAGAATTTCCCAGTAGGGTTTTGTTCTCTTAAAGTTTAAGATGTGTGCTTGTGTTATCTTGTCGTTACAGCTTTTCATTAGAACACATGCACTTTAAAATAATGCAGTTGTGCCATAGAACCTTAGGATTCTGGAGTCCAGGGTTTTCTTAATTATATAGATAAAGATAATGAATAACTGAGGCAATGAGTAAAAGTCAAAAGTTTCAAGGAAAACAACAGAATAGAAGAAGACACAAACATATAGTGTGTTGGAAGTTCCTATACTGCATATGTTTGTGTTTCTATTAGTATTCTGTTCTTCAGTCTTCAGTGTGCAGTCTGGGTCATATAGATCCCAGTGAGACCTCCACAGTGGGCAATATGACTGCCAGAATGTCATGTTGTCTGAAGTGAGTGGAGCCTGGGGGCTCCTTAGCATATGGCAGCAGCCGTGTACAGAGGTGTGTGTGTGTGTGTGTGTGTGTGTGTGTGTGTGTGTGTGTGTGTGTGTGTGTGTGTGTGTGTGTGTGTGTGTGTGTGTGTGTGTGTGTGTGTGTGTGTGTGTGTGTGTGTGTGTGTGTGTGTGTGTGTGTGTGTGTGTGTGTGTGTGTGTGTGTGTGTGTGTGTGTGTGTGTGTGTGTGTGTGTGTGTGTTTTAAGTGGAGGTACGTCCTTCAGCTGTCCTCAGGTGCTCCAGCAGTGAAAGTGGTCTTCCCTAGTGGGCTTTACTGCAGCTCTCCACCTAGACCTCAGCCGTCAGAGCAGCTTCCCCCCCTGACTGTGTCTGCGTGTCAGCAACCATATGGACGCCTATTCATCTGAATTACAACACACACTAGAGAGCTTTGAAACTGCAGAATACACTCGCTCCACCGCAATTATATCGTCTGCATAGCGGAGGAGCGACTCATTGATGTCATTATCAAACGCAACAATCTGAATCTGGTCTAGGATCTATTCGGCATTTCAGCCAAAAAGTGGAGTTTTTCAGAGAGTTTCTGTGGAGCAGCAGTAAAGTGTAAGTCAGTGGATGTAACGTATATGTAGCTGTGTGTGTGTGAGTGTGTTTGTGTGGTCTCACGCCTCAAAGTGCTTCGTTGTGTAACCACTCAACATCAATTTATTGCTTTAAGTCTTGACTGAGCACATTGAGTGAAGTGGGTCACCCTTGTGTGTGTGTGTGTGTGTGCGTGTGTGTGTTTGTGTGTGCGTGCATTCTGGTAGATGACCTATTTTCTATTAAAGTAGACATTGTGTCCTAGCTGGCACTGGTCAGTAACTCTGGGCTGGTGTTGCTCGTAGCACAATAAAGGCAGAAAGAGAGACTGCACAGACACACACACACACACACTAATATACTGCACGTTGAATGATGCATATGGAATTGGAATTACTAGCTGGGCCCCTCTGTTTGTACAAGGATCCATTTGCTCTCACAGTCGTTCCCTTCTCTCTTCCTGTTTCTTTTTCTCTGCTAGTCACCCCCCCTCCATCCATCTGTCCGTCCATATTCTTCAGGGATCAATCGGATCAGATCATTCAGTATCGTCATCTCTTTTCCCAGTAATATGTCACAAAAGGAATGATTTATACAACTGATCATAAAGTAAAGCCAATGTTTGTCCTTCTAGACAGAATTATTTGTTCCACCGAGTTTATCGAGTAGAAAACACGACATCATCTGTGGATGGTTGTTGAAACGGAAACGAATCAAGTCTCACAGGGAATATTATTGTCGGGAGAAACACGGTCATGATACTCAATCAGTATCTGTGGACACGCCTGTTGCTGTGTGTAAATCTTTCTAATGGCCGTCCAGATGGAAACCTGTCTGTGTCCAATGTCTCTCCTCCCAAATCAGCATGAAAGTGGCCACGCGGTTGCCACCGGTTACTGTTTTCACACATGGAGTAATAGCACAACTGTCTGGCCAGCGCTAAATCGCCAGGCTGTGGGTGAATAATGTGTGTGTGTGTGTGTGTGTCTGGTGTACCAGGGTGGTTATCAGCAGTATTCAGAGCAGCACAATGGTCCTGTAAAGGATGAGTGGAGGCAAAGGCTGGTTAGTGTGCGCAGTGTGTGTTTCCAGGGAGAGGAAATGTGGAATGTGTGTGTGCCTGTGTTTGTGCAGGAGAAAGGACCCCAAGAGGTCAGACACACAGACACACACACGCATACACACACAATTAGAGAGAGAGAGAAAGACAGAGTTTTGACTCTATAAAAAATGAACAGAGTGGTCCAGTGGGTTTGATGTACATGTATATAAATTATAAACCTAATGCATCTTTGTCCAAATTACTCACTGATCACTTTCGTGACTTTATTGTAATCTGATTAATCTCTTGGTGCTGAAAATATATACAGGGAATGAGTGAAGAAGTGACTAACAGTGCAGCTAAAAGTGGCAGCTAAAGCGCAAGTCATTTGAAGCTGCCAGTTGTTTATAAATGACCAGCCAATTAAGCAGAGGCACAGCGCTGAGTCAGTCTGAATCATGACTGGTCGACGTTCCAGCTATTATGGATTTTGTCTTCAACTAGGGGAGCGAGCCAAGGCTAACTTGCCTGAACAGCGCCCTCTAGCCTCTGGAAACACTGGCATGTCCTCCTCCTCATATGTCACCAGGTCAAACCCTGCAGTTGAAGTTATGTTAGACCACTGTTAGACATTGAAGCATAATCAAGATAAAATAACGGATTCCTCAATTGCAAATCTCCCTCTACCCCGTTTTGTGTGTGATATAAAGCAACACTTGGTAAAGTGAAAGAGATGGTGGGAGGTTAACGGACGAGGGATGTCTCACTGACCTGTATATTAGCATTTTTGTAAGAGAAGTGTGTGTGTGAGGTGGTGTGGGGTGGCGGTGTGTGTGTGTGTGTGTGTGTAGGTTGTCCTGGATTCTTCTCTCCTGACCTGCCTCGTCTCTAGAGTGTGGAGGATGTAGGAAGCAGTTATTACATCCTTGATGGATACAGCAGGGAGTTGATCCGTACCCCCTCTCTCTCTCTCTCGCTCTCTCTCGCCTCCCTGTGTGTGTGTGTGTGTGTGTGTGTGTGTGTGTGTGTGTGTGTGTGTGTGTGTGTGTGTGTGACAAAGTGTACTGTACTTGCCCTATTTTGCCCCAGTTTATTGTCCTTCACCCTACAGCAGTTTTGCACACACACACACACACACGCACTATTTCAGCTCTCACATGGTCTATTTATTGAGTTTTGAAGCGAAGCACCAATGGTGGAATCCTTTCATTGAAAACGCACATAGAGAAGATGTGTAATCTCTGATACACAGGTTGATTGATAAATTCTGATCCTGACACAAATGCTTGAAACGATTGAAGTCCTCTCACGTTTTTTGCACATCGACTTCATTCATTTGAGGTCAGCCATGATTCCAAAGTTTACAAGTTGCAGCTGTGGCAAAGTTTCTCAAACTGTCCATGACTGTGGCTTTAAACTAGTTCAGCCCACTTTAGTCATCTGGCCTCAAACACAATGGATCGCATTTGTTCCTTTAGTTCTTGTGAATTTGACCACGTTTGAGTCACAAACGTGTTTCCTTTGGCTTTCCTGCCTCCCACAATACCGCCAATGTGTACGTCCTTTACCTAGAACCTCCTCCTCTTCCCCTTCCTCCTCCTCCTCCCTCCTCTTCACATCTCCGTCTTTCTCCTACATCTTCCCCCTCATTAGGCTGCTTTATTATGCAAATAAGTGTTGGATCAGATCACTTCAACTTTACCACACACACACACAAACACACCCAGGCAGCAGCAGAATGCTGACAATGAAAACTGAACATCAGGTGTAGAAATTCATCTGTTATCGAGTTAAATGAACACAAGTGTCTTAAATTCAGTGTGAAAATGTTATAATATCTCTCGCAGGATAAATGTTACAGTGTTATTCAGGGATTCGGCTGTTAAGTCCCGAGTGATTCCTCCTTCAGCTTCAGTTGATGAAGCTTCTGCTGCGCCAGTGTCAGATTTAAACACACACACAATATAAAGCGGTCCGTGTTAAGTCGAACATAAAGAGCCGGGAGTCTATTACAGACCTTGGTTAGTGATTGTGATTAACTCTGGCTGCTCTCATCACATTAGAGGAAGTAGACATTACATTTAAAGCTTTAGTTTGGACTCTTAATGCGTCTCTCAGTTGATGGATACTGGCACACACACACACACACACACAGTCTGTCTCGCTGCCACGTGAATAAACTCTAATATGTTCCCAATGTGATTATCATGGAAAATGACATTATAATTGAACGTAAGAGAGATGGAATGCGCAGCAATTTGCCCCAAGACGCGACTTATCAATGCCAGATATTGCTTTCATTTATATTCCTGTCAGAAAGGAGTTCATTTTATTGGATTACAAACATATTAGCTTCAACAAATGGATTGGTACCCTGTGTAATGGATGCATTTGTCACCTGTGCGTGTTGGGAGTTTTCCTTAGTAATGAATTAGAGTCTCTCTGTTTGTTTGTCTCTTATTGAGTTGCACCAGGGTTACATTGATTTGATGTGATGCATATGGATTCGAATGGAAATTGGCCATTGAATTATACAAGTTTGCTGTCATGCATTTAACGTCCCGTAGTTTCCTAACCGACTTTGATCTTTGGACAGATCTGAGGCAAGGGTTGCTTTGTGGGGGGTCAGGGTGCTTGCAGGTGCCATTACAAGAGAATCTAGATAACGTTTCTGTTTCAAAGAAAGCTGCTACAATGGAGGCAAAGAGGATGGCTGCAGAGAAAAGGACAGGAAAGCCACATGAGAGGAAACAGAGGAGGAGGAGGTGGGCAGGATGGAGGAGAGGGAGTGAAAGTCGATGTGCTTATTGGGTCTCGTGGAGAGGAAAAAAAGGAAAGAGGAGGAAGCGGTTTTAAAAACAATCGGTTGGTGGGTTCGGTGTTGCGCTCCTGCCAGACTGGAGGTCTCCGGCGAACGACCACAACACAGCACATCAGGGCGTCGGAACCCATCAAAGCGGCCGCTGCAGACTGGTTTGACCACTTTTGCTCCTCCAAACCCATAATGGGATCATAAAGTAAAGTGATTAGTCCACAGTGTGCTACTGTGTGTGGCTCTTCTTTCACTTTGATACTTCCATGACTCGGATTTGTTTGTTGTGGTCGCTCTTATATTACACAGGATTATCTCTTATTGTCATCGCACACAGCACTGATTCCCATACAACCAGACAGAGGTGAAGGTCAAAGGTTAAGGACGAAGGCATTTTCCCTGCCTGACGTCAATCAGGTTAGTCAGGCAGGTCAGAGGTCCCCGGGTGGGTCTAAGATGTTAGATCCCTTTGAGTATAATTCTGGTCATGTATGTCCAATAGAATCTTATCTGTGATTCTAATGGGATTACACAGATGCAGTGATGGATTACAGTGATTCAGGTTCCATCAGGGTGGTATTAGTGTTAATCAGTAACCCTGCTGGAAGCTCCGGTAACCTTTCACGGTGCGGAGCAAAAGCTGGCGTTTGAGATTTAGCTCCAATTAAAGTGGTGGAAACTGGATTTTAAAAAGGTCCCATCATAACTTTCCCTCCAGTAAATCCTCCCGTGAAACCTTTGGGGTGCTGACATGATGTCTTTGTCAGGGGCAAATGTTTCCTGTAAATGTATGCGTTGAGGTTTGTCCTTAGATTTACTCTCTCTGGAGTGATGAACAAAAAGAGAACAAAGGTTAAGAGCGTTCTTCATCCCACCAGAGCAACACGGAAAATCCCCACGCGAGTTATACTCAACATGAAACATGATATGAATCACATTTTAATTCCCCCGATTGCAATGAGAGGTGACTTATTAGGGGAATTTACCGAGTTACAGGCTAGTATTTTTCACCCCGCCGTGCAGGATAAAAGGGGCCACATGTGACCACCGGACCATCTAACTGTCATGTTAATTATTGATGAGGGTGTCTCGTGACCTCTGCTATTGATTGAGCAAAGTGTAGATCAGCTATTTGTGCTCATCGCAGAGCAGAGGGCTTTTACAACCAGCGGATCGTGTGACTGCTGCTGTTGCTGCTGTGTGTGCGTGTTTATGTACACGCAGGAATTGGGCTCAAATGCAAGGGAGAGTTCCTTTTTACTTAAGCAATGGTTTAACAATTCCAAAGGGGGCAGGCAGGCAAACAGCAGTCATAAAGCCAAGTTTACAGTCTGTGATGGAGAGAGCAGGAGAGCAGACAGACAAATCTTGAAAGACAGAATCTCCCAAAGGTGCAATCCTACACATGCACCAATCCCAATACTGCAGTAATTTTGAGCCGCTGAGCACAAAACTATGTACTGACCGGAATGTGTATAAACTTGACTTTGTGGGTCAACTGTGGGTTCCTCATGACCACAATCAGAAATAGGCGGAAAATACTTTAGTACACATAAGGACGCTAGAGTATAACGTTCACCGCATATTAAGCAAAAGAAGCTGTTGGATTGACTGTTTAGTGCACATGTATGTAGGGACAGAATGCTTATTATGGAACTGGTAGCACATGTGAGGTGAACTCAGTAGTGACTGCTGGTGGACAGGTGAGGAACTGCAGCCTGGTCCCCATGTGTGCGTGTGTGCATCACAGTGATTCATGCTGTTGTTGTTGCTGCTGCTGCTCTCATTGATTTAAATGTAAATAATAGATGAATCACAGGGGATCACCTTCATATGTTCCTCCTCTGTAAATATTTCATCTTCTCTGTATCTGTGAAGGCAAGTGTGTGTGTGTGCGTGCGTGTGTGTTATACATTCCGGGGAATATCATCTTAGCACACCTTCTGTGCATTTAATTAATCACGCGTACTCTGTCATCTGTAGAGGTGCTACGCTTCCTCTCCTGAGAGACACACACACACACGTACGCACACACACACACACACACACCCATCCTGCTGGTGAATGTCAGTGTAACACATGCTGCAGATGAGCACGTCCGTCTGATTTTACCATCAGCTGTCTCTCTTCCCGTCTTCTCCATCTTGGCAAACTCCTCTTGCGACACTCTTGTAAAAATATTTTGTGGGGTTGTCGGGTTGAAAATACGACATTTCACTACTGTCATCTGAATATCCCAAAGTGGAAGTGCAGCAGTGGTCATTAATTTTACGCTGAAGTTTTACGAGGCCGTCTACGTGCGAAACAGGGTTCACGACTCTCACACACACAGAAGAGCCTCTGTACATCGTCCCACTTTATCCCACTAACCACTAATATCTGATTTGTTTTACTCTAAAAGAAGAAGGGCGCCGTGTTATCTAAAATAAACACATAAATTAAATTAATCTAAAAAACACTCGGGAAGAACCCTGCGAACCTGAACACGTCAACATCTCTACATTAATTAGCATATTTCCATAAGTGATAAGCGTTTTGTAATTGGCGGTGCGAGCGATGCCAGACGTTACGTACGACGGTAGCTTAAATGGAAACAGATTGTGTTGGACCCCGGCCCAGTAATTTAACCGTCCAGTGAATACAGTGAAGGCATCTTTGTTTGGTGTTATCCAGAGGTGAGGCGTTCAGGGCCCTGCGTGCTCTGTCACAGCCTGTTTATACTTACAGGGATCAGATTAAAGCTTCATCCGTCTCTGCTGCAAGATTAATTCATTTCGCCTCCTTGTCTGTTTATCCACGGCTCTGTTTTGTGTTTCTTTTGAGAGCGTGTGTGTGTTTGTGTGTGTGTGTGTATGCACCGGGGGGGGGGGGGGGTTTATGCTGACCTAAGCGGTTGTCTTGCCGCTTCTGTTACCTGATTGGCCGGAGGTACTGGCTGTCAGGTTTAATTTCCTGGTGTGTCCTCCAATCAGGGTGGTCTGTTTTGTGTGTGTCAGCAACTGTTGTGGTTGTCATGCTACTAGTAATACACACACACATGCACACACACACACACACACACACAGAGAGAGAGCGAGGTGGCAGTGCAGTATTTATTGCAGCGCGGGGACCTTGGTGTGCCAGTGTCAGTGATGGATATGTCAGTGGTATCAGCAGTGTTGGCTGGTGCAGGAGTGTGTTGTCCACCAGTGGGATCTGTCAGAGTCGTTCTGCTGAGCCCACACATTCTGCTGGCTCGCCGCTGTTGCTCCAAGCCATTTTTTAAATCCTGTGTGTGTGTGTGTGTGTGTGTGTGTGTGCATGTGTATGAGTGTGTGTGTGTGAGAGTGAGAGAGAGAGGGGGACAGAGAGTTTGTGTGATTGATGTAAAGGTGTCGCCTCATCACCAAAATGAGGTCGGGTACAATCAGTTCCATCCATGTCTGCTATGAGCGATGTGATGCCTTTTAATTGGTTGATTTATTGCATAATTGATCAACGCCGCCCTCCTTTTCTATTCCAAGCGATGAACCCAAATTGATCCCAATGTTCCACAGTCAAGAGGGGATTTCCTAAATGCTGTTTTAGAAACTCATCACCCCCACAAATATCTATAGGACAGAACTATCGCTCTCCTTCTTTTGTCCAGTTTATCCTGGTTTGTCACGATACAAACTTAACACAGTGAAGCGTTTGTACCCTACTTGGTGCTGAAATACCTCCGGTGCTTAGGAGCACACAGCACTGCGGTGATGTTAACCCCGACTGACTGTGAGCAGTAAAGTGGACTTAAACGTGCTCAGCCAGGCTTTTTACCGGCTTAAACGCTTTGCATCCCCCATCATGGAGCCCGGATCAGATGACAAGGGTTTCAAACATGAGAGACCGGGGGAGGGAAATGGTGAAGGGAACGTGAGATCTTTCCGCACACACACACAGACACACACACACACACACACAGAGACAGACACACAGAGTACGGTTCCATGCTGCGTACATGCACAGGTGGAATGTCACTAGATTGCAACACGCCTCTGCGAAAGGAGGTAAAACAAGTGCTGATTGCAGTCGTATTAGCCGAGATATTTAAAGAGCGAAAACACTTTTATCTGAGGGGACAGTCTGCATAATTCATAAGTTCACACCGCAGCTTCTGAAGAATGGAGGCGGAGAAGGAGAGGCAAAGGAATCTGTGGGAATCTCTTTCTTCTTTTACCAGCAGCTAATGGGCGCTCATTTCCTTAACAGTGGTTTTACATTCGATCCTCATCTAACGATTTTTTACCTGTATCTGTGTGTGTGTGTGTGTGTGTGTGTGTGTGTGTGTGAGAGAAGTACTCCCTGTGTGTCATCTTTACTCGCTTGTGTTTTATGTGCTATTGATTTGCCCCTCCAGACAAAACCTGAGCGTATAAATGCATTAAGCGTTAGTGATACAAAGTGTGTGGCGTAAATACTGCAGATTGATGCGCTACACCGTTGAAAAAAAAGTGAAACCATTCACGTTGAGTAACATCCGTCTTCTCTCCTCTCTTTTGTCTCCCAGTGTGCCGGGCAGGCTTCTACAAAGCCTCACTTGGGAACATGGAATGCTCCAAGTGTCCCCCACACAGCTTCTCCCACCATGAGGGGGCGCTGCACTGTGGCTGTGAGAAGAACTACTACCGTGCTGAGGGAGACCCGGCGTCCATGGCCTGCACCCGTAAGTGTAACAAAGTAACATAACAATCAGATACAGATATTAAGCATCACGTATGGGTCTTTGTTTTAAGGCATGCGGAAAGTTGGTGTAGGAGGTGCAGCACACAGATGATCAACAACTTCATTTAGCTTTCAAATAGGATGAGAGATTGCGATTTTAAGGATGAGAAGCCTGGTTTTTATGTTACCAAGGTTGGAAAATGATGAGGTGCCGCGCCCTGACGTCATATTTACTGCCTGTGATCAAAGAACAGAGAGGAGCAGGCAGGTTTACAGCAGAGCTTCATAAATGCATAATCAACACAGTCCAGATGATGTCACCCAGACAATGTCACAGACCTCCAATGGCTGTGTTAGTGTTTGTCAGCTGCAGTGCGTCTGTGATAATAGTGTCCAATTTCCCAATCAGCAGTGAAAAATAGTTTTTCCCCGGACCAACAAGGTCAACATTCCGATTTTATGTATGTATATGTATAAGGTCAGTGAAGCCACAGCTGCTCTGTCACAAGCTCTCCACTCTCCACTCCCCACACGCTTCCCTTTGTCTTCCTCCCCATGCAAATGGTTTGCAGATGCAGACGCCTCCTGCAAAGCCTTTTTCCCCCAAAAAAATGCATCCCCCCTTAAAAACTATAAATCACCACATTCCCTCACGTCAGATTATGAGTACGTGCTTTTTTAACGGGAGGGAGGGTGCGACACACACCGGAGAAAGTACGGCAGAAAATCTGAAACGACGCCCAGAGCCACAGACAGAATCCTAATTAGGGGAAGAAGATGCTCAGTGTTGTAATCTTCGGCAGCATCTTGTCAGGTAGGCAAATTCCTCCTCAGTGGGATCGAATCAGCAGCGTGGCAGCTTTAATGAAGAGATACTTTGATAGAAGATAACGATCGTAATTATTCCATAATGTGGATTTCGCTGTTGGCACGGAGCTCAAGGTTATTTACAGTCGGCTTTATTCTTACACGAAAACCCTCGCAGGTAATATCTCCACGAAAAATGAATCCCAAACGGATTCAACCTCCGCCAAGAAAAACACAAAAAAGTTCTGAAGTTCCTCCACTGCAGGAACCAGGTTGAATTCAGAAAATCCTGCTACATGTACACATGCACAGTAATGAGCATGGGGCCTGGGAAGAAGGTGCAGCGAAGGGTTAACGCACACTGTACATCGCCGGCGAGGGATCGAAGAGCACGCATACCTCCTCGGTCCCTACACGCCATAATTCATGTCACATGTTAATCTCCATGTCGATGTATTATTTTGACATTGGGAATTAGCATGTGATTGCCTACATGTGTGTGTAGTGTGTGTGTGTGTGTGTGTGCGGAGGGCGAGTCAGCGAGGTGCATGTGCCTGACGGTTCTGGCTGCGCACAGATGACCCATAGGACTCCCACGTGATTGGATCAAATCTCTGAAAATATTGTAAGATTTCTAGAATTCACAGATTAGTGCAGCGCACACATGGATATCGTCAGTGACAGGGGATGCAAACTGTATACACACACACACATACTGTACATATATGAACATGCTGTGGGGGAGAGTTTTGACCTCAGGCACAACGCTGTATACGTTTCAGGAAGAATATGCTAAATAAATAAAGCCAGTAAACTCTCAAATTTAATCAATATGACGTTTTTTTTTTTGCGATGAGTTCAATGACATCAGTTTGCCCATCTAAGCAGTTTAAAGTGAGCACAGCTGACGACAACGTGTAACTAAAGATGGACAGATGAAAGAGAGGAGATAAAGATGCTGGAGAAGCGCTCAAGGGGTTAATCCACCCTCGTCGGTGTGTGTATGGGTCCGGGTACAAAAGTGTACACAGCATATGCAACATGTGTTCTACTTTTGTTACATGTGCTTTAACAAACAGAATTAGACATGGAGGTCGTGTTTCCCTGCTGTCCCTTTTCTTATGGCCAATTATGTCAGACACAGCTTGGTTTTGTCTTAAACTCTACATAATATTAAACATGTTTAAAGCAGTCTTCTATTTGGCTCTGCTGGATTTGCAGATTTCCTCTGGATCAAACTCTTTTGTTGAATCTTTCATTTTATTCCCTTCTCTCACACACACACACACACACACACACACACTCTCTGGGAGCAGTAACGGTACTGTATTTTAGATTATGCAGACAGGAGTTCTGCATATCTTTGGATGCAGAGTAAATTCCTTCTGTCAAATCAAACAAACCAAACAAAACCTTTTTTATCCGAAAACACAATCCGACAAAGCTTGTCTCCGCCTCCGTCGCCTTCCCGACTTCCCGCCCCCCCTCCATCCCTCCCTCCCTCTCGCCATCTCGCCGGAGCGATTTGACGGTCTTGTTCTCTTCCTGAGTGTAATTACAGTCACAGTTTTGATATAAAGTCTGGAATTATTCAGAGGGATCTGTTTGTAATAAGACGTTTCACTTTAATATGTCGGAGTCTGACTTCTCCCTGGGAAAAAGGAAACCAGACACACACTCACGTGACCCCTGATATTAACATGGTGAACTGCAGTTACAGAGCTGTCGTGTGTGTGTGTGATGTGTCTGTGTGATGTGCGTGTGTGTGCTTTATATCAGTAAGGAAAGAAACTGCATTATTTCTTGGATGTATATTCACAGCATTTATGACTGAGACTTTTTTCACAACAGCATTGTTCGGTTTTGTTTTTAATTTCACACCAGCCCCAACATTCTGTGTAAAATGTACTAGTGTGTCATTCCAACAATGCTGCCTTTGTTACAGAGGAGCATAGAAACTCACAATGACCAAGAATTTGATTTGAAATTCAGGAAAAGGCTGCAGAACATTAGAGTATTGTTTAGTGTCAGGGGAAGAAACATTTTAACTTGTTTATTGAAATATCTCAGAACGTACCAAGTATCTCAGTTCGGTGCTGAGTCATTCAAGGTCAGATGTAGCGAGCGAGCGAAGGAGCATGGGATTTATGCTTTGATTCCGCAAACCAGTCAAAATGCCCTCGAGCAAGGCACTTATCTGACAGGTGTGAATACATGTAAGAGCAGCAGTTATAGTAGGTGGTGTTGAATATGCTCCTTCTGTATCTTCTTCTCCGCCCTTCCCCCATCCTCGTTTGTCCTTCCTTCTTTCCACTAATCAAACCTCCTCCTAAGCGTCTTCCTCCTCTTCCGCTCAGTGACATCTTCTCGCGCTCGTTTCTAACCCATCCGCTCTCCCTCCAACTTCTACCTCCTCGTCCAAACTCGCCTCTTGATCGTCTCCTTTCCTCCGTTTCTGCCAGGTCCTCCGTCACCTCCGCGGAACGTGATCTCCTCCATCAACGAGACGTCGGTCATCCTGGAATGGGGCTGGCCGGAAGACAGCGGAGGGAGGCGGGACATGGCCTTTTCCGTGGTCTGCAAGCGTTGCCGGGGCGGAAGCTCCAACACGAGCGTCCAGCATTGCGAGCCTTGCCGGAGCAACGTGCGCTTCCTGCCGAGAGCCACGGGCCTCCGCAACACAACGGTGACGGTGGCCGACCTGCTGGCCCACACCAACTACACCTTTGAGATAGAAGCGCTGAACGCCGTGTCGCCGCTGACACCCAAGATGAGGCAGTACGCAGCCGTAACCATCACCACCAACCAAGCCGGTGAGATCCCAGTTAGACCATTGAATCTACAGCCAGTCTTTCTTCCTCACCAGTGGTTCTAAGCCTGTTTTTGTAGTTTGAGCCCCCGAGTGTCAAAGTTGACCCCTCCCAAAGTTCAAGATGCTGGAGGACAGAGTGTAGCTGTAGCTTGACACACTCATCTGATTTCAGGGTGTTTGGTGTTTGTTTGTGCTTTAAAGAAAACACAGACGGACAAGTAAACCCATGCAAGATGTTGTTTTCAATGAAATGCCAGTATTTGGTCTTGCTTCTCCTTTTTTCTCTTCTAAACTTGAATCTGGAGCGACACAACTGGATGGACTCTTGTATTCCTCTTCTGTAGAGAATAAATTGTACTTGTAAGCACACCTTGCTATACGAGGCTGAACTACCACAAGGTTTTCAAGTGGCACCAGTTCAGACACACTTCTCGAAACAACCAACACTCCAGGCGATCATTGGTTCCACTTGCCCGGTTGAATGAGGTCAACAGGCTGGTTTGTTGGATCTTGTCACTTCTCATTCTGAGAATTTGGAAGTATCTGGAAAGTCTTGAACCTCACAAGAAACGGTCTAACCAAGTCCATCTCAGCAGACTAGGCGTGACTGATGACTGGAGAACAAAATATGTCTAAGTAGTTTTGGTTTGTCTGTGCGGTTTTGTCGAAGTTTACTTGGTTCTCCTGGTGTCACTTGCATTTTGGCCACCGTGGGAGATTCGTACCGGAATGAAATCACGTGAGAAAGGACGGCGTTTTAATTTCAGACCCCCTGCAACTCAGATGGCTTAGAATCATCTCAGACAGAAGAAAGAATCTCTCTTCTTTGGCCTGTGACTCCCAACTCAGTGGAACTCAAGAAGAGAAATAATCACATTTGATTGTAGACTCACAAAGCCACATCGTACTTCTCAAATGTTTGGCTGAGGAGTTGATTCACAGCGGTCTCCTCCGCTGACAGATCAGCATGATGAAGCATTCCTACGACTTATTACATGAATGCACTTTTACCACTGTTTTTTCCCTCTAAACAATAGATGTGGAAATATCACATTTCTCATAAATTTTTCTCGAAAATCCGATTCGGAACGCATATGTGGAGAGGAGCCGCCTCGCGCTTGATCTTATATCTATACGGCCTCGTTTGGATCGCAGGGTTTCTTGAAGTCGAGGTCATTATCTAAACCACTTCCCATAATTTGCTGATTGGTCCAAGCTTCCAGCTGCCACGCTCAATTTATACTCGCTGGAGTTTTTCCTGATTAAAATCTTGTAAAAACCCAAGTTTGCCAGACTTAGATCAGTTTCAGCTCAACTTTGAAGTACAAGAAAACAAACATGATGGATGTGAGTGTGTGCTTTGTTATATTAGACGTAACTGTGTCTGTTCATAAGGAATAACAGCTACCTAACTCAGGGATACTGTAGCTCTCTGATCACACACACACACGCTACGTTCCAGTCTCGTACACTTTAGTCCACATGTTCCACACACATGCACTCCAACCATCATCCCACAGACTTTTACAAGGAGATCCCAGGCCGGTATTCTCTTGTTTAACGACCAGGATTAGATGTCTCCCCCCTTCTTCAAGAAATATCTTGTCGTCTTAAAAGACACTCTTTAACGTGAGGATGGATTCCTAAAACCTCCATCAATCCATTACACAAATATCTCCACGGATCGCATCCTGAGGAGGAGGAGGAAAACGCACATGGAAGGGCTGCTGTGAAATTCCAAGAGACAAATCAATCTCGCTGCAGTAGAAAGCGCCAAACCTCACAAATCCCCCACTGTACTATGAAAAGCACAATGGTCTCACTTTAGTACGTCCATTTATTCTCTTCCTGTCCCCTCTCCCCTCACCATCTCTTATTTTCTCTTCCACTTTGTGTGTCAGCAGTTTACTTTTTTTGTTTGCTCTTTTCATCACACCCTTTTGGTCTCTCGTTGACTTTTGGTCTCTCCTTCTGGACACTTCTTCCGGATTCTTTCTTTCCAAACCTTAGCACTCGTGAGAAACGGCAGTAGAAGCAGGAGGAACCAGAGTCTCTCTCTGCTTGGTTTCTTCATCAGCCATTTAAAAACAGATGAAGATTGAGGCAAGATCTGTCAATGTGGTTGGATCGGGTGAACTCCACACCTTGATCATGGATGGTAGATGACTGTGAATGTCCTCCATGTCAAAAAAGAACATTTGCATGCAGACACAGAGCTTCTACCTGCTGTGATCTCTTCGCAGTTCTGCTTTATAAATTATGAATGTTCAGAAGGAGAGGTGACTTAATTCATAAGGTTCTGTGGGTTGAAATGGAGCGGACACAGTCAGTGGTTTCCTGAGTGCGGTATGATAGCTGAGTTAAGAGTTTTGTAGACAGGAAAGCTACACAAGCGACTCTGTAAAGCACATTGTACAGCAGGTACTGTGGTTTTTATTGTATTTTACGGCGGTGTCTAAGTATTTTACAGTGCAGCATAAGGTGGCGATTAATCAGAATGATCTCTGAGCTGTAAAGCATCTGCAGAGGTTCCTGTTCCCGCATCGGCGGTTTCGTGCTGTGAGAGGGGGAGGGAGGTCGGGGGAAGCTTTACAGTATTATAGCTCTGTGATTAATGTGAACGCTGGGCTACAATCCACAAACAGACACAAACAAACTCAAAGCAGGGGATCCGGAGGAGTCTGGGTTTGTTAAGTGTCCCGCACCTTGAGGACAGACTCAGACAAGTGGCTCAGTGGAAAAGACACGAGGCCAACAGATGTCATAGAGGAGACATGGTTGCCTAAAATGACTAATTTGTGCATTCAAGCGTAG
The DNA here is from genome assembly GCF_046128005.1 of Genypterus blacodes. Classification (NCBI taxonomy): domain Eukaryota; kingdom Metazoa; phylum Chordata; class Actinopteri; order Ophidiiformes; family Ophidiidae; genus Genypterus; species Genypterus blacodes. Next base: position 1,267,240 of record NW_027466921.1, read on the forward strand.
TAATCATGGCCTCAGATGACTACGCGGTGCGCTCAGTGTACTTTACTTTTCACCTCAGTCCTAATTTATTGCCTGACACGAGTCAAAGTGATGAATTGTACACTGATGTTACCTCCAAATTAACACATTTGTCCCCATCATTCAGTGTCAGCTTTCCTCCAACAGTTACAGTTCTATTTTCATTTTAGTTTAAGAGTTGTGAGTATTTTGTGATTGTCAAACACAACAGCAAACACATTTAGTTATTATGCCATTAGTTATTTGAGGGAGCCAATGGACTCATTCCAGGCGTCACATTAAGGGAAACAGAACCAGTATTTCTCCTGATACGGACAGATTCTCACATTCTTAAGGAGGAGGATGATTCAGTTCTAACCAGCAGCAGATTTTGACGGCTGTCTGTCCACATTTACTTTGTCAGAATGAATTATTGCGCTGTGTTTTGACAGCCGCGCGGTTAAAGTACGTTTATAGCACCGCAGCAGCTGTTGATTCTGACACGCATGACTGCAAGCAAAGAAATACGCCGCGGCATCGGTGGACGTGTCTGTAAATTGTTATGTTGACTGTTCAAATCTGCAAAATACATCTGGCACAGTGTTTTCCTGCGATTACCGACTGCATCGACGACTGAACTCACGACTGAACGTGAAGGGAGTCTGAGAAAACACGTATACATCCAGCGTACACACATTCGCACATGTATACAGTGTTGAGGCCTATATGGAGGGACCTTGTCATCTTAATGAACGCATGAAAGGTCACGTGTACAGACGGTACACACAGTACAGACACACACTTATTTGTGTGACCCGTCTGCTCTATTTGCTTTGTTTTGTCACAGCTGGGTTGTGTTAGAAGTGACAGGGGCCAGACATGACCTCTTTAAAGTGACAAGACGAGGACGGGCTGTAAATAGAGATTTCTTGTGTGTGTGTTTGTGTGTGTGTCTGCTAAAATATGTGTTTGTGTCGAGACGCATTTTGGATTTTGCGCTTTGTATTTTTAAGCGAAGACAAACCAAATAAAAGACAATGTGGTTTAGAAAAGCGATCTGTTGTGGGTTTAGGGAGGATTAGGACGAGTGAGTGTGATGTGAACAAATATGAGGCTTATAAACATAAAGTGTGTGTGTGTGTGTGCTCAGAATGGTGAAATCTGCCTTAAATGTTTGATCAAATTGATCATCTGAAGAGCAGGGTTTGTATTTCCATATCAGACAATGCAGACACAAACAATCCAAATGATCTAGCAAGCATACACACATCTCAACAGCTTCACCACACACACATACACACACCTCTCAGATATCTCATTCTGCAGCTGCACCCACTCTATCAGCCTTGAGAGTTTACACGGATTACGTATGTCAGCGCACTAGCCCCGCCCGTCTACACGCTTTCTCTCAGACTCAGACAAACACACACACACACACTTGACACACACTTGACACACACACACACACACACACACTTGACACACACACACACACACACACACACACACACACACACACACACACACACACACACACACATAGAGAGGTGCTGTTAAAAGCTGGATTAAGTGTCTGGAAAGGAGCAGTGTGTCCTGGAAGTGTCGTCAAGGTGCTGTCAGACATCACTCTTCTGTTTGCTTCTCCTCTCCTCTACTCTGTCAGAGCTTTGTTGATGGACACAGACACACTGTCCAGTTAATCAATGGTCACGAACTGCTCTTCGTTTTGATTGGTCCTTTACATCCATAACGTGCTAACATGCCTAGATCTGCTTCCATTCACTCTTTAACGGACACGCCCAACTAGTATGAGACTGGACTGGGCCGCGACCTGTAGGTGGTAGGTCAGGTGTCCCCTCAGATTTCCAGGAGAGCCTAATATGCCACAGCCTAAAAAAAAAGGTTTTCACTCAGTGTGCATACACAGCAGTGCTGCAGTTAAGGAGAGTAAAATTTAATAAATACATTTTGCCTATTCAAGCTCTGCAGGGTTTAAAAACAGACTGAATGAAAATGTCTTCATTAAATGATTAGCTTGACTTAATTTCACCGTGTTGAAGTGAAATCATTAATTCCTTCTAAACTATATCTTACTACTATAACAGAATGTACTATAGAATGATAGTGTTAACATATTCAGCCAATATAGGATTAACTATGCGACAGGTTTAGTCTGCATGGCGTCTCTCGTCACACAGGTGAATGAAACTCAATGCCGCTTTGGTGTTTATTGATTAAAAAACAAACATCGGTTTTGCATTTATTCCAACGAGACAAAGGAACAGTGACCGCAGAGAAGTGCTTGGCAGTGCACATGCATGAGAGTGAGGGGAGGAGGAGAAAGTATGGAGGAGAAGGAGGAGATGAACTTAAAGCTGCCTCAGAGCGGTGCAGACACAGTAAATCATTACCACCATAAACCACAGAGCCAATAAAAAGCACAGCCTCGCCCCACTATCAGAACCAGAGGGAGAGGAGGAGGAGGCAGGGAAACAGATTCTCCCCATCTGGATTCATTACGGGAGAAAAAATAACTTCCTTTGCAAATACACATGGAAACACACAAACACACACATACACACACACACGGTGCAGCTATGTAATCACAATCAAGAAAGGCTCGAACATTTCAAAGACAAACATGTTTTTCCTGTGGTCTAATAAAATTAAAAGTCGATGCCTCAGATGCCGGGCTGGCCCTGGAGCTGCCTGGCAATTAGAGAGCAGTAAAAATGGGAAATGAGAAAGGGAGTGAAGGGAACGAGGGAGCGAGCAAGGGAGCGAAAGAGGGAGGGAGGGAGGTAGGGGAGCAGGGTTTGATGGAGGGAGAGGGATGTGCAGAATTACTAGATTGGGACCATGTGAAGTTCCCGAGGCAAAACGATGCATGGGTGAAGGACTGGCGAGGAAGAGCGAGGGCGCCAAACCGGGGGGGGGGGGGGCAGCGGGGGAAAAAGGTTTATGGAGCTTAAAATCCAACACGTCGACTACTGGAGAAACAAAGCGGAACGCTGAGGGAGAAACCAACCGCTTGTTATCCTTAACCCACCAGCCCAGACTCAGCCAGAATCCAGCAGAAACGTGTGTGTGAATCTTAAATGAATGTTTGCGGGGGGAGAGGGAGGGGGCGGAGTGTTGACGTCCTCACCTGCACCGGAGAGACTTTAAACATGTGACCCAGAAGAGGTCTTTGTTTTTCTTTGTTTTGATGACATTGATATGTGATCCCAGAGATCATTAGTCAGGTTTGATTTGGCAGCGTGCTCTGCCTCTGCTCAGCCGTGGAGACGCTCATGTTAACCATCCAGTTTGTCCTCTTATTTATTCTGGAAACGAGCGTCGTTAGTTTTGCTTTGGAGGATCTTTTTTTTCTTTCTTTCTTCCCATGAAACACCTACCAGACGCTCACTCACATGTTACTCCAATGCGTCTCCTAGTAGCAAAACAAGACTATTTATTCATGTTTAAGGAAAAGTTTAATCTGTAAACAGAGACAGTGACATGGATGAATATTGAAGGAGTAATAAGGAGTGTTGAGGGAGGCGACAGGCTGGAGTTCACCACCATGTCTGTGTTTCATCAATGCAGACCACAGATTCAGTCTGCGAGAAGCACTGCTGACACACAGCTATGTCAATATGGCAGTCAGTATGAAATATTAAATGTGGCTCTGTGACGTTTTTTTTTTTTTAGAAAAAGGACAAATGAAGAAAAGAATAAATGATTGGATAAAGATTTAGCCTCGTGTATAGCGGTGTAATGAATCTGTTTGTGTGTGTGTGTGTGTGTCTGTTTATGTCGTCCCCTTCCACTCACCCACCAACCCCGGGCCGCAGCCTTTAATGCGGCCCCACTGGGCAGCAAACTGAATTAGGCTAACAGGAACCATAGACAATTGCCAGGATGCAACACTGAACTGAACTTCCACTGAACCTCAATATAAAGAACTCACTTTCTCTCTCTCTCTTTCTCCCTCTCTCTCTTTCTCTCTCTCTCAGCTCCCTCCCCGGTCACGGTGATCAGAAAGGAGAAGACGTCTAGAAACAGCGTCTCCCTGTCCTGGGTGCAGCCGGAGAGACCCAACGGCATCATCCTCGACTATGAGATCAAGTACTACGAGAAGGTCGGTACAACGGTGACACTCACATGTACACAAAGTGCCCTTGAGCAAGGCGCGTACCCTTTTAACCTGCGCCTCGTGGTTACATTGCCTTCCCTCACACGAGAACCCTGTAGTTCCTACGCGATTGAAAAGCCATGTTGCATTAATAACGTCATTTCGAAGTAACTTGATCGGATGTTTGCTCGAAGCCCCAATGTGTAATTTATTTGAACATTATACCGTACAAGTCCATGTATATTCACATATAAGCACAGAGATTAAAAATAAACCTTTTGTTTTCATCGGGATGAAAATATCGGCCTTGTTTTACAGCAGAGTCCCGTTCCAAGAGGCAGGTTTGATTTAGAACTTTACTGTACAAAAACCCCGGATCTGGAACAGGGACTGGACTGGAATCATGTGTTCCAGGTTTTTACTCAGCACCGGTTTTCCAGATAAAGCTGCAGAACATTTGTCAGATGGTTAGAGTTATGGTTGAAATGCCAATTAATGTCTATAATGTAATGTCAAACATGTACCTCACACAACATAACAGGACATGTTAGCCTCAACTTCATCATTGCTGTTTTACTTTTACAACAGTATCGTGCTTTTATTTTGGCGGGCGTGTTTAAAACTGCACTGTTACTGAATATTAAGAAGAACATATGAAGCTTGATTGTGAGATAAGATTGTAGACAAAGTGTTCCAGGCGGTCTTGCAGTTTTTGATCTTTTCGTATTTCTCGAAAATGAATGGACGAAGCTCTCCACACACACACACACACACACACACACACACACACACACACACACAGCGGCACGTAGCTTTCCACAGATTACCTCCTCTCCATCTTCTCGCATACTTTCCACCACTTATACATCTTTGTGCGCCACCCTGGGACTCGGCCAATTTTTCGCCCAGACTCAAACTCGTACGTGAATATGCAAATGCACATCAAAAATGGATGACTCTGAGACTAAATGAATTATTAATGGACATTTTCGTCTAAAGTTGTTAACGTAAAAAAAAGTCCCCTCTGCTAATGTCGGATGTGTTGTTTGCTCTGTGTGCGTTAACGACTCGCTGAGTGCTATCAGGGCTTTCTGCGCTGAAGAAAATGGCGTGGAATGGTCTTCGCCATTAACAAAACGAAATTGGCGTGTCTCCTCTTCTCCTTCCCTTTTTTGTTTTCCTTCTCTCCCTTCCTCCTCCTCCTCTCTCCTCTACTGTTTCTCCTCCGTCTTCTTCACTTTTTCCCCCATTTTTCATTCTTGCTTGTAATTCGTCTTCCTCCTCCTCCTCCTCTCCCCCATCCTTTATACCTCTCATCCCCTCTTTATCTCTCTTTCTATCGCCCGGGCCTGTCCTCTCTCCTCCTCTCCTTAATGGAGACGAGTTTTATGGGGGACACTAAATGTGTCTGTGGGGTCCCTCCGTGTCTCTGTGAGAGAAATTAGTGCAGAACGAATTACACTGGCTTTCAGCGCCGAAGCTGTGCCGCGGCTGACATTTGATGGTGAAATTAGCCGTGGACGCAAGTTTAATCACTACGGCAGATTCACTGTGCGTAAGTGTGTGTGTGTATGTGTGTGTGTGTGAGGCCGTGTCCCAGATCGCAGTTTGCTCGAATGCCAACATTGGCCCCTAATCTGTTGATTAGTAGGCAGACAGAAGCTCTCCTCTTCTGCTCCCTGCTCAGCCGTCCTTACCTAACGTGTGAAAACAAGGTTGGAAAACAGCAAGAGGAAGAGTTAATGACTCATACTGGGTCACAGCTCACTGGAGGTCTCATTGTCAAATATGGTGCTTTCATTTGCTCACACAGATCACAAACGCACACACACCCACCGAACGCCAATGCCTTTTTAGAGATATAAAAGAAAATGACGATCAACTACAGGGCCTTTGCTCTGTTCCGCATTAATCACAGTGTCTTTCAATAATTACTGGAGACACTTGGACACACACACACACACGTACACATTCCTACATACATACCCATGGATCGGCCCCAGCAGCTTTACAAAATCCAGGATTTCCTGTCCCATACAAAGGGTTCCTCCATGCAGAAGAGTGAGCTGGGACATCCAGGAGAGACCCTCATCACAGACGGGAGCTTGATCCAGGACGGAGGCCTCGTCATGAGGCAGGCAGGGCCACGCCGAGGGCCTCTGGCTTAGGAAGATTGAAAGACATGCGAGGGAAAATAGTTGGAGAGCAAATTCCCCAACACCAAGACCACACTGTGACTCACTTCAGACAGAAAGAGGCTTTTACACATAATTGCTCGCACGCACATAAACAGGATGAGGCAAGAAAGCACAAAAACAGAGCTTCTCACAGGAAGATGTTCAGATCTTCATCGTCAGACCCAAATTCGGCTCCTGCGTGTTTGTAGTGTTCTCTGTCTGTATTTACACAGCGTGGAAACAAAGCCAAACACAGAGTACATTATCATGTAACCCAAGAGCAATCTGTTGACCGCTTTAACTTTTCTGAGTGCGCAAAAAGGTACATGTAGTCAACAAATGGCAGCTTTTCACAGTGCCGGATGCTTCATCATAGACGTGGAGCATCGCACGCATTTCCTGGTGTGGTTTTGAACGTTTAAGTCTGTTTTATTGAAGAATTGGTTCAAAGAAATGTCAAAGAGGGACAGAAACACTGAGATCTGGGCCGCTTTTTAAATTAATGAAATGTGATTAAGTCAATCATTGGTGAGACTTCCTGTTGTGTGCTATGACATGAATAGATGAGAGCGTTTTTACTATCTGGTCAAGTATGTTGCCTATATATGGAACATTTCTTTTTTTTGGGGAATGTTTGGTGATATTGTTGGGAATTCCCAAAGCCACAGCTTCCCAGAGGGAGCGAGGCATTTCATCTTCGGGAATCCCAGACTGGTGTATGATCTGACTGTCGCTTCACCCAGCTTAAAGGGTGCCACGCCGAACGATAAGGCATTTTCAAGAGCACTTTGGGGAAATAGAATTTGTGGGAATACACTTTGCTGATTGTTTTTGCATGTTTTATCACTGCAATCTAAAGGGGAGAGAGCTTCAAATCCATTTTAATTTGGCCTGTTTATTTAGTCTTAGATGGAAGGAATGCTGGCTGAAACACCATATTTACACGACTTCTGCAGTACATCTCCTGTTTGTGTGTGCGTGCGTGCGTGCGTGCGTGCGTGTGTGTGCGTGTGTGTTTTATACAAGCCATAATCTGCTACAGCTTTGTTTAGATTGTCAAAGCAGAACGCAGCACAGAGGCCGTATTTAATTCGAGCAGTGTACCGGTTTGACACACATACACACACTCACGCGCGCACACACGCTCACACGCACACACAGTGGACAGTTCACAATCACATGCCCTGTCAGGCTTCAGGACGCATAGAACAGAGTGGGCTGAAATCTCTGTCACACTCTTTCATGCACATACGCCCATATGCACACACACGCACACACACATTCATCCTCGCAGCACCCACCTGTGTGCCGTTTTGTGAGCTCTCGTGCTGTCCTGAGCCCTCAGAGGCGTTCCGGTGGTGAGCTGTGTGTAGATTTATGGTTGTGATGACGAGTCGTCCCGGTGCAGCCCGCCTGTATCAGTTTCCTCCTCACACATTCCAGGTTAAAAAGCTTTGTGCTCCATAAAACTCGTATCCACTCCATTAATGGGAATGAAGTTCCTTTCGGATGCCGTGTGTGTGTGTTTGTGTAACAGTGTGTGCTGCTCTCCCTGATAATCAGCAGGTCTGCACAGCTTTAGCCTAAGTTAGGACATGGCTCAGTTTTGAAGGATTTTTATGGATTTGACGTCATTAAACGTCGAGAGCTCATTCCTAAGACTGTTGAAGTTGTTGCTCAATGAAAAATATTCAAATTTAAACTCCCAACACAGACTTGAAATGGAAAAGATCAAATTTAAGGAAACTTTAGTACAGAAACACTCATATTTTGATGAAAAGGATCATTTATCTTTCTGTTGCCGTCTTATCTTTTCCCCTTTATTCTTCATCTTTCCACATCTGGAAACAATGGGATGAATGCGGCGCTGCTGTGTAAATCCTCCTGTTGTTTTATCAGGGAACATCAGTACAAGTCATAAAATGTAAAGGCCATCATTCATCAGATTGGAAAGCTGGCAGTTAAACTGTCTGACAATGTGTGTGTGTGTGTCTGCGTGTCTGTGTGTGTGTGTGTATGCATGCAAATCAGAACAGTTGTGTGTTTTCCAGATTAAATGTAAGATTTACCTTGATGTTTCCAAGAGATTGGGTTGCTTTGAATCCACACACACACACACACACACACAAGAACCTACGCAAAATCTCACAATGCCTTTTCTTCCTTCCTCCTCTTCCTCTCTCCCCCTGCTCTGCTCTGTCTCACAGGAGGAGCAGGAGACCAGCTACACGGTGCTCCGCGCCCGGGGTTGTAACGTGACTCTGAACGGCCTGAAGGCCAACGCCGCCTACCTGCTGCAGATCCGAGCTCGCACCGCCGCCGGATACGGAGCCGGCAGCCCCATCTTCCAGTTTGAGACCAGCCCGGACTGTAAGCTCATTAACACACTCACAATTATAACGTATATATTAAAAGTTGGGGGTTTTACTTTTGTTACCATCATATCCATCTGCCTAAAGTCCCTAAATTAATTGAAATACACATTGAATACTTGTTTTTTGAAAGTTAAACCTACAAATAACATTCAAACACCAAACTGTTCACAATATCCACAACATTATTGCTATGTTTACTTTACTTTAAGTGTTTCTGAAATATTCAGTATTTTCCTGCTGAAAGATCCCATTAAACCCCATTCAAATGTCTTCAAATTTCATAAAGCCATTTGTTCTTCATGTGGTTTTCAGTCATCGTCTGCCTTCAGACTGACTCAGCTTTTTGTCTCTGCTTAATTGGCTGCACCTTTTGTTAATAAACAAAGGGCAGCTTTGAATGATTAGGGCTTTAGCTGTCAATCAAACTGCTTGTAACTTCTTCATTCATTCAGCTAAAGCTTTCAATCTTTCAGACCAAGGTTCTTCAGGAAATGCTTTTTTTACTTTAAATTAAATTGTGATCTTTTCTGACTCTTTTCCGAGTTTTTTAAAAGTGCATTTAACGCAACATAAATGTGTTTATTATTCCTTTGAATGATTCAGCAAAATGAATGCTGTGTTGTTGTGTGTCGCCCTCTCAGCAGCCTTCTCCATCTCCAGTGAGAGCAGCCAGGTGGTCCTGATCGCCATCTCCTCTGCCGTGGCCATCATCCTGCTCACCGTGCTGCTCTACGTCCTGATTGGCAGGTCAGTCCACCAATCGCGCGGCCAGATTATCAGTGTGTCGCAACCATCCTTTTTCTCCCCCTTCTCATTGGTTAGGACGTCTTCTCCCTATGTGTGTGAGAGTAGGTGTGTGTTTGCATGTGTTTAACAAAAATGTGTGTGTGTGTCTGTGCTTATGTGTGTAAGTGTGTGTATGTGTGTGTGTGTGTGGTTGATGCTGGCAGACACTGCATCACAGAGTCCAAATCCATGGTTCATTATAAGATTTACTGATCCTCTCTTGGCTTATAAAAGCAGGAATCACACACACGCACATACGCACACACACAGTCTTACAGGGAGATGTGGCAGTGTTTGTGACCTTCCTCTGTTTGGATTGGCAGGTTTTGTTGCCGCAGTAAATCCAAACATCCAGACGAGAAAAGACTCCAGTTTGGCAACGGTCACTGTAAGTACTGTACCCTGTCATCGTCCCCCATCCCCCCTTCCTGTCCTCTCTGTCCTCTCTGTCCTCTCTCAGGTCTCTGCACAGCTACCTGAGGGGAGCGACGCAAGCTCCTTCTAATTGCGTTTTCACACCTACAGTAGTCGGTGGAGGGAAGTTTTTTTTCTTTCATCCCGCGCCCGAAGTGGTTTCCCCTCCGCCTCGGTTCATTTGGTCATATGAGAAGACGGTAATCGGAGCGAGACCATGTTGAGAGGAGGTTTCTCGCTCCATTTCCAAACCAATCCTGGAGGCTGCGTCTAGTATAAGAGAGAAGGAGAGAGAGAGAGAGAGAGAGGCGGGACCGGGCCTGTGTTTACGGCCAGATACAGGAAACGTTGTGCAATGCAGGTTCAGCAAGCTCTGATTATGGCTTTGAGATGACGCTCACACACACTGGCCGTGAAAGAACTTTTACTCTCAACTCATCCACTGATGTGTGTCGAAAGAAAAAAGGGCAGCAGGAGCTAAACAACACTTTTCTCCTTTTATTTAAATCAATCTTAATGCTTTTTCATTTAGTTATTGGTATTTTGTGTTGTTCTGGACGTGTTGTGGCTTTTATGTCAACGCTTCTGCCAATCTGCCATTTTCACAGCCTTAAAATCTGCTTCCTGTTCCTGCAGTGCGCCTGCCAGGCATCAGAACCTACGTGGACCCCCACACGTACGAGGACCCCAGCCAGGCCGTCCACGAGTTCGCCAAAGAGCTGGACGCCTCCTGCATCGCCATCGATAAAGTGGTGGGAGCAGGTGAGAGGAGACACACAACAAATCAGTCTACAGCCCCCTTCGCCATCCTTCCTTCACTCCTTCCTTCCTTCATACTTTGTGTCTTTACAGAACAAATAAGATTCATTATAAATCTGAATAATTTCAACACTTTTTTGGCTAATTTATGTTCAATTCCAACTCAAAGATAGAAACCTGAAGGAGTAAGAAAGCAGAGAGAGAAACTGAGCGACTCCTCTCCTTCCCCGCTTTTGTTTCCTTTGACAGTATCTTCCTTTGTCCTCCCTTCATCCTTCTCGCTCTCTCCATCATCTCTCCCTCAGCCCTCTCTCTCTCCCCCTCCCCTCTGCTCCTCGCCTCCGGAGCAGACGGGAGGGTAACGCGTTGTGATTCACGGCGGGAAAAAAATAGCGCCGACAGAACGGATGAAGACGAGCGAAGCAGCAGCAGGTTCGCTCTCTCCGCAGTCCCGGCAGTTCTTCCTCGCTGTAAAGCTGTCAGACTCCAGCCCCCAGGATCTAGTACCTTTAACTCCGCGGCGCCTCTGCACTGCTCCTCTCGCTGTGCACGGCAGAGACAAAGGGTATTAATCTTCTAACAGGTGGAGTAATGTATCGGGGCGGATATTGTTTTTTAATTAAAGAGCCTGATACGGTCAAATCAGTGTCCTCCCCTGAAATGAAGGAGCGCAGATTCATTTGTCCAATTTATGAGGCTCACGCCGGAGAAACATGAATGGATTTGCCTCTAATGAGACGTTCTGCTGGGATTCTCCCTACTCGTGAACGTAAATCTCCCCAATTGAGTTCACGCTGAAGACGGATGCGCGGCCGACCAGAGCGTGATGGTGTTAATGTGTAGATCTCAGAGCGCAGAGAGAGAGAGAGAGAGAGAGAGAGAGAGAGAGAGAGAGAGAGAGGGAGAGAGAGGGAGAGAGATTTATTCTGTCTGCTCCTCTACGGCAGCACAGCACTTAATGCAGGTTGTCTACAAGTCATATTCTCCGGAACGCTGCCATGAGGTCACAATCAGGAAGGGGAGTGAGCTGGAAACACTGATGCATCCATCCATCCGTCCGTCCATCCATCCATCCATCCATCCGTCCGTCCATCCAACCATCCTTACATCCATCCTTACATCTATCAATTCATTATCAATCATCTATTCACCCATCATCCTTCATCCTTCATCCATCCTTACATTTATCTATCCATCCATTCATTATCCATCATCTATCCAGCTATCATCCATCCATCATCCATCCGTCCTTACATTCATCCATCCAACCATCCTTGTATGCAACTTCACATCCCTTCATCCTTGTATCATCCATCCATCCATCCATCCATCCATCCATCCATCCATCCTTTCATCGATCCATCCATTCATCTCCATCTCAGTTTATCACAGGGCTGACACACACACACACACACACTAAGTCATTCAAACCTGCGGCGATGTAGAGTTTCCTGTTTATCCTACCTGCGTGTGTTAACAATTAAATCTGGGTGGTGATCTGTGGCAGACAGATCCAGAGATGAATATCTGCTGAATCGTAGACAAGCGGGCGGAAAAAAACACTCAGGCCGAAACGCATCGCCTACTTCTCATCCATCTGCTCCGGATTACAGTCACGGGTTGGAGCAGCCGTTAAATTGCGTCTAATTTCTGTGGAGTGTGTCATGCTGTGATCTAGGACCACTGTTTTGGATCACGGTTGACTCACCATTGTCAATTTTCCATCCCATTTTCCCGTCACTTGCCCGAGTTCAGATTTCCCTCTCTTGGCCACGTTCTCCGGCTCCTCCCGGGGGTCCCAAACATCCGTGCCAGATGGGGCTACACGGTATAATCTCCCGTGTATTCTGTGGTCTCCTCCCAGCCGGACAGTCCTTTATTTGTAGCGCGTTACTCAAGTAAACAAATGAATGAAGTGGAGCGTCGGCCGCGGCGTAACCTAAAACCGAAGCCGTGACATAAACGTCTCTGGAGGACATCGTACCAGCCGTCCGTGTGATTCATCTAAAGCTGGATAAGCACAGCAGACCATCTACAACATCTCCACTCCTCTGCCTCAATCCCCATTTGTCTTCATTAAGCACGTTAGCCAGACTTTGATCTTCTTGCCAATCGGTGATTGCGTGTTAAAAGACAGAACACATGTCCCCCCGCTCTGTTTCCACGGGTCAGACTCGGAAGACATCAAAGAAGCGCACGTTGCAGGGACTCCAGCGAGCGTCCCTAATCAAGCCTTATTAGACAAAGATCGTGTGTGTGTGTAAGAGAGAGAGAGTGGCCACATGAATAGAGGTGCTTCGGCCCCCGCTCGCCCGTCCACCGGTGAAGGCCAGCGGAGGCGAGCAGCGGCGGGGAAAGAACAGACACACTGCTGCTGCTGCTGCTGGTATTTAGACAGGTTGTAATTATTCCGGCTTAAGTTTTTCCAGACCGCATTGCTTCAAGTCCACGTTGTTGACCCGTGCTCTCTGATCCGGAGCTGCTGTGGGAAATGATCAGAGTGGACGGAGAGAGAGAGAGAGAAAGAAAGAGAGAGAGAGACCTACCTACACATGTCCCGGCGCTGACATCACCTCGCCTGAGCTCAATATGCATAGATACATTACGGAGATTCGCACAGGCTTGCAAAGATACACACACTCCACTCATCTTCTCCTCTCCGTCCAAGTCCCTGTCACCAACTGTAACATGGCTGACTGACTTTGAAGTGGACAGAGTGAATAGAAAGTCTACAGTATCTATACACACACACACAAACACACACACATCTCCTCACTGGTAAGGAATGATAATTGGTCTTCCTCAGGGTATATGTTGAGTCAAAGTTTAAATATGACACAGAAAGAAAGGTGAAAGTTCGCAGTCTGCTCAGTTTGGAATTATTATCTGGACTCGGGATCGATTATTAACACACACATGGTTTCATTAGTGTTGGATTGTGTCAACATCAGATTGGGGAACTCTCCTCCCTCCTCTCCAAAACCAATAATTGCTTTCGTTTGATGAATGGCTGCCGATCCAGAGCGAGACACGCAGGCGTTTTGTGTTTCTGCCGCGTCGTATGGCGTCGCCAGTTTGACCAACGCGTCTCAGAGATCATTTGTCAGCGCGTTGACTATTGAGGCATATTTATTTTCCATCGGTGAAGGTTTGGATTTCTCCCCGTCTGTTCAGGCACGCTGGTTTAATGCAGAAAGCAGATGTTCTCCTGTATTTACTCCAAACAAACCACCGTCACTGCGTCTGCTGCTGCGTCTGCTGCTGCGTCTGCTGCTGCTTCTGCTGCGTCTGCGTCTGCTGCTTGTCAGACGCAGCAAATGTGAAGTTGTTTCTAAGAAAAATGTTGCCGATTAGTTGCAGATTCTTCCTTCATTCAATTCATCTTCGGTAATTCTCTACAAATGAAGTCGAGCCTTTGTTGAACCACAATGGAAGAAAGAAACAGTTTGATGTCTAAACCTCGTCGATTCACACATGCGGTCCGTTTGTCAGGTTAGCAGTGATCGATGAGGAGAGGTGTTTCAGCATATTAGGGAATATAAGCATTTAATTGTGAATCATTTGCATGCACAATATGAAAAATAAGTTTTTGATTAATGAGCCAGAGATCTTAAAATGAAACTTTGATCCATTAAAGTGTTTACTTTTTTGAACTTGAATCGACGATGAGTTTTGCTTTTTTTTCCTTCAGTCTGTAGGCAAATTTGGAAGGTTTGTTTTTGATTTTATGGTGTAACTTATGAGCCTTTAAGTGTTGTTGGCTGGAGGTGATTTTATTTTATTTTATTTCATTTTATTGCAGTATTGATGAGTTATGTGTTGCTATAGATGAGGTTCATTTTGTGTTTATTATTTTATGGCATGACTAATGAGTTTATTTTATTTTGCAACTTATGGGTTTTTATGTGTTGTTTTTTTATTCTGTAGGTGAGTTCGGGGAGGTGTGCAGCGGCCGCCTGAAGCTGCCCAGCAAGAAGGAGATCTGTGTGGCCATAAAGACTCTGAAGGGCGGATACACAGACAAACAGAGGCGGGACTTCCTGGCGGAGGCGTCCATCATGGGACAGTTTGACCACCCCAACATAATCAGACTGGAGGGGGTGGTAACACGCAGTAAGCACTCACACACACCACTCAGCAAACACACATTCAAGAGGAAACTCACTCTCTGCTGTTCAAAGTTTGTGCATGGGGTCATATTATTGTGAATATAAGGATTTGTATAAAAGTAATTGAAAAAATGAAGATATGAAACCAAAAAAAACAAGAGGAAACTTTTAAAAATGTAATTAAGGACTCCCATCCAAAGTTTTCTTAAAGCATTAATTAGAATACATTTACTAATATCAATTATGTCCTGATGAGAGCTGGAGTTTATTTGAACAAACAGAAGAAAAAACACACACATTTCCATTGGCGTTCCATCACCGTTTGCGTCTCCCCTGAGAGTCTTTTTACTGATTCCAGATCTGAGCTTGTCTTTGACGAATGGCTCCACGGTGCGTCGCCTCCGCTGCGAAACCGCTCAGGACTTCCTTTTCTTTTTTATGGAGTGTCTGTGGTGTAAATCTGTGCAGATCAATGAGCTCTGATCAAAGAGTGTGTCCAAAGCAGGGCGTAAATCTATAAATCCATATCTGTGCCGCCGGGGCTCTTTATAAGAATATCATTAGCACGGCCAAGGAGTCTTTTAAAAGGAGCGCGAGTGCCGAAACAGCAAAATAATGAGTCTGAACTTTGTCGCTGAGAAGTGAGTTTGGGCGCCGACGTCTCCCTGCGGCACCGCGCTCGTTAAGCCGCTCTGCCACCATCGCTGATTCTAAAGACCGGGAGAAAAAAGAAGGAGAAGTTCCCATCACTTCACTTTCGCTTCCTCTCTTTCTTTTTTTTCCCTCTGTTTTTCTCCATCTCACCGCTTAAGGTGGAACCTCAGAGCTCCGTCTCTCCTGCTTCCTCTGTTTTAATTCAGAGACTTTAATTCAGAGACTTGCGGGCACGGCTGAATGATAACTGGACTAAAACTACTAAATGATTTGACAAAACGTAAGGTGCAGTAAAAGAAAATGAACCCCGTCTCACCCCTGATACGATCATGTAGACTTCTGTGTCACCAGTTTGGATTCCCAGTCTAGATTTCTACCTCCATCTGTATTTTCCTGTTTAATTTCAGCTCATTTCACATTTTTGCAGCTGCCGACAAATTTGTGGCAAAAGCACAAAATACATAATAAGGGACTATAACTGATTACACACATGAGGAAACACACTCACGCACACTTTGTTACAAACTGCTTCTCACTCAGACTTTCACACAGTGTGTTTATGTTGATCCCTCATCAAACTGGAGCTCTGTTAGTCTAAGACATCCACTCATAATAACCCACCGCTGATAAATGCTGCAATTACACAGGGCCCAGCTTTCATTCGCTAATATGAGGGGGGAAACCCGGTGTGTGTGTGTGTGTGTGTGTGTGTGTGTGTGTGTGTGTGTGTGTGTGTGTGTGTGTGTGTGTGTGTGTGTGTGTGTGTGTGTGTGTGTGTGTGTGTGTGTGTGTGTGTGTGTGTGTGTGTGTGTGTGTGTGTGTGTGTGTGTGTGTGGATACCCTGAACACTTGAGTGTGTGAGTCAGTCAGAGTAGCATGAGTGCAGGGCATAGTTTGAAGAGGTCCATTGCATACTGTATGTTGAAACACACACACACACAGGGGCGCACACACACACACTGCTATAGGGTGATTTATTAAGCTGCTCCTGTTAATTCTTAATAATCCTGAGACTTTCACACCCCATTTACCTTGCTGCTGCTTTTGGCTGAATCACCCGCTGCATATTTGCACGCACACACACACACACACACACACACACACACACACACACTCACACTCACAGTCACACGTACAACAAAAGGGCTCTGGGCCTTATCTCTCCTGCCAAAGCTGCAAATGGAGAGAGGAGAAGGAAGGAAAGTGAGCGGGTAGGGGACAGGAGTGTGTGTGTGTGTGTGTGTGTGTGTGTGTGTGTGTGTGTGTGTGTGTGTGTGTGTGTGTGTTCCTGTCCTGCCCGCCGTAGTAAACGGGGCGATCCATCACAGCCTCTTAGGGCGGAGTGTGTGTGACCGTATCTGTGACTGTGTGTTTAGATTAAGATCGCTCCTTAATTGTGAGAAAAGTGCTACGGCCGAGTGAATCCGTGCTCCGCTTCCAGACTTCAATCTGGCTAATTGCAGCATCAGAAGAACATCACGGCGTTCACAAGGAAAGAAAAGTCTGTGAAGTTTATAAGTCACGGCACGTTGTTATTATCCAGGATTTTTCAGTTTATTAAATCCTCCTCTCTGCTCGGCCTTTTGTCAGCCGGGGGAAAGAGTCTTTGTCTCTCCAGATGTGGGGAGGGTTCCCATTAATGCACGCGAGAAGGATAGAAGGGAAGGGAAAAGGTAGAGAGGAGGGAGGGAGGGAGGATACGTACATGAATCAAAGTAAATCAAAGAAGAAGAAGAGGAGGAAGAGGAAGCAAGGCTGGTCAGGAGGGCGGCGGAACGAAACCATGTGGGACACGAGGAAATCATAACGCCGACCCGCCGGTCCGTTTTTTAACACTAGCTTTAAAGGTTTCACAAAGGGGTTTCTCTCTCTCTCTCTCTCTCTCTCTCTCTCTCTTTCTCTCTTTCTCTCTTTCTCTCTCTCTCTAACCCTCTCTCTCTCTCGCCCCGTAATAAACCTGAGCGGTGATCAGGTGCAGATGATCGCGGGCAGGCCGGGATTTACAGCTTGATCCTCCATGGGAATAAAGATGTCACATACTGACAGCTGACCTGCCAGGACCCTTAAAGTATAACTGGGATCATTTCATTCTGCTCCGAGTGTGTGTGTCTGTGCGTGTGTGTGTGTACTGTACCTGCTTTAAGTCAAAGTTACAAACCTCCCAGAAAACATAAAGAGACTCCCTGCACTATTTTCAGAGCATAAATCCGGGAAAAATATGATGGCGGGTGTGGCAGCTGTTGTTGTTTGGTGGAGTTCATTCGCTGCTGTTACACACTCTTACACACTCTTACACACTGTTTTACATCATCTGCTTTGTGTACGATGTGAATATAGATTTAAACACATGCATTTTCCCATCACCTCCTTCTGTCACAGGTAAACCCGTCATGATTGTCACAGAGTACATGGAGAACGGATCACTGGACAGCTTCTTGAGGGTAAGCAGACACACACACACACTCTCATACACACACACACACACACACACACACACACACACACACACACACACACACACACACACACACACACACACACACACACACACACACACACACACAATCTGACAGTGTGCCATGAAGGCTGTATTCAGACATCAAACTTCAGGTCTGCTTACGTTACAGCACATATGTTCACATAACTAAACTGACAGTCGCATCTGCTGGCTTCTGATTGTTTACCTCCAACGTCTCCGTGGGGAACAACATGGATTCTAAGGAAACATTCAGGTAGAACGACAACGTGTGACTGCGGGTTATTTTTCCAGGACAAACAGCTGTGGCGCGTTTTTGTTAAAAGTCTTCGCTTTGTTACTTTCCACAAAATGATCCCGTCCTACTGGGAAGGATTTGGAAGGATTCAGCAGATCGCCTGAGTCTGCGTCCGCACGGCTCACTGGATGATGTTTGCTTTTAATCCCCTGCGCTCGTCTAGCCAGGAGAGACTTAAACCCGCAGCCGCGCCCCTTCTCTGCGTCTTGTAACGAGAGCCTGACCCGCCTCGGTGAAATTAGCCAAAGCACAGCATCCCCAAACCCACAAACAGGACAGAACAGATTAAACGGACGCGGGTTCTGGCACGGAGGCATCTGCGTCTGCTCAGCGTCCACACACATCCACCGGGAGGGAAGCTGTTGTTTCCTGCTATTTTCTCCGAGGCCTGCACTTCATCACTGCAGACGTGTCATATGGGCATAAAAAAAACACACACACGCACACACGCGCACAAGCACACACACGCATGCAAATCCACAGCCCGTGCATTGTAGCCTATGTTCCATGTTCTGGGTCTGGGAGCTTTGAGGCGACTAAACCAGGTGGTCTGGACTGTAATTGCCTCATTGAAGGAGGCCTGGTTGGTTTTCAAAAGGAAAACACACTCGTCTTACCAAAAAAGTGGTCTGTCACACACTGCATGATAGCGGCTATGGATGGAAAGACAAACACGCGCACGCACACACAGACACTGTTCTCACTCATACTAAATGGAGTGTGTTGCAAACCCCAAACCATATACGGTGTCGTATGTCCCTGTAATTTAATTCCATATTGCAGGCATCCTATACTGCATGGACACACACACACACACACACACACACACACACACACACACACACACACACACACACACACACACACACACACACACACACACACACACACACACACACACACACACACACACACACACACACACACACACACAGACACACACACACACACACACACACACACACACACACACAGACAGACACACAAACCTGTGCAAACCATCTGGCTTTGCAATACAAAAAGAAATTTAAAGTCATCCCCAGTGAACATAGGCCACTAATTCCCTACAATTTCATGGAGAGGAGTGTTTAAATATTGCAAATATTAAGTAATCAGTCATCCATGCTATACAATTCTCAGCCAATAATTCTATGACCGAACTGCAACTGATCTTTGATCATACTGAGTGCACTGATATTTAACAGAGAAAAGACACTTAAAGTTCTGCTCTTATTTTCCATACGTTAGCGTTTGTGATTTCACAGATGAGCTGCAGAATATCAGAGGTGGATTTTAAAGGTTAATGAAAATGGTTCATTCTGTGTACTGAAAGGTCACGATCCGCGCCGCACGTTTCCGTTTGTCACGCGTGTGCATGACCGGCTTCTCCTCTCCTCTCTTCTCCTTTCCCCTTGTCAGAAACACGACGCCCAGTTCACGGGCATCCAGCTGGTGGGGATGCTGCGCGGCATCGCCTCGGGCATGAAGTACCTGTCAGACATGGGCTACGTTCACAGGGACCTGGCTGCCCGGAACATCCTGGTCAACAGCAACCTGGTGTGCAAAGTGTCCGACTTCGGCCTGTCCAGAGTCCTGGAGGACGACCCGGAGGCTGCGTACACCACCAGAGTGAGCGCACACACACACTAACACACACATATGCAGAGAGGGTTTTTAGGTCACTTGGTCACCTCTATTATGAATTTATAGCTTTTTTGCAAGGTTGAGTGATATTCCTTGGGAGCACTTATTGGTTATTTTTAACGTTTGGAGTCCCAGCACTGGCTGTAGCATCGTGTACATACAGGGCGAGACAGAGGGCTGAAAGAGACATTAAGGAGGCCGGTGAGACGTACTGTATGTCAAACTGGACAAATCACCTACTTACAACGCTGTCCTGAGTCATCAATTGTAGTTTGAACATTTATACATGTGATTTCAATGACCTCACCAATGCTAACAACGGTGTGAAGTGACCCAATGAGTCACAGGACGTCCTATTGTCCACTTTACAGAAAATGCTCCCCAATAAAATGTCCTCAACCTCTTTTTACTGGAGAACTTCAAAAGGTCCTGTCCAAAATGCATTCATATAAAAAAACAGCATCTACACACATGGACACACACACACACCGTCTCCCTGGTCTGTTCGCTCATCCACACACACACACACACACACACACACACACACACACACACACACACACACACACAGAGGTGATCTA
Source organism: Genypterus blacodes (assembly GCF_046128005.1). Classification (NCBI taxonomy): domain Eukaryota; kingdom Metazoa; phylum Chordata; class Actinopteri; order Ophidiiformes; family Ophidiidae; genus Genypterus; species Genypterus blacodes. The sequence continues at coordinate 1,287,627 of NW_027466921.1, forward strand.
AGCGCACACACACACACTGGCTCCCTGTCTCGTCCTCCGAGCAGCGGTGAAGGAAAAGGGGCACATAAATAAGTCAGAGTTGTGATTGGATGGACATAAATCCACGAGACAGAAATGAAACACACACACACACCGGCTGGAGGTCGTGAGGAGAACCTGTGCGCTGAGATATATTACAGTGACGACAGGGTGTGTGTGTGTGGGGAAAAGTCACGTGTCCAGTTTTGTATCCGTCCACTTAAAGTAGCAAGAATCCAACAGTTTCATGTTATTTGAACGACACAACGGCACTAAAATGCAACAGAAAAAAGGGATTAAAGTGAAAATTAAACCTTTATTACAATTACAACGTCAACGTAAAGATGGTGATGAATTTCAGCTCGTTGGTGACCTCACGCCTAACAAGCCGTTTCATCTCACCTCACACACACATCGAGAAACGGATCGCTGCAATTAAACACGCCATGCTCGGGGCTACGTGTGTGTGTGTGTGTGTGTGTGCTGTAGGCCATGCGTGCAGCCCCTTTAAACACAGTATAATTCGCTGGCCGAGAACTCTTTGTCAAATAAACAGTGAGCCTGCCGTTTGCCTTTCTCCCAGAAATACATAATCTAAAATAATAACCCGGAATAATAAACTGTGTCATGTTCCCGTAACTGACAATCATCCACGCATGCTAACACACCGTCCAGACCTGGACGATTTGAGTTTTGATTCAAATGTGTTTCCCTCCCTCCTCTTTATTCCTTAGTTATGAGATCGCTTCACCGGAATTCAAACACAAACAACACATTAACTGTACAATCTGCAATCTGTAATCCAGTCTGTGAAATGTGTATCCACTTCCTGTTTGAGCTTTAACCTGAATGTTTGCGTGTTGTCTTTATCAAATAATCCAATCTGACCGGTCAGGCCGTAATGTTTAATTGATGTAATGAGGTGGTTACATTCCCGTATTGAGTAACTGATTGATTGAGCGGTGAATCTCTCTCTCTCTCACTCTCTCAGGGAGGTAAGATTCCAATCCGGTGGACAGCGCCAGAGGCTATCGCTTACAGGAAGTTTACGTCAGCCAGCGATGCGTGGAGTTACGGCATCGTGCTGTGGGAAGTGATGTCATATGGCGAACGGCCATACTGGGAGATGTCCAATCAGGATGTGAGTGAGGTTGCACGATGTTGGGATAGAAGTGTCAAACATTAAGACTGGACATGTAGCAACAAAACAGCTGATGGTGTTTGACAGTTAAACACTCTTACTTACTGAACGCTCTCCTTATGCTCAAGTGTGTTTACATGCATGATCGTGTGATGGCATCAAATAAATCAAACATTCCACAAAGGTTCTTCCTAAAACCGGGAAGTCCTCCAGGAACATTCCAGCCCGACCACAGCCTGCATGAAGCTTCTCCTCATTCTCCTCCTGCTCCTCCTCCTCCTCTGTCCAGGTAATCAAGGCGGTAGATGAAGGATACCGTCTTCCTCCGCCAATGGATTGCCCCGCTACGCTCTACCAGCTGATGTTGGACTGCTGGCAGAAGGAGCGGAACAACAGGCCCAAGTTTGACCAGATCGTCAGCATCCTGGACAAGCTCATCCGCAACCCGGGCAGCCTGAAGATCACCGCCAGCACCACGTCCAGGTACCAAACCACCGCCACCATCACACCGCCGCCTCCAGCTGAGAGTTTGAATGCGCTGTTTATTTTTAAACTGGTTTCGACAACAAGTTTAACCTTAACATACATGAACCTTTACTCAGAACAACAGTTGGGCTATTTCCTGTTTTTTGTATTTGTTTTCCTTTATTGGCGTTTGTTCTTCCATCATTGTTGTGAGTCTAAATACTGCCGCAGCCTCCAGGGATCAATTCATGTTAAAATAATGGAATATTCGGAACAATGGATATTGGCGTAAAGCAAAGGGAAGCTTGGAAGGATTCACATTCTAAAACTAATGTCATTATTATTTCCTGTGTGGAAAATAGGCAAAATGATTTCAAGCGTCTGCTAGTTCGGCCTTTGATTGGCGCTCACCTGCCCGTCAGACGCCAGGCGGTCCCATTCTGGATCTAATTCTCACCACACCTCCCACACAATGCATTATGGGTCATTAAAGGTTAGAGCTCTTCCTGCTCTCTGGTGATCCCAATGCTCCCAGACGGTAACAACAGGAAACATTAAGGAAATTACGCCTCCTCTTTGCTCCTTCTTTTTGGCCATTTTTAACATCTTTGTTCCTCCGTTGGCCGGACCGCTGCATGCAATTTGAATTTTAAATAGATGTTCGACATCATCGTTCCAGTCCGTACAGTTTGTCCCTGACATATTCCTCACTGCTATTCCCATTTTTTAACTCTTGTGCCACCTCGTTGGGACCGCCATGCTTTAAACAAAGGTGTAGGAAGGAAGTAGAACAGCCCATGTAGAGCTGTGTGTGTGGGAGGGAGGGGGGGTGAGATGGGGGGGCTGTGGTGTTATAGAGACGTCAAAGCTCATAACATTGACTAATGATTTCTTAAGAAAGTGAAAATAGGTCCCTTGGAGTTTGCATGTAATTTTCCTGATTGGCTTTTAACACTGGGCGAGCTCAGACCGGCCGACAGAGGAGGGTGTGCTGATTTATGAGAAGTGTGTGTGTGTGTGTGTGTGTGTGTGTGTGTGTGTGTGTGTGTGTGTGTGGAGAGCAGCTGCACTCAGCTCCACACACCTCGTTTGTCTCTGGGCTGTCCTGGCTGGCTAATGGAACACGCTGCCTCCCCCCCCCTCAACCCCCCACAGCCCCCATCCACTCCACAGCCCCAGACCAAAGCCCGGGACCTGAGTGGTCTCTGGACATGAGCGGAGAGGAGCAGAGGTCAGGAGGTCACGGGTGTCCATCAGAGAGTAATTATAGGCCGAGAGGGCGTCTTTACAGAGGAGGAGGTGTTGCTTTTTGGATCAACCGGTTCAACGTGACCTAGGATGATCATTCGGTTGAAGACGCCATGATGATGGAAGCAGCGGCGGCTCTTTATGATCGTTCATCTCCGAGTTTCATGAGGAAGTCATAAACAGGCAGATAACAGGGCGACAGCAGCATGTAAACATTGTGCTGCGATGCTCTGAGAGACCCCAAAATTCTGGATATAAATCTACAACCGGCAGATATTTTGTGTAATTTGCATTTGATAACTTTTCCGGAATTTCCCAAACGGTCTCTCAAACTCCAGCACATGATATAGTTCCCGGTGTGATCGCTGTAGCCGCTCCCAGGTGCACCCTGGGATGCGGCGAAGGGGGTGAACTCCTCCCGCGCTCTCCTGCCCACACGTATGTGCTCATCCTGCGCTCCTCCGCCGGGAGCCTCCCCGAAAAACATGAGACTACACAGCCCTGGTTATTCAGAGGTCAGACGAATGGAAGAAAGAGGAGAAACGAAAGAGGAGAACGAGAAGGCAGGAGTCTTTAGTCTCTCTCTTTCTCTCTCTCTGTCTCTCTCTCTAGCGTATTCATACCTCCTCCTGTTCAAATGTGTGTTTTCCTCCTTCACTACCTACGGTGCTCGGTCCACAAGGGGGTTTAGAAACCATCAGACGCAGCCCCCCTCCCCTCCCCTCCCCCCCTCCCCATCTTTCTCTCTGTTTAATCTCCAAACCGTCTTGTCTCTTGTGCCGCCGCGAGACGTTGCCGAGAAAAACGCAAGAACAAAGCAGGCGAAGAAGGCGATAAGAGGAGAGAAAAACAAGGTCACTCACAGTTTAGCTCTCGGAGGAGCTGGGAGAGGAAGAGGAGAGGAGATCAGAGGGAGGAAGAGGAGAGGAACCAAACTCTTCAGATCAATGGTTTTATTTCGTCTCATTAAAAATATGTCTACACTTCCGCCAGACATCTTCTTCTTCTTCTTCTTCTTCTCTCTCTCTCTCTCTCTCTCCCTCTCCTCATGCAAACCTCCCTCATCCGTGAGTGAGCGCTCCACCCGGCTCTCCAGGGGGTCCTGCGGGGCCCTCAGCAACTTTTGACAGACCTCTGATCTGGCAGGAGAAAGACTCAATCATTGTAACAACTTCCCACTCTGCTTCTTCTGCTTCTTCTTCTCTGCTTTTGTCTGAGATGTCAACTCGATTCTCTTTCTTTTGTCGTCTTAATATGCGGGTTTGTCAGCGTCGGGAATGATTTCTTATGAAAACCTCCTCATGGAACCTCTCATAGCTTGAGTCTGAAGATGCAGTTGAACACACACACACACACACAGACACCCAAAGAATCTTCAACAACATGATTTGTAGCACAAGGAAATGGAGGATTGAAGTCTTTAAAGGGCCGCTGTTGTTTTATCCGCCTTTCATCTGGAGAATTCCCTGGAGGAAGCCTGACGCTGGCATTTTCCGAAGTCCCCTTTTCCCGTGCCAAACACACACAAACACACACACACACACACACACCCACACACACACACACTGCCAATCCGAATCAGTCAAGAGGAGGAGGAGGACTTCCTGGTATTCTAATGAGTTTATTTACACGGCTATGAATAGTTTTCCCTGAGGGAGAACGACCCTGTTTTTTCTCTCTCCTGTCCTGCCTGGTTCAGCAAGGCTCTATTCCCAAGTGGTGTGTATGTGTGTTTGTGTGTGTGTGTGTGTTGATGCAGGTGCCTGTCTGATGTGTAATACAGGTGCTGCTGCTGCGTCCTACAACAAAGAGCCTTTGTAACCCAGTTTTAAATGCCACTCACAAACATTCAATAAACACACACACACACACACACACACACACACACACACACACACACACACACACACACACACACACACACACACACACACACACAACGTACATAGAGAGTAAAATCTATCAGGGCCAAGCATTGTTCATTGTGTGTGTTTGTGTGGTGACCCGGTTTGACCCGTTGCCCTATGACCTGGTTCCCTGAATTGATTTGATCGGTTTTTAAAGCAGCAGAGTGGAAACCACAGCAGCGGTAGTTCCGTTCTTCATCGTTTCCCTCCTCTCTCTCCTGTCTCTCTCTCTCCTGTCTCACTCTCTCTACCCGTCCTCGTCAGCACCCATGAATCAGACCCGCTCTCCTCACCTTCTGCAGTTTGATGGAGTTCTCTCTCTCTCTCTCTCTCTCTCTCTCTCTCTCTCTCCAAAGCCCCGACGCTCTTATCAAATTGGGATTTGATCCAATTGCAACCCTCCTCCTCCTCTTATCAAATGGAACGTCGGGTTTTGCTGCACGCTGCACATGTTGCAGCAGAAGCGTAACGACATTAGACAGAAGACGATGCCACTCGTGTTAATAATCCCACTCTTGAATATGTTAAATGTATTATGGAAATTCTTGATTTCTCGCAGGAATTCACCAACCCAAAGGCAATGTGCATGCTCCAATAACACACACACACACACACACACACACACACACGTATCCCTCCCTGGTGAGTGCTGAACGCTCAGTAAGACTCCTGGCTTATGGGCGCTTATGTGCATTAGGGACCAGTGTGAAAAACAAAAGTATCTAATAATACACATTTCCTGGTGATGTAACTCTTTCCATCCTCTCTCCCGGCGTGTGTGCAGGCCGGCCAACCTGCTGTTAGACAGGAGCAGTGTGGAGGATCCGTCCGCGGGGATGATGGCCGACTGGATGGACGGGATGCGCACGTTGCCCTGTAAGGAGGCCTTCTCCGGGGTCAGCTACAGCTCCTGTGACACGCTGGCCAAGACCTCCACAGAGTAAGACCACCACACACACACACACATTTAAAAGCACGTTCAGTGTAATCAATCGCAGTCTCCTGTTCGTGTAAATACAGCCGATATGGAAGCGTCCAGATAAGACCTGAGGTACGGTGATGTTTAGCTGAAGGTGAAGGCCAGAGCTCAGCTGCTCGTCCCACTGAGCGCTCACTGGTCTTATCAGAATGTCCCTGGCTTCTGGTTTGGTCAGTCTGCATACTTTGGTTAAGTGGGTCCAAATGTAAACTCATGTGTTCAATTAATGAAATCTAGAGCAAAGATTCCAAAAACAAAGATAGAGAAGAATGTGTCGGGGACGCCACGTGTAGAGAATCAAGCAGAAGCACAATGATAACAGCCAAAACAAGATAATACAAGTATATACAAACCTCTGGACTCAGAGCTCTATCCCTCTCGCGCTCTCCCTCTCTCCCGCCCCCACCCCCCTCTCTCTCTCTCGTTGGTGGCCTGCTGGTTGGTTAATTCATGGTATGTGACCTGGTAAATAATTGGACATTTCTAATCAGTGTGATCAAAGCAGCAGTTAATGGTGGTGATAGCAGTGGTGAGTGCGTGGGTGTGTGTGTGTGTGTGTGTGTGTGTGTTGAGGGGGGGTTAGTTGTGGGGGGTTGTCAGGGCTGCATTCAGCTTAACCCCCTGTCAATAACGGTCTTTTCACAGCGCAGATCAATACGAACTGTGTGTCTGTAATCACACCGTGTTCTTCACGTTTCAAACTTCTTCTCTGCTTCACTCTTTAAAGTTTTTTACTGTTAAAGTTAAACATGTGCGAGTGTCTGGTGCCAACTGGTAAATCAGAGGGTGAGATGTTCTCAGTGAGTCATTTGCGTGGAACGTCTGCCAGCAGTCGGCATTAACGAGGGTTTATGTTTTAATCAGATAAGCATGTAAATAACAACGTGTGGAGTTAATAATCTGACAATGTTCATAAATGGTTTCAAAATCCTTTAAGGGATCGTTTCCAAGCTGTTGCTGATATTAGGTCAGTAAACTCCCAACAGCTGAAGAGTCTCTGCTTTGTCTCCGCACAAAACAAAACGGGTATTTACCAAGACGATTTCCGGCCGGGGACCAGCGAAATGTCAACTTATAAAAATAACCTGGATGAGATTCTGTTTTCTAGTGCTGAACCACTTTGTGACGTATGGTTTTCATTTAAAAACAAATGCATTTAATTGTGTATATTTACAATAGGGACCGTGTGTGGAGATGCCCAGAAAACTCACAGAACATGAACGCATCTGTTTAACTGAAGAATCTAACATACACAATTAGACATATGTACAACCTCTTAATATTATACATCTGATTGCAAGATGTCCTTCAGTTAAATGAAAGGAGATACTGTATTGTAAATGTTTAGAGCTTATGTTGAGCTTTGTTGATGGTCTCTCTCTGTTTGAAGACCTTCAGATGTCCTCAGTCTCTGTTCTGTGGCTCTGTCTTCTCTCTCACATGACACGACACAAAAGTCTTTTATTTTTCAGGCTTTTTCTCGTGCTTTTTATCAAAGAATCGTGTTGAAATCAATGGAATGCTGCGCCGAGTCGATGCATCACCGAACTAAGAGGCTTACGCTGCAGACTGACATCACAGATGAAGCAGCAGATAACCTTGTAGCAAACAAATCATATTTGTCTGTGATGGCTTTTCTGTAGATGCTAAATTGGATGAGTGGGGTATTTAATCCACTGCAGGCGGAGCTGAAGGCACCGAGGCCGTCTCGGATACAAGCCTCGGCCCAGACTATGGATTGGCTCCGTATGGATTCGTGTATTGATCCCTACGCTCTTAATCTAGTCCTTGATATTCAGCACAAAGCATGTCGGTGCACTGACCTCTGAGGAACAGTAATCATACCTGGCAGCAGCGTGCTGACTCATCTGCTACAGTCGTTTGTTCAAATCCTTCTTTGAGACGGGAAAGGGATTGATTGACGAGGAAATAATCATTCATTTGCAGCTTTCTCTCCAGAGTGCAGCCAGAGTTCAGGGCTCCAGGAGGCGGAGAGTTAATGACAGCAAATGGCAATAATCTGAACAGAATGAACACTGACATTTCCTCCGACAACCTCCAATTCAGAGCCTGCCCGGTAGACAAACCTTCCCTCTACATTATAGCGGCTGTATAAGTGGCTAATCATGCCTGAGCCCAGAATTCACCTACTTTCAGTGACGGTAAGAGCAACATAATTAGAGGATCACCGGCCATCAAACACACTGCTCTCCTCTTTGGTGCTTTACTGGCCCGGCCTCTCTCGTTTCCCTGCTCAGTCCATCGCTACCAGCCGATTGTCTTCTGCCCCCATTTCTTGAGTGTGACTCTCGCTCGCCGGCTAAGTGATGACTTCATCGCCTGTGAGGCTTTGATCGTTCCGTCACTCTCTACACTCTGGAATGTCACTGTGCTCCGATGCCTGAGGCCGTGCCGCGGCTCTGTCCGCCTGTCTGAGCGTTCAAGCATACCAACCTGTTATATGGGTCCACCTGTGCTGATGCAAACAGCCACACCGCACTTTTTAATTGTGGTTTTATGGTAGAAGTTACTGTGTAGTGTTCGGCAGAGAAATACCCCGAAGAGAACGTCTTCTGGAATCGTCTGAGAGTAAACATCGTGACACGCCGCTGCCAGAAACTGTGACGGTGATTGTTTCTGTATATGGGCGACATATACCAAATGTCAAGTCAAGTTTATCTGTTTAGCCCAATATTACATGAAAGGGCTTAACAAAGCCAGACAACAAACTATTCCCAAGAGCCAAAAAGCTCTCAAAGAAGGAAAAAAGAGATGGCTGAAATGTTTGAAGGGGCAATTCAAAGACAGATTCCCTCTCCTCAAAGGACCAGGTGTGCAATAGGAGCCCAAGGTGGGGAAGGAAACCAATTACAAAGAGACAGAAGAGAGGAGACAATAAAGGAAAATAAAATAAATACAACACTGGAGTCCTGATCCAGTAAGAGAATCTGAAGTCTCAAAGAGAAAGAAAGAAAGTAAAGACAGCTCATATCTTTCTTCCTTCAGGAGAGAGAGAGCGGAGGCCCCAAAATGCACCACGGAACATTAGTGAAGCAAAGAAAAGATGTCAACTCAGCAGCGAGCGTAGACTCCCGGCGGATTCAGGCGCAGCACAGAGGTCCCGCTGAGCTCCACGTCTCCTACAGAGCCGCTAGTCACGCCGGCGTTCTACATCTGTATCTCATTTAACAATACAGTACTTTGCTCTGTCCACTTTAAAAAGCCAGAGGCGCACACGTCGCGGATGTAATCACAGAAATTCAGCCGGTGATCCACGCATCGATAAACCAGAGTGGCCATGTCAGGTAGATAAACGAGGGGAGAATTAGCTTTGACGTGGCGTGTTTAGCATCTGGTTAGAACATGAGGAATTATGTCATTTGTCAGAGTACGTCCTTTGAATGTCAAAGGGAGGAAGAGATGGATTTATCAAGTGTGTCGAGTGTGTGACGGGGTTGAAGATCTTAATCTGCCGAGTGTTTAAAACATTGAAACACTTCATTTCCTGAAATCACGCGGCAGCTTGATAGGACGGAACCATGTGTTGGATTATTTGTTTAGATTGTGTAATGAATGCTGTGTCTGGTATAGATTCATAAAGATTAAAACATCTGTACAAATCTACACTGGAAATGAGATCTCTGTGGAATTGTTCTAGTATAAGTTGCTTTGCATGTTCATATTGTTACATAGTCATATTTGATTTATTCATGTTAGCTAAACCAGTTACTAGATTTCTGCTTTTTACTCTAAATGTAGCTATTAAATGTTAGACTTTATGTATACTTTGTGTCCATACGTGCCATTGTGTTAACGTTGCCGGACCTGGCTGTGTCTCAGTAGAGTGGTACTGACGGAGGTCCACGTCACGCCGGCCTCTTGCCCAGAATGGGAGCCGTCCATGGGGATCACCACTCTCTAGTGCCCAGCTCCTCTCCTCCTCCTCCTCAGGCTGGCTGGATGGTGGGTGGAGGACCGACGCCGCCCCCCACCTGGGAGCTGTAACCTCCCTCCAGAACCGCTGACGGGCTCTGACTCACTGTGCATTTAAAGGGACAGTGTAATCTAGTGTTGGCAGACTAGAAAAGGAGACATGTTATGTGAATATACAAATAAGATTCACATTTACATTTATTACTGTGCTGATTTGAAGACACCAACAACAACAAAAACTTGATGCAGACTGTCCCTTTATATTGTAACACTGAGTTGAAGCACTGTGTGATTTTCGTCACTTTCAGTTTCTGGACGGTCAAACTGTTTTGGCTGCCGCTGGCAAACTAACAAACCATCTGCTCGCTTGCACATAATAAAAAAAACGTAATTGTGTCAGTTTCTGATTTAATACTTTGTGTAAACTTCCTCGGTTTGCGTGCACTAAAAAAGTTGACAATCGGCGAGAAGTTGTGTCTGCGATGCTCTGCCACAGCGCCGACTGTCCTCTAATGCTTCTACTAATACAATGCTGCCACTCGCTCAGACGGGCAAAGAAGAAGAGCCCGTAACACCAGCTGGTTTATCTACAAATGCTCTGCGTGTGTGTGTGTGTTGCTGTACTTATCTATGATGAGGATCTGTATTCTTCAGAAATGATTTGATAGCTCTAATCACCCAAGCCTGACTAACATCTCTTGTACACACCTGAAAAGGATGCTGGGAGATCTATATGCATGTCTCTAACCTCTTTAATGAGCTTTTGATGAATTGTTTTGAGTCACAGCGTTACGTCCTTCACATGTACCCGAGCTGCTCCCTTCTCCACACTATGTACCCCGTGAACACACACATCACACACATCACACACGTGATGCAGGGTTGCCACTGTGGCCATTTTCTCCTGCGCTGACAGGGTCATAATGGCAGCTGTCAGCGTAGCCCCAAAGGCCCACCCCCCCAGTGTTTAGTGATGGGAGAATGTTGGCAGCCCCCGCAGTCTTCTCCTGCAAAGATGTGGCAGCCCAGTGGCCTTCTGGGAAATGCAGTCCTTAGTGACTGACAGCTGCAAGGGGAAGAAGAAGGGGGCAGCACAGGGGAGCATGTAGCTAAATGTCACACGGGTGTCACAATGTCCAGTGCTAACACACACTTTTCCCTTTTTCTCTGTCACTATCTTTCCCCCCTGATGGTCTCTCATTCTGGCTTTCTCTCTCTTTCTATCTCTCTGTTTCTCTGCACACCAGGGACCTGAAGAAGGTGGGAGTGACGATTGTAGGACCTCAGAAGAAGATCGTGAGCAGCCTCAAAGCCCTTGATTCACTCACCAAGGACGGCCCGGTACCTGTTTAAAAACATGAAACCAACGAAACTCACCAGAGACCAGTCAGTGTCAGTGTGTGCTCTAACCCACAGTGCTTCCATATCCACACTAGAGATGGGAAGGAAATGGAGAAATGCGAGAATAGTGACTAAAATTAGGGCTTCCGTCGTTCCGTTGAAAGACGATGCCGAGCCCTGCCCGTAAAACAGGAGGAGCGGGGCGCAGACCTGTCTGGGAGGTAAGCAGCTGACTCTTCAAACCTCCGGCCCTCCGTGAAACAAGTTGAGATGCCTTACAGACAAAAAAGGAGGGTAGAGAGAGTAGAGAATGGCTAGCAAGTAGAGAACAGCTAGCGAAGTCGGAGGAACCTGGATGGAGATGGGACTGGAAAAGCATCGTGCCCGAGCTGTTCGGGGTCGGGAACGCTCTCGTCTCTCGTCCCTTCACGAGGCGATGGAACGACTGAGTCTTCTTGCGGGGAGGACGGACAGACCCCTGACGTGGACCCCTTTCTTTTTCTGGACTCTTGGAAGTCTTCAGATGCAACAATTTGCTATAACTACCTGAGTTTACTGTCTGAACCCATGACAGTGAGAGTGAGTCGGTACGATAGGCAGACACACCTAAACCATAACCCAAGCCATTTTAAATCCTTATCTCTAGCCCATAGCGTTTGCATTCAGTACACCTGTCATATAAAAGCAATAATTATGATAATCAGTTATATAGAAGCAATGAGTCTGTCTCACATTTACAACATATGGAATGCTGTGCTTTGTCGATGAAAGGGCCATAACTCACTTCACACACATTTTTGTTTTCTTGGTTACGAGCGGATATTGTATAGTTACAGTGCTGCTCTCTCACCCAGTACTGTTTCTACAAAATCTCAGGATGTACAGCGGACATTTCTTCATCGCATTTCCTTTTAACGAGGAGGAAAACGGAACGGAGCCGAGCGAGAAGTCGGGGCGAGGTGGGGAGGAAAACGATGCAAATTGCACGAGAGAGATTGAGAGAAAGAAAGAGAATGCAAATGGAGGAGTTTCATACACTGATGTCACGGTTGTGGTGTTGCGGAGCTGTCGGGTGTCTGCACGTCTGTTTCAAGTTAGCATAACAAACCTCACTCTTTTCTTCTTCTTCTTCCTCTTCCACCAAGCAGCAGGAACGAGTCTTCATGTCAGTAGAGACTGTAAGTGTGTTTCTTTACCTGCAGTCAGTCTGTATCTGGACGAGTTGTTGGTTTTGTTTCATTTCAGTATGAGGTCATTCTGTTATGTTTCACCTGACAAATAGCAGACAAACCCACAAAGCCACGTGACAGCGGTCGTGTCCGTCTTGGGTCAGAAATGTAGCGTATTGACTCCTGATTCCCGCTCTGTTTGGTGTTCGGTGCCTGCTAGGGTCCGGTTGGATCTCGGTGGGTGCCAACATGTTGTAGTTAAGGTCTCAGTCTGATGTCTGTGCTCTCGAACAGGAAAAACACACTCGGCTGTGTTCACTCAGAGCACCTTTAGAGCTGCCGAGGGCTTTTTTCTGTTGCTACAATTGACGATTCAGTTGAGTTTGCTCTCTAGCTGCTGCTTTGATGGCAAGGACAGGAACATGGAGGCTTGTGGCTAAATGTCGTCCTCCTTTGTCATCGAGCTTTTAATCATCTTATAATCTTACTAAATCGTCATATTCTGATACCATTTGCTCCGGCCCTAGACATGTTAACGGTTGGTTCCCCCGCAGTCCATCCTTGCCATGATTGGTCAGCTAGAAAAGACACTGAGAAGTTGAATTTCTTTCAACCTCAGAAAAAAAGAAATCACGGCGCTCGGCACATTCTAAAGCACCGGCAGCACATTTTGACAAACGGCGTCTCCCACAGGAGTACAAGCAAAAAGGAAAAGGTGCTAGCAGTGAGGAAAAGGTGCCTGCTCGTGAACACAGCCTTTATTTATCGCTGCCCTAAAGCAGCCAGGAGTAAAAACGCCGTAAACGAGAGACCTTAAGCGTACAGGACGGGAGTTTCCTGAAGGCACCTTAGAACTTAGACGATCTTGCGTTCTGCTGCTTTGATGCCACCCAGCCGACGTCCAGTAAAGACGTCCATGTGTGTGTCGTCTTTAAGCTTGTTCAGAGCACTTAGTACGGAAAAAAGCGTGAGCACTTTTGCTGTGAAAATGAAATCTCGTTGCCTTGGCACGGACTTTGGTGTTTTTGTTGGGAAACCTGTTGCTGATCAGTGCGAGTCCTCCTCCGTTACCTGCTCCATCTGTGGACGCTGCTGGTGCTGCTACGTGTTCTAATTAGTGTGTACATAGTGTAAAACCCGACTAAATGATAGCGACTAGCACTACAGACCCCACTATATGTACATGAACATCCTCTTTGTACAAATTTTTGTATATATAAAAGAATGGGAAAAAAACACATTTTAATTAAAAAGAGACAAAAATCATCTGTATTATATTTTATCTTATTTTGAGTTATATTTGTCGGCTTTGTTTTTCTTTTCTACAATAAAAAAAAAATCAATTATGGTTACATTATTATTTATTTCTTAACATGCAGTGCAACATTGAACTTTTTTTTGTTTTGTTTTTTTCCATAGCATTTGCAGTAAACAATGTGTCCATGCTATCAGTGTTTTGTACTTTGACTTACTTTATAAGCCTGTGACATCTGAGAGAGCAATACTGTTACACACCATCCAGACCCTCCATTTCTTCTTTTAGACTGACCCGCGTGTCTGCGTGCGTGCGTGTGTGTGTGTGTGGCTGTGTGGATGTATGTGTGTGTGTGCAAAATCTAGATCGCCTTGTCTACTAATGTAAAATGATTTGTAGTGCAAACATTTATATTTTTATAATAAACATTCTCAAAATATTTTCCAACATTGGATGTTGATAGATTTGTTCCTGGGTTTTTTCTTTGGTGTTTTTGTGTTGTTTTTTTCTTTTGTATTTTGTAATGCAATAAATACGCTGCTGATGATAATGTGATAGCTGTCTTTGGATTTGCAAACATCAAGAAAACACATTACTCAATCAATCACGCTACAGAGAGCTCACGCCGCTTTGCCTCCGTTCCACAACTAACAACATTTTGCATATACTGTAGATGGTTTCTATGGCAACACGGTTTGCAAACCTCCTCAGTTTTAGAAATGATATAAAGTGAACCACATGTTCCACAAAGCATCATAAATCAAGCAAAGGAAGCGAATCTGCAACCACTATTGTTAACCTCAGAGCTCACCTTGTGGAAATTGGATTTATGGGCGATACTGCATTAATAATATGTCGCAGTGGCATCTGATAATGGATATTGGTTTCCAAATAGGCCAACAATCTAGCAAGGAGGAGAGATTGCAGATTTGGATATTAATTTACAAGCATTTGCATGATTTTCGTTCTGGAAGTGAGTTAAACTGTCATTTGATTCAACTTGGGTTTGAGCTCATAATAAGCAAGAGCAGACAGTTACTGTGGTTACGGTAACAGTTCTCATTTACCATCTAATCTACAGCAGTTTATTCAGTTGCTGATGAAAATGATTTATTATTAAAACACTTATTTGTTCTGTATTGATGATGCCAGAAGCTGACAGCAGGGAATAATTGATCATCCTTTCTCAGCATTTCAAGGCGACTTCATAGACTTGACTGAAGTGAGGCACGCACACACACACCTACACACACTGCAGTATCATTTCTGATTCTGAAAAGTCTGTGAAAGAGGGAGAGAGATTTTTCTATTGACCTGAAAAAAAGAAGTGCGAGTCTCTCACTGTGAGATGAAACACGTTTCGCCTCGGATTGAAAATCTATCTGAACATCTGTGCTGACTGACGGTCAAATCTAAATTGTTCAGTCACCCTTCAGGGACATCTGCTCCTCTTTGTCTTTCTCTTTCTCTCCCTCCGTCTCTCCCTCCATTCCCACCTGTTGCAGTGTGAGTGAGGCTTTGTTGGGCCAGAGAGCCCTCGGCGGCTACACAATCAGTCCACAATCAGCCTGCAAAGGAAAATGAGTCATCCTGCCATATTTCCCTAAATTTAGTACGTGGTCGTCAGCGCTGGATGGAAATCTGGGAGACGTCTTGGTTGGGCTCCAAGTCCGCATTTCATGGATTATATAGGCCATGTGGCACATCATAACACAACTCATGGGAACTGTAGTGTAGAAGGAGTGGAACTGTGGCTAAAACGCACTTTAGATGCAGTGATTATAAAGTTCGCTGCTTTATCCAAATACAGTCGGGAGTCCATTGTAAACATGTGCCTGTCTCTGCTGGGTGTGAGCAGTTGGTTTGATCGCAACGTCGGTCATAATATTTGACTTAGATCAGCTTTAAAAGTATTGAAGCATCTGTAATGAAGTATCTTTGTGATAGAGGTCCTCCCTAATAATGACGTCACCGTATCTCTGCATACTTTTAAGTTGTGGTTCCCCTACTTGCTACAGTATTTAAACATGCGCCCTCTCAGTAACCTAATCCACAGACACGACTCCTGGACATGCTCACAACAGACATAAACATCTTCCAGAATAGCAGTTCACGTACTGTACACTCCACTCTCCATATAGTCCACATAACCCCCACATCTGCCACGCAGCTCCCAAACCCAGCCGCCGCCTCGGCTTCTGTTTCCAATCCCATCCACCCGACTCAGAGTGCCGTCTCTTTGTTCCCCGACCACCTCTAATAAACCATTTAATTTCCAATCAGCCATGCTTACAGAGATGATTTGTTGTGTGACTTTAAACGTGGAAGATCTCTCTGAGGTTTTTTCTTCTGACTCGGAGGAGATGAGATGTGTCAGTGAAGGGAAAGAGTGATGGTCTCTCTGCTGAATGTGGAGAGGCGGACACTGTCCAGATGTTCCCAAACAGATGTGCAGTGAGAGAAACCCCCCCTCCCCTCCTCGCCCGAGTCCAAGAAGAATGGACAGTTTGGTAGACAAGATCAACAGTTTGCTTTTTTATAATCTGTATCTGGAAAGATGGAGGGAGTGAGTGAGGAGGAGGAGAGCAGGCAGGTGTGGCGAAGGTGTGGCAGCTCTGTGAACCTCCAAGAACGGCGACATACGCCCGTGGAGCAAGGCAGTAAAAGTTTTTACCACCACAATTCATCATCGTGCGTGAGTAAAAAGCAATGAGAAAACACGGCCATGATGTGTAAAATTAATGTCCACTATGAACGGAGGAAATAGGACTCGTCTGCAAAAACGCCCTCATTAAAAATACAACTCTGCAAAAGACATTTACACAGGCGTGAATATTGTGGAGCTGCTTTTAAAACATGCTCTAAACCAGAACTTTATGGTCCAAAAGAGGAGGCGACACGGATCTGGTAATGTACAATTAAGCTCAAATACGGATCATGTCTCTAAACGTTTAATTCTTGAATTGAGCTCATTTTCTTTAACAGTGACAGAAATTTGCTGCAGTGAAATTTCAGTGAGATTTGTTTTCATTACACTACAAAATAAACAAGACATTTCCCACTCTATTTGTATTATTTATGACAGAAAAATAACAAATTAAACAACTGTTATCATTAGAGCAGGACAATGGCTGACAGGTCTGACCTCTGACCCTGCCTCCCCTGGCTTCCCTCTGCTCTCCAGCTGTGTGCAGCTGCTTTGCAGGGCGTGACGCCATGTTGCAAAAGACATAACGCTCTGTTCAGCTGCCCCACAGCCCGCTGTGAGGATGCTGCTCATGTAAAACTCACTTCCTGTGTTCAAAGGTCACCGATAAAGGATGGGGGATGTGTCATGTGTTCGCCATCATTTGTGATTTGTCTGCAGCAGTCAGATTGTGGAGGGATTTAAGGCGACCGGGGCGGCGTGCGAGGATATACGGCGAGGCAGCGATGACACCAAGACGACTTTATATGTACACATGTACGCTGCAGGGAGTGCTAAGCTGTCACAATACTGTCTCAGCTGCACGTACACACACACACAGACACACACACACACACACATACAGTACGGCGGATGGTTGTCTTTGTAGTGGCTGTGCTCTCTGTGGAACCTCAGCACACTCGACTCCTCAATCATTTTATTACAGCGGTAACATGCAGTGTCATCGTCACACACACACACACACACACATATACTCACACACACACACACACACACACACACCCACATGGCGAGGTCCCAGTAGTGCTGTGCTCACCCGGCTCCCGTCACTTTAACAAATGGCGCTGTCACAGAGGGAAGTGAAATTATCTTCACAGTGGAAGCTCCTTCACCAGTGGCGGCACAGTGAGAGACATCAGTACTTGTCTCTTTAAGTGGAACGTACAGGTTGCTCAAAGGCTACAGGCCAGCGGAGCGGCGAGACATGGAGACGTCTCAGGTACAATGAGGCTTTAAAAGGAAACTGGGTTCTGTTTCATCAGAAAAATTTAAAGGGGAATTCTCCAGATCCTGGTTTTGTTCTGAGGGTATTTGAATGTGAACCCGATGCTTCCCTCTGTACTGGTGCTGTCATGTTGGTTGACTGGTGTGAGCATATGGCGACGCAGCACACACACACACACGCACACACGGCTGCCGTCTTTAAAGCCAAACAAACTGTGATGTGTCGCCTGTCGTAGCCTCTCGTGCCTTTCCACACACACATAAATACACACACACACACCATCCTTTTTAATTAAGTCTCTCTAGATTTGTTGTATCTTCCCAAATTTCTAGTGTCAGCCGTGGCCACTGGGGAGCTGAGGGAAGCCGCCGTAAACATCAAATCAAAGCGTATAACTGCGGCACTTATGAGTCTGAAATAGCCAAGGAGAGCTTCCACTCACTTCCACTCTGACCGCACACACACGGAGACAAGGACGTTTGGGTGTGTGCAGATGACAGGTTATACTGCTTCTGGCTACTCTGTTCAACAAACATCTTGTACTTTCAAAGCGCTCGTCTGGACGCTGTTATGTACTCTGGTAGGAAAGTACCTCAGGAAGAAATTTATTTTAGGTGGTTTTTTGTCTCCTGGTAGTTTCCAAGAAATAGTCGGAGTGGAGATTTTCAGACCTTGGAGTCGTTTTCCCTCGCAGTTTTCGTTTATTTGCCTGCAAATCATCAGACGGAGACCTTGTCGAGAGAGGGAGAGGGAGAAGAGAGAGAGACACTCCCAGTGGCAGTTAACTCTGAGTCACTACTTCGGGAAGTTCACAACATTACTCTTTCTGAAGCATTATGAATTATGTATTTAAGTGCCATATTGCATGTTGACAAAGAATTTAAGAATGCAATTAATTACAGTAATACCATTGCTGCATTGCTTATTATTGTTACTACCATTGCTTCATAATTTTGAGAATTAATCCCAGGACTTTCCAAGAATTTGAGAAATCCCCGTCAGTTATGTTGTGTTTGTCAGCTTTATTGTTAATTGCTCCACAGGGTTTTGGTGTGAGAGCTGCAGACGGCGTTTGGAAACTCGCGGCTCTCGCACCTTAAACACACAGAGAACAAAGTGAGCGTGTAATGGTGCTGATCCTCCGTTAGCAATGCTATCACCCGTCTGGTTGTTAATGTTAATGACTGCTCTGTGTTGCCTGCTGCTCTGTGGTGCCTACTGCTCTCTCTCTCTCTCTCTCTCTCTCTCTCTCTGTCTCTGTCTCTGTCTCTCTCTCTCTCCCTCCCTCCTTTCTCAGCACCTCTTCTCCCTCTCCGTCTCTCTCTTTCTCTCTCCCTCTCTGTCTCTGTTCCTCTCACTCATTTCTCAGCACCTCTTCTCTCTCTCTCTCTCTCCTTTCTCAGCACCTCTTCTCCCTCTCTGTCTCTCTCTTTCTCTCTCCCTCTCTGTCTCTGTTTCTCTCGCTCCTTTCTCAGCACCTCTTCTCCCTCCCTCTCCTCCTTTCTCAGCACATCTTCTCTCTCCCTCTCTCTCTCTCCTTTCTCAGCACCTCTTCTCCCTCTCTTAAATCTCTCTACCTCTCCTTGTTCCCTTTGACTTCATCCTCCTCTCACCTTTCTACAATTAAATTTACTAAATGCAGCATTACTTATATATTATTTTCCCCTCGTGCTTAATAACAGCAGGAGGGATTATGTCATGAAAAATGCAGAATAAGAGTTGAGGTTTTCAGGCTTATTTTCTTTTTCATATCCAGCTCTTATAGATTTTTGCCAAAGGCGAAGGAGATTTAGAGGTTTTAATTTAGAATATGAAACATTGGATCTGTCAGGTCTACTGTCAATAAGCTTCTGCTGTAATGATGCTATAATGATGTGTGACTGGCATTCGCATTTGGTGAAAACGTTGGCACACACACTCGTACAACCAACACAGCAGTACCCACGCAGGCCCCGTGCCATTTCGCCTCTCCCTCTCTCTTATTTCCTCCTTTGCTCCGTCTTTCCGTCCACATATTAAAGCCATACATCACCAGGATCAAACCCGGTGTGTGAGACTCAGCGACAGACTGATTTACTGCTGGGTTTCCTCTCTGTCTGTGAGTTTTATGATTGAGGTCAAGGAGCAGGGACACAGGGATACATTTCTGACACAGTCTCTCTTTGACTACTGGTGTTTTTCTGGCACTTTCTGTGCCTTTTTGCTCTGCATGACCTCAGTCAATTGCAAGTCCACATGTTAATGCCATTGTTGACTGAGACAGCTGAGCTCCAGAATGCGGTGTGTCATCGTCCAGAGGAAGGAATGCCCACGCAAGACTATTTAATATTGGGTGGGTTGCTAAATGTCTATTTTATGGATGATTTATCACAAGAAGGAAATCACTTCAGACAGAAAAACAACGGTTTTGCAATTCAGCGTTGGTTTCTTTCTAAAGCCGTAGGATGACAAAGATGTTCAGGTTCCTAATTATAGTGTTGTCAGTGTCAGTCATGTGTAGTCTAACAGCCCCATTTGCTGCATTCTTCCATAAAATCAGATCTGATGTATCTTGTCAGCATTTGTGGTCCTGACCCCACGTCCCCACAGGAACCCCTGAAGACCAATCTGTTGTGATCTCACCCTGAGCTTTATCATTATGCTCCTCTGCTATTTTATGCAGAGTATCAATTCATCCCCTTTGCTCCCTGACTCCCTACAGCCTCCATTTTACGGACGTGTGTTAGTTCTGTGTATGTTAGAGTTAGAGGGTGAGACATCCTGTGGTCAAGCTTTCCCAGAAGTACCAGAATCCGAATCTATAGCCAGAGTAGGACTCCGGCCAGGAACCATTACCAGCCGACCAAACCATAACCCAGAGCACCGGGTTACGGGAGACGTTACACGAGAAAACGACAAAAGCAGACACACAGCAGCGACTGTGAGGGGCACATGCATGATCGCGTCCACATCATGCCCACAGAAACTGTCCTATCTCGCTCTCTTTGTCATTGTCCTGCTTCTCTTTCTTAATCCATCCTTGTGTGTGTGTGTGTGTGTGTGTGTGTGTGTGTATGTGTGTTTCCATGTAAGCAGAGGAGACATGACATGTTCTTTCCGGCCTTTTTCCTCCGAGTGAGTCGGCCCGCGTTCTACCGCAATCGGCCTGTCAGACGGCCAAGCAGTCACTCAGTCATACCACACTCGTCCTGCAGGAATGTAGCATGTAGAAGAAGAAGAAGAAGTCCGGCCCCGGGGTTAATCCTTTCATCATGACTCACTTGATTTGCAAACGGGATCACAGCGAGGAAGAGAACGTGGAAAAGAACAGCAAATATGTCCTCTAAATGCTGCTGTGTAATGTTTTGAATGTCAAAATGTATAATTCGATACATTAGTTTGGTTCCATTTTGACTGAACTCTAAGAGCTTCATGAGTGTGTTTTGGTTCTGTGCTATAATGTTCCTCCTTTCTTCACTCTTTAACTGTATATATAGATCGATATGGAAAGTTGAACTATTTATTTTTGTGTTAATCCTGCCTGACATTTACAATTACCGATGTGTTTGGTTGTGGCAGGTCCTGCTTTAATAGGCCTGTTGACTGTCAAACTTTGTTAAGTCTCCTCAGATCTCAGCCTTTCTGGGGACCTTATTGTGTGTGTTGAGTGGGAGGAATGTGTGTGTGCTTAGCCTTGCTTACACGAGTGTTTATTTCATCGGCTGTATAATGTCTGTGAGAACACGCAGAGGTAACCAAGGTAAAGCCTAGCTGGCATGTTTGGCGCATTTTTGTGGGCCGTTTTGATCCATGTGAACACAAGCACCTGTGTGTTTCCACGGAGGGTTTGCAGACTCGCCGAGGGAACTTCGCAAACCGGATGGAACTTATTGCCGCATTGAGAAATGATAAAACCTTTCCACTTCCTATGGCTGTCATGAGAGAGAAAACGACATTAACAAGCCAGCCAGTATCGGCTGAGCTTTCATGCTTGCCGATTCTCTGACTTCCTGTCCAATTACAGCAGTCCAAACAGTTCAGGGAAGCGGCTGCTCTAATGCACAAATGACCCGAACAGTTAACAGGGGACGGACAGACAGACAGACTCGTGGGGACTGTCAAATCTGTTCATATTGATTTGGTAAGAGGACACTTTGTCCTAATGGAGGCATCATGCTGTAATCCAGCATTACAGCAGGCCACTGGAGGGCCAAACCTTACATTTAGGGGAGTAAAAGCCCTATATATGCATACATATGTGCAGATATGTAAGCTGGGACAGATAAGACGCTCCGGGCGAGAGGATCTATTACTCAACTGTGTTCTTCAAGGGCACCTCATCCTCACTGTTTAAGGATCAAAGGATTCGAACAAGCAACCATCCACAGGAAATTACATATTACCATCCCTAAGATTTTAATATCAGAAGACCAAGAATAAATCGATCCCTTAGTCTATGTCCAATAATCCCACATAATTGGAAAACGGACTGAACATTGACGTTTGAATTGCCGGGCGACTAAACATAAAGCTGCTCAGCAGATGCAGAATGAAGCCTTTCAGACTTCATTACCCCAGAGTGAGTCTGAAGCAGCAGGCACCACAAGGCTGAATGGACTGAAGGTTCATGGAGAAGCACTTCTGGTTGGCCTCAAACGTGTAACTGACATACCAGCAGATGAGTCAGGAAAGGGAGGCAGGTCTCCCCTCAGGATGCTCTCAGCAGGGGAGAGGAACTGCTGACCTTGAGTGAGAAACTGGATGGAAAGCTCCCGTAAGTGACCTTGCCCTTTGTCAAGAGGAAGAGCCTGAGATCTTGGAGAAAAGGAGGAGGAGGAGGAGGACTATTGCTCATTTTCCAGGCAGACAGATTTGGATGAGAGTCTGTGAAGTGTTCAGGGCTCTGGTTAATTTCAGGCTGTCGTGGCCAATGTACCTTTTCAATACTGTAGGGAGGTCAAGTGCTAAAACGTATGCTAAAGACAGGAAATATGTGCAACATAATGTTAGATAATGGATGACTGCAAAGTGGTTTGTGAAAAAGCAACACCGTGCATAAATAGAAGTGTAAGAGAAGAGAACAGAGGGCAAATGCAAGAGAAATGCTAGAAATCTCACATTTCTGATGGCACAGCCGCCCACCCACACAAACACACGCGCGCACGTGCACGTGCACACGGGGCACCCTGCCTACTTTCCCTTATAACAGAGGTATGGCTATCAAAGCCCTTGTAATGATGTGATGGTCTGCTAGCGCCTCAGCCTCTATGAATGGAAAATGTGAGGAGTGATCCCAGTAAAGGTCCAGTGTGATCAAATACAATCCACGCTAAACCTCCAAATCTCCCCCCGACCCCCACACCCTGTTAACCATCTGGGACGTGAGGTGGGGAGATGGGAGAGGAATATTTTTATTGCATTAAGAAGCTTCGTTTGGATTCCCTGGTCCTCGTCAAGCACGTAAGCTACGAGAGCAGAGAACCAGCTAAAGGGATGATCGCTTCATCCCGCTCGGAAAGTCTTCCTTCCTCCCTTCGCCCGCTCCGGAGAATATACCACGGCTCTTAGACTGACATCATGAGATGGAAGAATAGCGTCAGCGTACGAGGAATGTGTACATCAAGGAAGGAGGATGATGCCTGTGAAGGTTGAGGATATTTGATTCGTGTTCATCCTGTGTCCTGTACTTTGTCACAGGGTACAGTAGGAGGAAAAGCAGCTGTCCAGTGAAAGCACAGCTCTTTTGATAGGTTTTCTGGAACCTTGTAATTGGTTTCAAATTATCATTCTCTGCTTTATTTTTTTCACAACTACTTAGCAACCGAGCCAAACCCACGGAGAGCCTTTGTGTTTCTCTGTAAATATGCTCAATCTGAAGACGTGCCAGAGACATACGCACCCACGCGTGGCTTCTCCTCCCGCTGCAGTTTGATAGCGATTACCTAAATAGAGCAACTCGCAAAGGAAATTGGACCCGGGCTTTTATTTACACTCAACATATTTCAGAGCTTTTCGTCCGTCTCACCTCTGCGGAGCTTGGAAATCTCATCTGACATCCTGAATCCCTATCTGGGTGAGATCAGACACTAGTCATCAGAGCCCAGACCATCTGTTTACACCAGAACAAGCCACAGAGCTCTGAGTCAGGGTTACCCAACACCACCAGACAAGGCAGCTGACGCTCGGTGAAAAAGGCAGCCACGGCTTTTTAGAACCGTTTGGTTTCAAATAAAGACAGAAACGGGTCACGATAGAAGTTCAGACTTATATATCGTGTTGCAAAAATCTTCAAATAAATAAATGTATCAATTTGTTGGGCAGTATTTGGTTTGCAGTTATAAATTACTTAATGGATGAGCCAATGTTCTATTATTTACAATGTCCCTCATTAATCTTCTATCTCCCATGATTTATTTGGGTAATTTATCAAATCCAGTTTCTGCTGTAATTTGTGTGTTTTGTGGAATTCCATCCTTTTGAGGACCTTTCTGTGATAGTGAGAGAGAGAGAGAGGGGGGGGGAAGAGGTGCTGAGAAAGGAGAGAGAGAGAGAGGGAGAGAGAAAGAAGAGCTGAGAAAGAAGTGAGAGAGAAACCTCCAACGTTTGGCATTTTGGATTTATTGTTGATTATTTGAAGAAGAGAGAAGTTGTTTTCGCGTGTTTTTGCAAGTATAGAACTGTGTGTGTGTGTGTGTGTGAGTGAGAATGTGCCTACACTCACTGGGGTAGGGAAGTCTCAGTGATGCTCAGCTCAGTTGGAAACATCATCACAGCCAAATGTTTGTCTGATAGAAAGAGTTATTGTTGCTTTTTTGGGTGGTCGCACCCTGAGGTATTTCAGGGAATTCTGGAAATCAAGTTAAGTCCAAAAGAAAGATGTTCATGTAGGACACCGTCCATCCCTCTGTCCACTGTGTCCTCCAGAGTCCACACATAACCCCAAACACAACAGAGTGAGCCATCATTCTTCAGCAGGGTTATTTATTTACCAGCTTTGATGCACGTCTGTGCTCTGAGCTGGTATCTGGAGTTTGTATTTAGAAACACATTTACTATTAACACAACCATCTTTATGTGGGAGTCACGGCAAACACAGAAGAGGCACGTTTACTCACATTGCAGGTGTTGAGTTTGGTGATTGAGCTGCTTCTGTCCCAGGTGACAAGATAAGATAAGGTGTGTTTCATTGTCAGCGGCAGATTCTCTCAGACTCGGCTGCTTCGTAGGCAAAACAAATATACAAAGCAGACAAAACACACCGGCAGAGTTACACACAGTATAGAACCGTAACCACTTATTACACTTTTACCTGTTGTACTCATACACATTTCCCTAAGGTCGTACCAGTGGTGTCTGCACAGACTTGTGTCCCTGCTTTAGATATACAGTAGATGTTCCATGGGGTTACTAGGGGAGGAACAATTGAGAGCTGGAGGCGAGTAGATTTACATTCATCCACTCTGCATCATCTCCCAGAGGGCGAATGAGAGGTTTCACAACACGTACCACTTTGATTTCCACAAAACCGACCACAGCTCTGCTTTCTTCGCTTTAGCTGAAAGTCCATTTTGCCGCCGCAGAGGGCGAGACCGAAAAGTTATAGCTCTTGACTTTAACACAAGCTTCATACGTGTCCATCATGAAGAGCGTGTGTACTGTACACCATCACTCATCTGTATGTGTATTGTCCAAAAACTGAATTGAATAACGATGAATTTTCTCAGCATGTCTGTCACGTGATTTACTGCAGACACAGCATCTATGTGAATATAAAACCTTATAATAAACAAATTTCCAGTGGGTCAGCCAACAACAACAGACATTAGCGAGCAAT
The DNA here is from genome assembly GCF_046128005.1 of Genypterus blacodes. Classification (NCBI taxonomy): domain Eukaryota; kingdom Metazoa; phylum Chordata; class Actinopteri; order Ophidiiformes; family Ophidiidae; genus Genypterus; species Genypterus blacodes. Next base: position 1,312,828 of record NW_027466921.1, read on the forward strand.
TGTCTCATTCCCCAGTTACATTATTCCCATACTTTGGTAATTCCCCCTTTGGCGTAATTGCATGTAAAAGCCATTATGATCTGAGTCCATGCTAATCATATTTTGAGGCTGGGCTCTGGGGTAATTGTTGAACTTTCTGTCAATGCGTTGGAGATAGAAATGCAATCCTGGCACCGGCGTAGATGCAGCTGCTTCCCTTTTTCTGCCCTGACCCACCGCTGATTGCTTTTCACTCTGCCCTGCTAAGGAAGCATAGAGTTAAGTTAACTTCTTTTTAGAGTTTCTTTCTTTTTTGTAATATTCTTCTAACCATACCTTCAGAGCTGGCAACCCTTCTCTCACTGAATGAAAGATCGACTCCAGCCAAGCTCGACCACAGTGGAAAAAAAGGGGAGAGGGAGGGAGGGATGGAGGGGAAGGGGGGGTTGTAGCCAAGCTCTCAAAGAAAGGGATGAAGAGGAAGGAGAAGAACAAAGGGATGGGGAGCGGCTGCAGAAAGAAGGGTTTCACAGTTTCATGTTAACGACCAAAGCAGGGACAGCTGTCACAGAAACACTTAAGACGCTCATCAGTCAAACGACCTGCACCTGCATCTGAGTGTGCCTGAGTGTGAGCGTGTGTGTGTCACCGTTAAAAGCGTGCGGGCACATTTTGCGTGTAAGATAAATTGAATTGTGCGGCGCAGGGTCGTCTGTGTTTACATTTTCTTTATGCTCCGTTTACATCTGCGTCATGTGGATGATTGCACGTTGATTCTTTTTCCCCGGCGCTCGGCTTTGACTCACGCAGCCTTTAAAAGGACCAAACAAACAACGATTGTTTGATGCTGCAAATCCAGAAAATGACTGAGGAGTTGAGTTTCCCTCTGGCACGTCATGAAAGAGCTGAATATCAAGCAACAACAACGACAACGATAATAAACTACACACTTGCAAAACATATTATCTAATCAAAACGCTCCGTTAGCACCGGTTAGCTTTATTCTTTAATTTATTTGTATTTTTTTTTCTAACAATGACTGGCGTGCTTCATTATTAATACTCTCAAACAGCCTCTCAGGGAACTTTCTATAATTTTAATATGTACATACAAAATGGGAACAAATATATTCATACCCACTCATGAAACATTCATCAGGGCCGATTCGCTGTAATGATTGTGGCGTCACATCGCTGGGGGAGAATGTATGGCTTCTAATTACGATGCCATCAAGCATATTTGGCCTTCCAATATATCATAGCCTCGGATCATAATCAGGAGAAAAGTTTGGCTCTCACTCTCTCGGCCTTTTGTTTGAACAGACACCGTGAAAGGGGAAAACCACCGTGCCTGGTTATTTTTACTCTATTACCAAATACAGGACTGTTATTTCCATTCGATTTTCGCAGTGCTGCCCGATCATTCGGGGTGGAGCTCTTTAACGGCGGTTTGGTGCACTTACAGTGACTGAAACAGATGATTTGGTAATACTTTCTTATAATATTGCGATGAAAATCCCCGTTAATGTGATGCATGAATTTGGTCGCATTAAAATTCTTGCGGCAATAAAAACTGTTCCCACTTCCTGAGTTTTCATGTCTTGTTTTCCTAAGTTGGGAACATTTACAGACTTCTCAACTCGCCACTTTGTTTTTTTTCTTTTTTTTGAGGTATAAACCATGCGAAACTTGAACACACACAGTCCTTAGTGTTCCTTAAAGTGTTTCTGTGCTTCTCTTCTTGCAGATCTTTTCTGTACAGAAATATTCCCCGAGCAAAGCAGCGATGTAATCATTCAGCTTGAACCCAACGAATTGCGCAACAGCTGCAGAAGCGTTTGGGGGTTATGGGGTCACTCGCCGTCCGTTGAGGGTGAGAGAGTGACGCTTGCTGGGATGTTTTAACACACAAAAGTTGAACTTATATGTCACAATGCGGCGTTCGAGAATGCAAAAATAGATGCTGTGGTGTTGCCAGGCGCACCTAACCACACAAAAAACACAAAGTGAGACAAAAAGCAGAAGGTAGCACAGGGAGGGGAGAGGAAACGAGTCACAGACGGTGTGAAAACGGTGCTGAAACACAAAGGGTGAGACAAAATAAAAGTGTGGCATAAGAAGAGACTTTCTTCAGACAAACTGCAACACAGAGGAGCCCGACTCATTTAAATAATACAGTCTGAATACATTTGACGTTTACTACTTTTCTACTTCTTTTCAAAGCGGCGCGAGGCGACTCACACAACCTCCACGGAGGTCAAACACTCAGCGCCTTCATCTAAGGTTCAAGAACTGTGGGATGATTTACCGTGGCGAGCGGAATCGGCTCAACCCCCCCCCCCCATGACAACACACTGCACTTCCTCTCCTAGGCGGAGGCCAACTTGGAAGCTTATAAGAGAGAGTTTACATCATCTCGTCAAACTCCGCAATCTGCTCCTGATAAAGCACATTAACCAGCGTTCATTAATACCATCAGCGGTCAGCAGCAAACCACTGAGCAATGCCGGCATAATTCGCTGCATTAACTAGGACCAGGCCCTGTGTGTGTGTGTGTGTGTGTGTGTGTGTGAGTGTGAGTGTGTCTTTCTCTTCCTTTGTTCTCTGCCATGATAGAACTCACAGTATTCACCAGAATGGGAGTACAAAAACAAAATACTGTAAATCATACAAACAGGAGGCCACACACACGCGGACACACACACAGAGTGAGGGAGAAAGGGCAAGAGAGAGACAGAGAGAGAGAGAGAGAGAGAGGATGGGCCGCAGACTAATCATCGCCCATCTTCAGGAAGCTCCCAGTGGCTTTCATAGCAATCAGTGTGTGTTGACAAGCGAGGGGAAGTGTGGTTAAATGATGAATCCATGATCTCAGCACCATGTTGGTTGTCACTGCATCCTGCCAACAAGCAATTTCCAAATCCATCACCAAACGCGTGGCACTCCTGCGGAAACAGAATGTACTTTATTCATCGCTGAGTGATCCGAATGATCAATATACCAGATAATTCACATTAGAATGAACCTTAAAGGGTAAGTGTCAGTGTTAAGGTCAGGGTCTTTCTGCTGTATGTTCAGGAGAAAGCTCTTGTTTTCTCAGAGAGATGTCCAGTTGTAGCGGTGCTTTGGGTGATTAGCATCTTCAGGCTCAAACCGGAAGACAGAATACATCCAAGCGCACATTTTCCAATCCTACCGAGACACGCTGACATACGTGTCGGGTGAGGCTGTACATTCTAAGAGGCTGAAGCGTCCCCTTGGCTTCAGAGCGCAGGATTACAGGCCCGTACATTTCAGTGTGTTAATGTTTAATCCGTGCCTGTGGGCTGCCTTTGCTTATTGGTCGAAGCAACTGTTGCGTTTCAAAAAGGAACGGCTGCACGAGCCCCAGATTTCTGAAGGATATTTGGTGTTCAACCGTACAGACACCCTGCTGGCATTTTGTTGTGTGTGTGTGTGTGTGTGTGTGTGTGTACTGATTCCTTACTTACTTACTTATTAGTGTGCAGTTTCCCTTTCCATTGCTTTTAGTGCAGTAAGAAGACAAGTTTCTCATTCCTCTGTACGGGTCAATGAGTGATTGAAGGAATAATTAGCTTTAAATGTGTGCAATATGTCATTTAGCAAGAGTGGAAGAGGGTTTACTGAAACAGTTTGGATCACGTTTTGGAAAGAACATTGTAATCTGTGTGCGTGCGTGCATGAGTGTGTTTTGCTTGTTCCCTCATATGGAAAAGCAGCAGCGGGAATATAATTGATGGTGTTTGTTTGAGTAAAGCCTAAACATGAAGGGAAAGCTGAACACATGTCATGCGGCGACTTATCTGTTTAATGTCAGCTGTCATTAGGTGATTTGACATTGTTTCTAAACATGTCAGCAAAGAAAGCAGCACATGTTTGTTATGGGACAAATCCATGTGATTCTTATATGGCGGGCTGCATTAATGACTGCCATATGATTAATAGAGGCAATAAATGAGGACCACCATGATGGAGAGATTGTGCGCAGGGGGAAACAGTCACATTGAGACCTTTTACACGGCAGCGTTTGTAAATTTTTGTTGACAGTTTAAGTGAGCGCTAATGAATGTTTCCATGCTGCACCAGGAGACGAGTCCTCATTACTCATCAGATTCATATAAACTGTGTATTTTCAAGGATTTGCACGGTAAATAAAGCCGCCTTTGTTATTTTGTCGTAATAAGTAAGTCGTCATACAATGAATGTAACGCCAGGAATGTTTGGAATATGAATTTTACTGTTTTCAGCAGATTGTATTGCTGTTAACACACACACAGACTGTCTACCCGGCTATGTGGGGATCTATGCATCGGAAACGGTAGTAGCAGATGGACCATTCTAATTGGCTCTCTGAGAATATATTAGGATGAAGCTGCGGAGCCAAAACATGATAATATAAGTTCTATTATCACACAATATGTTTCCTACCTTCTGCCAGATAAACACGTGGGCCCACACACACACACACGCACACACACACACACACACACACACACACACACACACACACACACACACACACACACACAGAGCGAGCAGTCAGATATGTAGTGGAACAGCAGAATACCATGTTAATCCATGAAGATTGTGTTTTATCTAAATCCTCAGCTCAGGGTTTGTCTGCATAAAGGTCCAGCCTGACAAAACCTGATTGTTGGTTGTTATTATTGTGATTGACATATCTCACTAAATCCTCCTTTCCTATCCTGTATTTTCCCATTTCAGCTCAATGCCTTATCTACAGACTGAAGTTCAACTGATGGAAATGCATTGAAAGACATTCAGAGGTCATTGCTTGATAATGAGAGTGTAAAGGAAAAAAATACATTTGAATTGTGTATTTTCTCTTCATGTATGAGCCTCGGCCAAGCACTGCTTTGGTTTGAATTGAACAGAACAGAACATATATATAAATACATATATATCAGGTCAACACACTGAGGGTCTGGACCCTCTCTGTCTACCACCTACAGTGGTGCAGCCTTTTAGCTGACCCTGACCTTTGACCTTCCCGTAAAGCGAGATAGGAATCCTTCTACAGGGACCAATAAAGTCAGATATCATATTGCACCAATTGTCATCCTTGAACAAGCAAGCACTTTCAAGACATGAAGTAGAAAATAGTGTTTTTTTTTTTAGAGTTTATTGTGAAACGCTTCACTGCTCAAGTTGCATTCAAACTATTGATCTTTAATTGATCTTTAAGTGTCTTTGTTTAAGACTTCTTAAAAAAAGCATCAAACTGATCTGGGATTGATTAAGCTGGATCTCATTTCCCATTTCTCACATTCACACAAAATAAGTTCACCCGGTGCTAAAGAAAGCTCAAACTGTGTGCGTCTGCTTCCAGTAAGAGAAAGTGAATACAGACAAAATGACCCCTGTGTTCTTCAGAACTATGGTCCAAAATGAGTCACTGTGCCTTTAATGAGCCCCAGCAGGAATGTGTTGTGTTTGGATATGTTGTGCAAAATCAACTGGTTGTTTGTTTGTTTGATTGATTGATTGATTGATTGGATTGCACAATGTTTGACTGCAGCGTCTGAGATCTTGTCCTGTTTGGTGTTTGTGTTGTGGCTGGAAACATGTCAACAACCACATTATCCACTATTACACAGAATAATACCTTCACTTTGAATGTCCTGAGAGTGACATCATGGGAAAGCAGAGATGCATAAGCCCCCCCCCCCCCCCCCTCTCTCTCATCCTGCCTGTCTGAAATGATGGAGCTTCATGCAGAGACTAGACCTCCTTGCTACACACGTCTCAGATTTCTGCTGGTCTCCCACTACGGGCTCCTCTGACCCGGCTCCTGGGATCCACAGCACTCAGTCACTAAATCACTAACTAACCCAGAGTGGAGGCCTCCGTCTTGGGGTAGTGGAGCAAAGTGAGCCCCCCGCTAACCTCCAGCACCACTGTATCAGTAAATCAGCCCGCAGACTCTTTTTCCCAAGGCTAGTTTGGCTATCATGGGGTCAGGGACAGGGAGGATGTGACCCAAGAGGCCAGAGGTCAGAGGGAAAGTGGTTTAGGGCCTTGAAAGGAGGATCCCAGTATGTGTGTGTGTGTGTGTCTGTGAAAGAAAGATGGTCAGAGGAATGAACTTGTGAAGTGACATCCTACTGTGATCTATACGGGGGAAAACACAGGACACACACACGCAAGCACGCACAGACAGAATGAAATGTTGGGTTCGTTGCCTCCAGTTGGAAGTTAATGAAAAATGATATTGTGCGAGATCCTGATCGTTGGGTTTACGCAGCTTGATCACAAAAAGAACAAAGATCCCTCGTGTTGCAAGCAAATTACCGCTGGCAGCCTGTTCCCAAACCGTTCCCAACCCGTTTCTAATCAGTTTCACGCATGGATATTATATTTCTCTCACATCGTCCAAATATTAATATGACGCAGCCAAGCAGCCTCACTGACTGCTACATGTTTGACAATCGCACACACTTGCTTTCAGAACCTATTGAATGCTGTTGTTATGTTGGAAGTAGAAGGTTCATACTTTCCACTGTCTGCTTGTGTGCTTGTTCCCCAAACAACCAGTAGGAGTCACTGCAGCAGTGACGAGTCTGATAAACTCAGACTTCCTTTGTGTTGCTTAGAACTCAGTGACCAACAGCGGTGCACTGCAGGGTCCAAATCCCTGGTTGATGCGGTGATGGGCCTCGCAAATCAAGCGTGGACCAAATCATTAGAACCCAAAACCCTCATTATGTAGCAAAACAAGTGAGGAATCCACTCACGAACACACTGAAACATCAATTAAAAAGATTTGGGATTGTGTAAAAGCAATCTCTGACTGAAAATAGAACTCACACACACACTCACACACACACACACATTTCCATCGCCGAGGCACTTCTGGCTGAGGAGTGAGGTGAAAATAGCATTTTCTTCTCATCTGAGGCTTCATTCAAGGTTAGCCAAGTGAGAAAAAGCTGTCCACGCCGCGCGCTAGAGCTGCGCCTCACACCTCTGTGTCTCGGATAAAGGTGGAATATTGACTGCTCCTCTGTTTTGCTCTCACAGCCACAATGTGTTGAAGAAGAAACGTGCACAAAAGCAATTAAATGTAAAGATTGGAGAGATGTGTGTGTGTCTGAGTGTGTGTGTGTGTGTGTGTGTGTGTGTGTGTGTGTGTGTGTGTGTGTGTGTGTGTGTCTGCTTGTGTGTGTCTGCTTGTGTGTGTTAGTGGCTGCCCTTTTAAGTTCACGATCCACAGTGATTAATTAAAGAAACAAGGAACGTGGAGGCCTGGGACAAACTCATGGGGAAGGTTGGCATCCCTATTTTGAGATTGATTTAAAGAGTCAGAGCGTGTGAGACGTACGCATAGACCCAACACACACACTATCACATATCAGTGGATCGATGACCTATTGACAGGTTTTTTATGAAGCCCAAGTCTGAGTTGAGGAATACAAACCTTGGGCGAGACTGAGATGAGATAATTCAATAAAATAGATTGACTGGGATCCATCAGTGTTTCTTGTCAGACGCAATCGTGCATGTGTGTGTATGTGTGCGTGTGTGTGTGTGTATAGACAACTAATTAGGCAGTTTGTTCTGCATGTTTTATGGGTAGGGCTCATACACACCTTACTCCCTACAGAGGCCCATCTGTTGTACCTACTACACACACACACACACACACACACACACACACACACACATACACACACAGCTTTTGCTACCACTCTTTGTGATTTATTTTGGCGCTGTAATTTTAGCAGAGGGAGGCCATTACTCTGCTCCCCGTAGGTCCCCGGAAACCTTTAAAACCATTTGGAAAACAAAAATACACGGCGATGGAGATCAACAAAAGGCTGTTTTTCATTAGAATTCAAGAGATTTTGTGGAATTTCTAAATTGTTGTTCTTTTTCTTACCCAGCAGTGATGAAATTAGCCCGGTTGGTCGGCGGTTTTTATCTCTTTGCAGATGATCGTCGACTTTGCTCATGTGGATCGAGAGGAGGAGTAGGAGGAGGAGGAGGAGGAGGAGGAAAGTAACTTGGCCTGGAATTCCCACCGACGCAGAGGCCATTTTGTCTTTTCAGCATGCAGGACGGGACACACGGAGCCTATAAACACCTCTGCAGGACTGAGCTTCCTCTCCCTTTGTGCAGGTACAGTCCAGCTCTATCTCACCAGTTTAGGGAGCGGATTGAGATTAGACAGAAACAGAGAAAACACAAACAAGCCACCGGGAGAAAGAGGCAAACTTCAAACAGACACAAGGCGGAAGTAGGCAAACGCCCCCTTTAGTCACCAGATCCCCACTGATAAATATTATAATAATTGAAATGCTGTCTGCCTCGTCAAAATTTCCGAAGGTAATCCCGGATTGCAGCGACTCCTCATCTACGCTTTGTGAGGAAAGTTGACACTGATCCATATTCGTTTTACATCCCATTATAAAAGCTCCTAAAGAGGAAAATCATCTGAATAATACAAATCTATTCACACGGCACACTCGGAGTTCAGGCAGGCCGGGGCTTTGGACTTTGGCTACCATGGCTGTTGTGTGTGTATGTGTGTGTTTTCTTTGTTTGTGATATGATCCTGCTGCTCTGATATGAGTTGTGCTTATTCAAGCGCAGCCCGGATTATTCAAACATGTCAGCCTCAGACGCCAAGGCTCAACTCTGACAAATAAGTGGAGATAGTTCAGTGCTGTGTTGTTTGTTGAATACGCTGTATGTCACATGAGCTGCTGCTGTGCGCCTCCGTCTCAGTGTCTCCAGTGTCTCCACATGTCATTTCAAATCAAATCTCTGCTGCAAAAATGAGCCAAACCTCCGGGATTCAACTGTGAAGTGATCAGCAAACTTGCACAAAAGAATAAAGTGTGGAAAAAAAAGCTTTAATCAAATCTCCTGGGCCCACACAAGGTCAACCAAAGAGAAAGGAGTCATGGTTTGTCCCTCTACGAATGTGTGTGTGTGTGTGTGCGTGTGTGTGCGTGTGTGTGTGTGCGTGTGTGAGTGTGTGTGTGCGTGTGTTTAGGGTCCCCTCGAGGGCCTTTTGTTAAGCCACTGTCATGCATCTCTAGCCATCAGATAGAAACTAATCTGTACAGAGCTGGTGGCCACCACTGCTTCAGTCTGCCTGTTCAGGCGTGTGTGCATGTGTGTCTGTGTGTGTGTGTGTGTGTGTGTGTGTGTGTGTGTGTGTGTGTTTTCTCCAGGCTACGGCAGAGATGAATGTGTTTGTCAGTGATGAATCTCCTAAATCTGTGAAACAGTGGTGTCCTTGAACTTCAAGGTCTGCCATATGCTGCTCAGGACAGAGCCAGGGGATGTGTGTGTGTGAGTGTGTGTGTGTGTGTGTGTGTGTGTGTAGGGTAGGGTTAATACCTTCAGGCTCTGGTGTCTGCTGGTTGCCGTCTATTTCACAGAGGTCATCAGGCCACATTGGGACGTCTGCGATGCTGCGGCTTGAAGGCTGCTGTTCCTCCATCAACGTTTCTGTCACACATTTCACAGTGTGTGTCATAGTGTGCGTGCGGTTAGGGTTGTCTTTTCCACTAAGACAGACAGCAACCAATCAAATATCGGCACTTAAACGTGACCCAACAATGTGAAACGTTACTTCTTTTTGTGTCAAATCTGTTTTTTAATGTCTCTTTATTTCCTCTGTTGTTCTTTTCATGTCTCAGCTGCCATCGTCTTCTTGCATCAGACTAAGATTGCCTATTGTGTCTCAATCAGGTCAGAGCCCCACGTTCTCCCTTCCCTTCCGGGCCCGAGCGAACGTATCAGGAATGAACCCTGAGCGACTCGCTGGCTCTTATTTCCTCTCAGTCGCTCCTCCGTCTGAAGTGTTTACAGTTTCTACTTTCACACTCTCGCCGTGAGATGTAAAGTGCGAGACGAGAAAAGAAAAAAGCCCTCTCTCCTACAAGTGGCCGCTCCGGGGTTGCGGAAAGGGAAGAATAAACGGCGTCTACGGTCGCGGCAAAGATGGATGAGAGTGTTGGGTTACGTTCCAAACACTTGATGGGATTTAGGGGAGCGAGGAGAAATGTTTAAAGTTCCCCTGACAGATGATCTGAAAAAAAAGCCTGAAACTAATTTCAGGTTTTTGTCGTTGTTTCCTCATCGATCGTGCTCTCGTGTTGCTCCCAGCGCCGCAGTCAGAGCCAATTTGCTTCATGAGCTTTGTTGGAAATGTTTCTCTTAAAAAAGGGGGGAGAATATTCCGGATAACTCCAACCAACAAGGGAACGATTGCAACACTGGAAGTTTGTTTTCACATAGCTGCTTCCTCGATACTTGTGAGGGACAATGTAGACGGGGCGAATGCGAAAATAGCAATAGCTTTCAAAAATGGGGTGTTGTTTATGTTCCTGTGTGATTTTAACACCTTTGCTTACTATGGCTGCAATGACCGGGGCAAGGGAGGGAGGGGGCGGTGCTACAATTTAAGTTTGTTACACGTGAAGGAGAGATGTAAAGGTGTGATTCAGTGGTGTGAGAGACATCCGCAAACCATTTGTCTGTCTGTTAGTAGCTTCATGTAACTGGGTGACTGCCTGCGTTCTCTGCTTTAAAATGCAGAGCGTTCTTCGGTCCAGGGTAACGCCGCGTTGATGCTGTCACCCTGGATGGGCCTGATGGTCCAGCTTTCTCCAGGGGGAATCACGTGTTGTTTTGACACAAACGAGTCTGTCGGCTCCGGATTCGCTGCTAAGAGAGAGGGAGAGGAGGAAAGAGACAAAAAGCACAAATAGTGATGTTCCAGTGAGGGACATCCAGTCTGGCGCTCACTGGCACATTTAGCCCGGGGGTGCCGGTCACATGATGGTTCCCAGCGGGTCATCATGCCGGCCACTTCCATCCATCCATTTTCCCAACTCGACAGGCCGTTCTCTGTGTCTAAGGAAGCCATCATCCCAATCACAAATGTCCCTGTAAGCATCTGTGTGTTTCACCTGTTTAGAGAGGCAGAAAGCAGCTGCCACTCATTCAGTCTCCATTAGAATGTCCCAGCTTTCACTTTAATAAAGGAAAAACCACCTTCACAGCCCTGTTCATGTGATTTCTGCTGCACAATCTGTGTCACACAAGCAGTTTAATCTCCTCACAAAGGGGCTATAGTACACAACCTTTCGTGTTTGTAATATCATGGATATTGTTTGATAAGAAACAGACGGATTGACAGCTTAAATTGTTCATACGTGATGAATAATCTTTCGCCTTTCACAAAACCAAAGCAGCCAGTTGCTCCAGGCGTCTTCCCAAAGATCTCATGTTGATTTTTATCACCGTGGCGACTATTTGCGTCCTGGGAAAATCTGCCCGTCTTCACCTCGTCTGTCACGCAATCACAGATGGCCTTAAAAATGTGATGTATTTAAAAATGAGGTTTTAGAAATGAGCGCACACTGGGTGAGATAAGGCAGTGTAAGGTAAATGTTTGGAAAGAATAGAAGCAGAGAGAGAGAGACAGAGAGATAGAGAGAGAGAGAGAGAGAGAGGTCCTGTCTACATGTCACCTCACACAAGTGCACTAAGTGAGCAGCAGTGGAATCATAACATTGGTGTTGTCTTGTACCTTTCATTAAACAGTTTGAACGTGTTTGTGCTCGTGAGCCTGAGAGCAGCCGTCTAGAAAATAAACAACCGATGATTTATGTGCGTCTACATCTATTTATCTGCTGGGGACAAACGCTTAGAGCCGGAGAAATGTGACACCGAGAGGACGGAAGACGGAGAGTGTGTGAGGGGCTGAAGAAGTGCAATCGCCCAATTAAATGCACCGTCAGCATTAGGAGAGACGTATTCAAGTCCCTGTGTGCAGGACGACACAGCAGTAGCTTTGTTCTGATGTGACGGATTGACTCTTTTCCCTTTCATCTCCACGTACACATACACATCTATATGTGTAATGTATGAGCTCAACGCCGCCTGCGATGGTTTATTTGTGATTACGTAATCTGCAGCCGAAGCCCTTTGGAAGTGAACTGATGTGTGCTTGTGTCCATATGTGAAAGGGATTGTGTGTGTGTGTGTGTGGCAGTGTGCCAAGCGGTGGTATGTAAAGTGGACCGTATGGAAGCAGCAGGTTTATTTCTGAGTTTATTATGTGTGTGTGTGTGTGTGTGTGTGTGTGGAGTGTAATTCGATTACGTCTCCTCTGCTGTTTTCAGTCATGAGTCGGGAATGTACAGCAAAGGAAGTGAATAAAAGCCTGTAAACACTGTGAGTACACACACCGTGGGGCAAAAGACATGGACATGTTTTGTGTTTTCTCCATGTGTGTGTGTGTGTGTGTCTGCTCAGGATAAGTCTTTAGGAAGTTATTTGTGGTCCAGCAAGTCAGAGCCGATGAGATCAAACACTCCTCATCCTCTATGACATAACTTAGTTTGGTCAGGAGGCGATTATGAAGATTATGAAATGTACTGCTGGGATATGAATGATGGCTGTGGATGTAAATTTGCTGTATATGAACAGAAACATTAGAATATACGAGTGAATCTTTGTCTCCTTAATGATGATGGCGGCACAGAATCGCTGATGGAAGAAATGAAGCTGAATGAGGCTTTGCTGATTAAACAGAAACATAAAACTCTGTATGTCTCTCTCTCTTTCTCTCTCTCTCTCAGTCTCACACACACACACACACACACACACGGCCCTGTGTGCAGCAGAGCAGGAGGTCTCAGAGGCCTAATCTACAGAGCCGGCAAGGTACAGCCATAAAACTGACAGGCCAACTAATTATCCCCAAAAATTACAACATCTTAATGTTCAGGCTCGTAGCAACACTCACTGGGAAGAGCGATCGTGTGTGTGTGTGTGTGTGTGTGTGTGTGTGTGTGTGTGTGTGTGTGTGTTAGACGGTGTGTTTATTATGCAGGCAGCTGGAGGAGGTCTCCTGCATGCAGAGCAGAAAGGGCAGATGTGTGTTGTGGCTCTTTGTTCTGTCCTGGTTCACCACTCCAGGTACACCTCAATCTGCTGAATGCATCCTAATGAATCTCAGAACAGATCCCCCTGTTTTACATCCCTCCCTGGGTTCGTCTCCCCTCCTCGGTTTGCTTCTACTTTCCCGTGTCGCTCTTTGTTTCCTCGCCTTTGTCTCGTTAAACCCCCCCCCTATAATCCCGAGGCTGTATTCCTGTTTGACAAACCCCGGAACGTTCCACATCCACACCTAATCCTGCTTGCTGTGTGATCATCTCATTGTATCCGCGGATACTTTTCGGCTGAGGTGAGGGAGAAAGCCAACATAGGCCTATCTCACACACACACACACACACACACACACGCGCACACACACACACACACACACACACACACTCACATACACACACACACACACACACACAGCTATCTATATTACTTAGATAATAAGAACTGCCAGAAAAAAAGATATAAACAAACAAAGAGAGAAACACAGAAAGATGAAGCAGGAGTGTGTGTGGCCCTCCTCTTGATGGCTGTCGGGGTGTGTGAAGGCGTAGGTGAATGTAATCCCTTATGACAGCAGATCGGCGGCGGGATAAACACAGAGCGAATACCATCATGGATTCACATCTCTGCCGATGCTCCAGTCGGAGATTACGCCAGCGAGGAGGACGGATTTACGGCCAAACTAATTCTCACCTCCTCCCTGCTGATGTGTCACGCTTCAGTGTGATCACACACACCGAGATAATCGCAAAAGCAGCGATGCGGTAATTTGATGATGTTGGCAATATGGGTGAGAGCGGTGTTTCCCAAAGTGGGGGGCGCGTCCCCTAGGGGAGGGGCAGAGCTACTGCAGGGGAGGCGTGGAGCGGGACTGGAAGAGGAGCGATATGAATCGATAAGTACCGCCTCAGGTAAATGAATGAGGCGATACTTCTTGCAAGAGAATGAGCGTCCAGAGCACAACAGAAGAAGGAAATTCACTTTCTGAGACAAATCTACACACACACACACACACACACACACACACACACACACACACACACACACAGTATGCAAGGAATCGGCAGGTGTGAGTCACGCTGTTTTGCTCATGCCTGGAGGTCATCATCATTAACTGTGTGCCTGATTAGTTAGGAAACACAAAAGCGGGACCAGGGAGAGAACATGAATACTGCATGAGCAAAAGGTTTCAGGGCAAAACTTCTTCCAAAAGTCCAAAACTCTTTTATCCTTGGATTCCTTTCTTCTCTCGTCATGTCCACAAACTTTTTTTTTGCTCAACAGCGGCAATTTTGCTGAGAGTAGATACAGGGGGAGAGAATGGAGAGTGAGAGGATGATGAAGGAAGAGATTGGCAGCAGATACGGTGCGGAGATAGACGCAGGATAGAGTGGAGAGGGACGGACGGTCGGGTCGTGATGATGGAAAGAGAAATTGATTTGGGGGGGGGGCGAGTTTGTGAAGCCAGAACAGGTCAAAGGCGCCATCTTTATCACCGCCCCGGGATCGGTCAGCTCATCTACTGGAAAATGATGTCGTCTGTTTTTTGCAGAAAAAGGCAAAAAAATGAAGAAACAGAGAAGAAGAAGGAGAGAAGTTAACGACTTTATAGAAACCTACAGAGCCCTTTGGTTTGACACTCTCACACTTCACCTGTGTATCGTAATGAAAGCCTGGACAGTCCACGGGCCTGGATTCTAACATCACAGCACCCCCTGCTGTCTTAATCACAATTCATACCCACTTTAAAAGATTAGATGAAGTAATTATGTTCTATTTTATTGATCCTTCTTTGCAGTTGCGTTGTCCTAAATTTGTCCTAATAAGTATTAATTAAAAATGGAAACAAATAAGTCATAAACACATCACAAAGACAGAAATATAATTGAATATAGTAGCACTGAAACTGTTGTGCACTGTTCTAGATGTGTGGCAATGATTCATCAGATCAGATCTACTGACAGGGATGGCGAGCTCCTTCTATACAATCAGACAGGAAATTGGGTGCCGTGCAGCTGTTGGGCCGCAGTCCCACTCGATCGTATCTGCGCCTACAGAGGCAGAAGATCATTGGGACACATACAGTAAATGGATACGCGCTATGAGAGACAGCTGCACAGAGAGGTGGAGGGTCCAAGGTCAACATCGTGCAGTATTTCCGCTCGTGCATTAAAATAGTGAGAGCGTCTGTGCTGGAAAAACAGATCGGTGGACAAACACACGCGGCAAACAACAGGTGTGTCGGGAGTGCTGCACCAGCTTCTTTCAGATATAAAGCAGTGATGAAACCAGGAACAGAGTGGAAGGCTAATAAAAGGAGGGCAGGTGGAAATGTATAGGAGGCCACATATAGGAGAGAGAGAAAGGCTGAGGTGGTTGATCAAACACATCTGCTTTGAAAAAAAAACATGCTTCCAGAAGAATCTCATCTTCTTTATCATCCCGGCCTCGTGTCTCCATCCATCCTGTCCTCATTTTCCTCTAAACTTTTTGTTTTAATTTCCTGTAGGAAAACAGCCATCATCCACAGCATCTTTAACCCCCGGGGCGAGTGATGACTGTCTGAACACACCGCAACCCTAACGCAGCTAGAGGTTAGTGTGTGAAATTGCGCTTGTGTGTGTGTGTGTGTGTGTGTGTGAGGGGGTAGTTCACGTGGAATCAGGTGGTCAGACGACAAGCTGAAAATGATGTGTTACAGGTGTGTTACCTCACGAACTGCCATCATCAACATCACATTAATGAGAGGATATCGCAGTGTCTCTCTCCACTGCTGTTGACACATCTTATATCATTGAAAGGCAGAGAGGGTCAAAGGCAGAGGAGGTGTGTGTGTGTGGGGGGAAAAACTGACAGTTTTAATCCCAGTGGTGTCACAGATGGAAGGAAAGGTGAGGATGAAAGGATGACGTCGTCTGCATACGCTTGGAGAATAGACTAGATAGATGATATTGGTCATGTAGGTAAAACTCAGCCCACAATTAATTGTGGAGAGACTGTCGTTATTTTTCAGCTGTGTAAGGGTTAATGCCAATTAGTTGTGTTTTTAGAAAGCCAGCGACCACGTTTACTGAAACAAAGACTTCATAAAGGCATTCAATGTACAAGGTGCTGCGTGTAATCCTCAGTGTCAGCGTAATGTATTGTCCTTAAAAGAAATCAAGGAAGGCAGAGAAGGAGAAGCAAGATGACAAATATTTACAGTTTATTCTACATACACGCGGTTTAGACATGTTGCTCCAACTGCAGAAACATCTGTAAGTCTGCTCTCTGCTCTCACTGAGAACAGAAGCCTACATGTGATATTTGGGTCATTTACAGGCCAGAGTCAAGAGTAAAATGACAAAAGCTTATTTTGTCATGGCACAAAGCCAAACACCCTGGATCACTGCATCCTGAGGCTGTGACAAAGGAGTGATAATATTACAATAAGATTACAGCAGAGTGTAGAAAAGATAAAGTTATGATGAAAGGAAAACATTTATTGTGTAAATCTGAAATGCTTGTGTTGCATTTACCTTAACGTCAGCCACGGTCCTCTGTGCCATTATCGTCCTCAGAGGCCCATTTACAGATGACAGAGTAATAATCATATTAGCGCACACTGAGGATTGATCGCTACACGCCTCGCAGCTAAACATCACACACTCCGGCACACACAAACACAAGCACATTTGGACCCGTTCCCAGTCACGGAGTGGATGAATGGCTTTTGGCCGACGTTCAGTGCCTCCTGTGCCTGTGCGTGTGTGTGTGTGTGTGTGTGTGTGTGTGTGTGTGTGTGTGTGTGTGTGTGCGCGCGTTTCATTAGCCCTGTGTGTGTTTTCATATGGCTGCGCATGTGTGCAACAATGCAAATGGCTCTTGGTATGTGATGTATGGATTGGGAATGATAATCCAGGGTTGGGAATGAGGAACGCAGAGAAGAATTCACTTTGTTCTCTTTGGCTGCGGCACTTACTGTACATGCCATAGTACTACTGTATATGTAACATGGTGAGGAGCCATTTTGAAGAAAGGAAAATGTCTGAATGGTTTCTGTACCTGAATGAAGAAGTTACAAGCAGTTTGAGTGACAGCTAAAGCGCAAACCATTTGGAGCTACTGTTTGTGTATAAACAACAGATGTAGCCGATTAGGCAGAGACGCAGAGCTGAGTCAGTTTGAAGGCAGAAGATGCATGAGAACCACACCTCCAACAACTGGCTCTCTCATAAAAACTGTAACTGCTATCTAAACAGGGTCTGGACCGTGAGAACCGGGAGAACTTCCTGACCGTAGGGATGTATTATGGTCCAACAAGGACAGAAAATAACAAAGAACCGGCAAGTTGAAGAAAATGTTAATGATTTTCTCTGCTGAAAATGTAACATTTGGCTACATGAGGATATTTCAGGACAATACAGGAAGATTAAGGCCACATTGGGTGAAACAGAACATATTTAAGTCTGAATTCTGACTTAATAACAAATTTCTGGCAATTCACGAAAGACATTGAACCCTGTGACTTTCCAGTGTTGTGATCTCACGTTGGATGAAAGCTAACACCTCGAGCAACTCCGTCTCGGTCTTTCTTCTGAGCAAACCCAAGTCTTCACGAAATCCTCTTTAAAGCTGGTACTCTTGTTACTTCCCCTTGATGATGTGCTAAAATCACAAGTATTTGCTTGTTTCTGAAAGGTCCTGAAACACAACTTCACAAGTCAACTCAGTCTGACATCGCAGCCAAAATGATATCGTGTGACTTAAACGCCAAACAATTTGTGGATAGAGTTTAAAATCCGTGGGAACGTTCCTTCATTCTTCATATCCTACTAAATACCTTCTGACCAACCGTACACTGACATATCAGTAAGTGACGATATAAAATTTGACTGTTTGGGCTAAACGGAACTATAAATATTAACTCCATATATCCTCTAAAGTTGTCGACGGGGCTGCACCTGCCGCTGGTTTCAGTTCCTTATGAAACACATTCAGCCGTCTTTGACTTGAATTGATTTTCTGTGACATCTGGGTGCAATATGAGCTTGCAAACACATGCGATTCAATACACTCGGATATTCCCACACACACACACAGATGAGCACGAACAAATGTATACTGTACACATGGCAATGTTTTTGTTCTCATGTATGAGTCTTGAACACACACTCGATTGTGTGTAGTCAAAATTAATCTTTGAACAATTCCATTCAAACCTTAACTACACTTCCAGTTTGGTTTATGTTTGACGAATACAATTTCAGTGTGTTTCAAATAAATACAAATACATCTTATCCTGAGAAATATAGGAACAAAATAAACACTTAGCCTTTGCTAGAATGCCCAGTACATTCCAGTTGTGGCCGCACTAAATCAAACTGCGATCCAATCCGCCCTGTTTTAATTTATGACAAAGGAGGGGCAGCTCCAGGAGGGGCAGCTCCAGACATGAGGGTCCATTTTCCCGTCCCTGCCTTGCTTGTCGTCTCTCACTAGTGTCTCATCATCCATCACAGGCTGCAGGAACTGAAGACGACACCCAGCTGAGGCTTAGCCATGACACACGCAGCTATGTTTCCTGTCACACACACCTTTGTGATCCGTTCGTAAATCAGCATTGCTTCACTGGTGTGCTGGTTTGGTTTCCTCTCTTATGGACATATTTACTTTTATTTCATGATGTTTTTCAATTCAATGTGTTAGATTTTCTTTGGCTGATTGATGATGCCTAGATTGATGATTAGATTGATTTAGTGTTTTTACAAGATTTGGACAAAAGTGGAAATTGTTTATTTCTCTAATGGTACTCTCCTTCATCCTGCCATCTCCCCTCCCCTCTCTCTCTCTGTCTGTGTGTGTGTGTGTGTGTGTGTGTGTGTGTGTGTGAGAGAGAGAGATCATGATGATGTATGATGTGAATGTTTCAGTTTTCCGTGTGGCAGATGACAGACGCTCTGCACAGGACCGGCTCTGGAGTTTTCTACATTCTCAGCTGTTCAATACTAAAAGCTTCAATGTAAACCATCCTCTCTTTACCCAGGTCACACACACACACACACACACACAGATGTTTGCATTCACACACACACACACACACACACACACACACTTACTTTCTTTCTCCTTCCTTTGAATGTAGGCCACATGTTAAAAGCAATCTGTGATACGAGTGGAGAGAGAGTCTGAGTTGTATTAATGTATGTGAGATGCCTGCAGCGCTGACTTGTGCCCACAAAGAAGAACATTGCCATTCATTTCCTTTAATTGCTCTCCACCTGCTATGATAATCAGGACTTAAATAGAGAAATTTCCATTTTCAATTAAAAACGCCATTGCATATGCAGGGGGATGAAGCCCTGGTGTATAAAATGCAATAAATGCCTCACACACTTTCCTCTCTGTTGCATCTCAAAAACAAAAACAAGGCTTGAATTGTTTTCAGATTTCCTGCATGTGTGTTTATGTTAGATTCACTGATATAAACTGGTACTGAACCTTCAGTTGTGTCAATATTCATCATATTTACATTTGAACATAATCACAATTATATGTTTGTTCTGTAACTAAAACTGGATCCAATCACAACGCAGCAGATTCCAATATATCTACTATGGCTCGTGAATGTTTGGGTTTTATTATAGGTTTTTACCACAATCTTTTTTTTAAATCTCACTTTTGTCATTATGGCATAGCTTCTAACATATGCAAGTAAAAAAATGAAGTTAAGTTCATTAAACCCTCACTGTCTCTGTCTCTTCTAGCAGAATTACTCAACAACTTCAACCTCCTTTTCTGTAATACAGAGGCTTCTTTTAGCTATGAAGGGAACAACGATATTCTGAGCCATAACACACACATACACACACACCCACACACTCTCTCCTCTCATGATATGTATGACTACAGAGTGGTGGCAATCAATCATAATCTTAGGCTTTCTCAAAGACTCCCCAGATAGAGATAGAGGTTTCTCCCTCTTTCTATCTCTCTCTCTCGCGCTCTCTCCCTGTGTGTGTGTGAGTGTGTGTGGCCTCCGTCTCCCCGTGGAGATCATTAGCAGCAGAGCGCCTCTTGGTCAATACTGCTCCTCAACGTGTCGTGTGTTCGCTCCTCTCTCCTCTCTGTCTAATAGAGAGGAAACTAATTCGCAGTGCCCCCGTATCTGTCAGACAATAAATGTACCACAACAGGCAGGAGTGTGTGAGATTGCTCCACGGCCGTCGGGGGGAGAATCGATCGGGGTTTTACACCTCCTGCTGTGCCACGTTGGCGTGTTGTGAAAATTCAAACATCAGCGCGTGGTGGCGGTGGTTAAACACTCCATTGTTAGAAATCTGCTCTGAAACAACAAACTAGGCCTCATTCACAGGTCACTCATGTGGAAACTGATATGAATCCATAATAATCCGGCTTTTAACAAGATCTGACATCTGAAAAGACTGACGCTTTTATTCCCCACAAATCATCTTCTTTCTAAACCTGATTGAATATTTTTGATAAACTGCAGAATAAGAGGCTGAACCAAAAGTGTCCTCAAACCCGTAACAACCTCATGTTTGCACACGCCCCTGCAGAGTTATTGTCCTATTTGACGGTTAAATCTTAACTTCAATCGAGCTTTTTTTCTTTTGACACCAGGAGAGGAAGTTTTCAGGGGAATAGCGCAAATGGAAAATCCAGCGGCAGCCGCGTGAGCAGAAGGCCAGACGCGGCGAGAGAAGGAGGGCACGGTAATGACTATATCCATCACTGTGACACACACCAGCACTCTTCATGGATCACATGCTTTAAGTGCCGAGTTAGGGTGGGTTCAACAATAATACACAATACAATACCAACCAGGGTGGGGTGGAGGGGGGGCTGATTTATTATGGAGCAGACCGGGGGGGGGCCCCACGCCGCTTGTAGGAACATAACCTTGAATGTGTTTATGTGCGCTAGTGTGTGTGTGCGTGTGTGATCTGCTTTGACTAGAAGTGTTGATGATAAGAAGCGGCACTTCCTCGCGTAGTGAAGATTCTGATGAATGGTGCTGCACAGACGTTCTGTTTTCTTCTCTTAATGGCCGTCTTCGCCGCCGCCGCCGCTCCGGCAACATGTTTCAAAGTCTGATGTGATGCGTGTCATTTGATTCACGCGACCAATTTGCTCTCACGTGTGCAGAAATTGCTGGTTTATAATAAGAAACAAGACGAAGAAGAGCGCGAAATTACTGCAACTTCCACGTCTTAGAGAGAGGAAATGAATAAATGTTTTATTATTTGAATTTGTATTCGCAGTTGCTGATTGTGATTTAATTTTCTACTAAAATCGATTTCAAACTGAAATAGAAAACTAAAATATTTTCACTCCATTCTGTGTTTTTCCTTCAAACAATTTCCTACTTCAAAAAGCTGATATCTGGTTTTTCAAAAATAACTTTGACTTGAAAATAAAGAAATTATAAGCAAGGAAGAAAAGTATGAAATACATGTGGAGCCTCCAGCCTCCAGCCAGGAAGCCCAATCCCCAACACACACACACTCACACACACTTTGAGCAGTTTTAAACTTTTTCAACTCCACAGGCAACAAACTGTAGGAAAGATAAGAATCAGAGATGTTTTTGATGGAAAAATCTGTATAGAAGATGAAATGAAGGTGAAATGAATAAATATGCATTATGACATAAATCAATTCAAAATGTTCTGCAGTGCTCCAGTTTCAATGTCTTAGATAGCAAATAAGATAAAGAAAAAAGTGAAATTGAAAAGATTGGAACTACTTTAAACGTTACGACATAAAATTGTAATATATTGTATTTTCAGGGGAACGAGAGGAAATTTGGAATTTTGATCAACCATTAGATTAAGATACTAAAAATAATACATCAACCAAAACTTAAAAACACTTGTCTAGGCGAGTGACTGAGTGTCACCTGTATCACTTTCCGGCATAGAAACAAATAAGAGCCCAAATAAATTCCAGCCACATTTTCACGTAATAAACACTGACGTTTATGGATCATAAATGAATAATCAAAGCTGCAGACCACAGCGTCTTACACACACAAGCCCGTCTGCTCACTCACTCTGCTCACGCTCCAGAGTCAAACATTCCCGTACACAGTCTGGCACACACTCTGCTCTCACTCTGTACCGTTTAACCATTGGCTCTGTGGCCAGCAGAGCGTCAAGGAGGAAATGTTCCATTATTTTGAAGTGCCTCTTCTGTTTCCTCTGGACCCTCTGCTGATCTCGTTCTTCGACTCTTTGTCCTGTTCACGTCTCTCTTTCTGTCTCTATCGGTCGCCGTCTCCGTCTCCGTCCGTGTGTGCCAGCCGCTCCAACATCGCCTTACGTGACTGGAGCTCATATCAGGGGGAATAATTTATGGCCGCCATGAATAAGAGATGCAGTGGAGTTTCCAATGTTTCGCCTCTGATATGGAAACAGGCTGCAATATTTGGACAGAGGAGGATTGAGTGATCAGTGTTCGCCAGTCTGTTGTTGGCAAACAAATGTCAGCGAAACCAGCTGTCAAGAAGGCCCCTGAGGCTTAGAGGAGGAGGAGAGGAGAGGAGAGGAGATGAGAGATGTGAGCAGGAAGCAAAGGCACAAGAAAAATTGGAATATCACCATCTTGTACTTTTCTCATGCTCTGTATTCAATCATTCAGTTATTATGCAGTATTTCTTAACGTCTGGCACCTTGGTTAAGTGGTCTACAGGTTTATGGGGTTAATGGGGAGGGTGAAGTGTTAACACGGTCGCCACATCCACATGCGTGTCTGTCACCCGCCTGCTTCCTCACAGCTGAAGCCCCAGGTGTTGATGAGAGTGAAGAACCAGGTGTTACTTCATCACCAGACGCTGTTTCAGTCAAATAGCCCAGCTAAGCTGTATCCCATGTCATTTTTTTGCTTGTTGTATCATATTTTTTTAGTGATACTTTTTGTATCTGTGATTGTTGGAAAGCTCCATCCTGAGATCCGACCCCATTTCCCGCCGGTGTGTAGCAAACAGCGCGTACAGACTGAGACCTGCCTTGTGTCTCATCGTGACATCGCTGCTGATTCACTATCACACCCACACACACGTTTTGTACGAAAGCAGAATACATACAATTCAGACAGGATCAAGCCCAGCGTTTCAGCTCTGATGGTGATAAATGTGTCCTGATTGTGGGTTTTCCCCTTCACTGTGGGATTCCTGACAAGATGGATTGGACCACAACTTGCTTCCTAGTGTCCACTGCGAAGAAAAGCAACACTAACTCCAAAATCTCTTAAAAAACCATTACCGGAAGAATGTTACTGCATTAGAAAACCAGCTGTCCAAAAGTCAAAATGTCCAGTGAGTATTTATGAGAGCTGTCCGCATAGGAAATCTTAGAAGTGCAGCTATGGCAGCTGTGTCATTTTGATGTCACGGATGGAGCTCTGCGCTCAGGTATTGGTTTCATCCCACAAAGCGAGCTACTCGGGGTGGAACCTTGATGGACGCTTAACAGCTCCGATGGGGACGGGGCCGAGCGGAGCCGTGAGTGAGACATCCAGAGGAAGAGGAGGCACAGGCAGTGTCCAAAACGTAGAATAACTCACTTCATGTAAGGCGAAGTAGAGTACTTTGACTTACCGCTGCAGTTAAAGTACATTCAGCGCCTCGGGGTTTCAGCCACGCACAGAATATTTATTTGTTCCATCAAAAACCAAAGAAAACCTCCATGAGTGCAGAGCTGCTGCACATCCAACAGAAGCAGATACACACAGCTCCATAACCTACATACACACACATCCTATATACCTGCATGCATTCTGCAGTATGTACCTGCTTAATGCTGGGTGCAAATTCTCTCCATTCTGCAAATGTGGAGTCTGGATTCAGATATCTGCTCTGACATCCTGCTGCCATCTAATGAAGTGTCATGGAGGCGCTGTCAGCATTTGGCAGGTCCCCTGTGGACCCAGAGCCCCTGGACCTTCAGACAGCACATGGATCTCTCTCTCTCTCTCTCTCTCTCTCTCTCTCTCTCTCTCTCTCTCTCTCTCTCTCTCTCTCTGAGCTGAAAGAGTTGTCAAACCGGTGTGTTATTCTAGAATTTCTCAGTCGATGCGGTGACTGCGAATGTGTGTGTCGACCGTGTGTGTGTGCTTGCGTGTGTGTGTGTGTGTGATGTGAGCTGGGTGCTACTCTGTGTCCTTTTGAAAAGAATGTCCTCTCAAAGATGAAAACATTTTTACGACTTATTTTCTTAGCATCTTTTCTTTTGTTTACATCCATATTTGGATATAAACATGAATATTTGATCATGTTTAGCCCTAACTCAAAGCTTGACTCAGCCTAAGGCAGGATAGCATCATGCATGTATCATGTAGTTATTTCAGGAATACAAACTTTAATCAAACCTGCTTGATCCTGCTCGACTCTTCTTCTCTAATAATCCACAAGACAACATGAGGATTTATCTCTGTACAACACAACAAATATTTCTGATGTAACGCTGTGAGGTGCAGTGCAGCATCGCAACTTTGACCACGCTGCTATAGTGAAAGTGGGGCAGGTCAAAGGTTACAGACAGAGGCCTGTGCTGATTGAACTGATTGAAGAGGCACATAGGAGGTGGCACTGGTGGTGGTTGTAGTGCTGATGGTTCTGGTGCTGATGGCGATGATGGTGATGATGATGCTTGTGGTGCTGATGGTGGTGCTGCTGGTGATGATGGGGTGATGTCTGCCAGTCATGAGCACTTCACCTCCGGTTTCCAGCTGGGTGTGTTTGCACCAAGATACAGATTTTCCGCCTCCTCCTTCTCCTCTTTCTCCTCTTTCTCCTCTCAAACTAGCACCGTTTCCATTTCACCACACTGAACATATCAACACTTATTCCTCACCAGCCGGGTGTTTATTTCATTTCCCAGACCTGTTCTCTTCACTGAACACAGCAGGTCTGGTAATAGCTCTTCTGTCATCTGGTTGAATCCCTTCCCTTTTCCCAGCGCCATACAGACTGAATAGCAATTTAAATGCTGTTCACTTCACATTTATTTGAAATCTCATTAACAGGATATAAAGACCCATAGAAATGTGCTGTAAATAGAAGATCTCAGCCATGTGGATGAAAGAAATGTATTCATGATTAGTCTTTTTTTTTTCACTTCTATTTCATTTGCCAACTTTGGTCGAATGCGTGTGTGTGTGTCAGTGCTGATATCCCGGGTGAAGCCCAGTATCTGCATTAAACACACACACACACACACACACACACACACACACACACACACGCATTTAAAGAGACACCAGAGGCGCCGCAGACAGAGACGTCCTCCCTCCAATGAGATCTGCACTGACAGACACGCAAGACGAACACATCTACTCTCAGCTGACACAAATAGGAGAAGATTAAAGGAATATTCATATCACAGTGGTCATTTTATACAGTATGTGGTGGAATACATCTGAAGCTCTTTCAGACAGATTGACAGCTGCTGACAACAAACGATGATTTGTTTACAGGGTCTTCTTCTGCTGAAAACACAGAAATGCGCTCTGAATGACACCAAAGTTGGCAAGAGAGATATAGAATATTACATACGGCTTGTTTTGTGCTGTTTCACTCTTTTTATGTCACTCTTAGGTGTTCATTATATCCTGTTGCGGAAAGGATGAATGTATGTTATCTCGAGTTCACTTCAAAACAAAACAACAAAGAAATGTCTGTGATCAGTCTTTCATATCCTAATTAGTCGGCGGATTTAATTGTACTTGTGTTATTGTTAGGAGTGAGTTTATGTGAGCTGTGGAAGGATCGTCTGGTGTCTGTCTGGGCCTTGTTGGTCTCTCTCGTTCGGCTATTTCATCACGTAGCTCCTGTTCTCCCCTGAGCCTCATTGTGCTAATGAGCAGCACCAATAAATAAATAATTGGATAAATTTGTGCAGATTATGCGTCTAAACTGACATATTTCACCACAACGTCGTCTGTGTGTGTGTGTGGTTGTGCGTGTGTGCATTTGTGAGCTGAGCTGTGATGTACTTGAATGGTTTGGCTTCACAGTCTTATACACACACACTTGCTCAGACAGTGGTGCTGTCAGATAGAGGGCAAAGGGATGTGTGGGCCTAATGAGAATCTGGCTGCGAGTAAGGAGCTTTATGAAGTCCCTGAGGTGAGAACTGGAGTCCTGCACCGTTGTAATCCATAACGCAAGTGACACTTATGATTGTCGGCTCTCTCGCTGGGGCCGCAGCGCAGAAAACCCCCAAAAAACACCGACAAGTTTATAATCAAATTTGGTTGAGAGGCCACATGCTTTGTCTGCAGGCAGTTCCCAATTCATCCTTTTTAATTTAAGACACAATTTTGTGGACAATGTTGTCTCATTATCTTTTACTGGCTGATGGAGCTGCTCTGCGTTCCCCGCGGTGCAGTAGAACACCAGAGCGATGATGAGACGGAGAACCGGGATGGAGAGGAAGGGTTGGATAGACGAGTGGAGAGACAGATGGTGCAAAAGCATAAGAACACATTCATAATGTCTGTGCCTTAGTGGATGGCTACACACACACACACACAAACACCCACACACATACACACACGCTGTCATTCATACACACTGGCATGATTAGATCAAGAAAACAGAAAACAGTGTTTTCTAGGGTTCTTTTGATGGGAATAGTACATGTGGAACCATCATAAAATGTAATTAAATAAAGGAGAGTAAAGTCTGTTATAAAGCTTCTTTCAGAGCAGATTCTATAACTGTAGTTCTTCTTTGGACATGGTTTTATGTCTTTCATGGTTTGGAATTAAATTTGATTGTCACGGTTCATATAGATGTTTATAAAAACACCAAAAGTGGAGAAATCCTTTCATAGCTCCTCTGATGCTGTGGTTTGTCATGGATCATAATAGCTGCACTGTGTGTGGCCCTGTTGTGTAACTGGACCTGCTGGAGCTCGGTGCTGCAGTGAAACTCTAGAACGGGTCTTTATAGCACCAAAAAAAGGGGCCGAGCTAAACCCAAAAGTACACAAACAGTTTGTCTTAATGTCAGCGGTGCACTTCAGACTCAACTCGTAGACGAGACACAACTTAACCTGATTTCCACTTTTGATTATGATAGCAGAAATTGCGCTGAATGCACTTACGCCGTTTCCCCATACAGTTATCCAATAGACTAAACGACATTATGAAGCTTAGGGAGCCATCTAATCAATCTGTGCAGAGTTTGATGACAAGGTAGAGTAAAGCCTGGAGTCAGGATCATATTACCACACAGACTGGACCGAGACAACATCAGCTCAATTGACCGTAATAACGTGTGTCCTCTAAGTGCACCAAGTCCAAAACAGAACCGCCTCAGCATATATGGTGACTTTGAGTGTGTGTGTCGACCAAATGTGTGTTCATGTGTTGTGTTGTGTTGTGTGTGCGTGTGTGTGTGCTTGCCGTGGGGCTGAACGTGTCTGTCTTGTCATTACAGACGGGATTAAGCATCTGGGAGGTTGTGAGTCCCTTTGAGCACGACAGAGACACTGGCAGAACAAGACAATATCCTCTGAGACGCTGCATGTCAGTTCATTTTCACCTCCGCTCTGTGCTGATGTGTGTGTGTGAGTGTGCGTGTGTGTGTCAGCTGTGCCTCGGCTGATCCTCACACTGTTAATGTTTTATTGTTGACTAAATTAATCAATCGTCAGCGCTGTTGGCACGGCAATAACACAACAGCAAATATTTTTTCAATATCATTTACATTTCATACAATTACATTTTATAGGATGTAATTTAAAAACAATTATAATATCCGCAGCTGGATTGCAAAGATGATGGCAACCAACTGTGATTAAATGCAAGGGGGCTGCAATTCTTGGATGTCGGTGCCCTCTGCTGGACACTTCTGTCTTCTCCCTAAGGTCTCCAGCTGGAGCAGTTACACTTAGATTTACAGTATATCATCATAACGACACTCTAAAGCAGAGCGCACACACTTAGCTCCCATTGTTAGATGATCAAAAAAATTGAAAACCCATCTGTAAGAGGTCAAAGGTCAGGGATCCAATAGGATTCTGACCACTGGGGTGTAAGGAAGAGGTCATTGAGGAAGAAATGGCTGCTTTGATGGATTTTATTCTTTGAAAGCAGTTTGAACCTCGTCTCATCTCCTTTCTGGTGTTTTAATGAACCATTCTTTGTTTCCTCACCCGCCTTCCATCCGTTCTTTGTTGTGCGGTGATTGTAGGAGACGTCTTTGTGTGAGAGTGTCGCCCAGTTTGCTCAGATTCATCATCTTTGGCAATATGACAATCACATCTGGTGAGGAGAGAATTCTGGAGGAAAGCTCCCAACTGGACCATTGCCCAATATGTTTTGCCTGCATTCTCACTGTGATGGGTGTGTGTGTGTGTGTGTGGACATATATGTGCTGCAAAAATGCTGATAACAAAACATATAATTTGTACCGTAACGTCTTCACCTTCTTCCTCTTCCTCTACCTCTTCTATACATCACTACATGAAAGAACAGTGGGAGCTTTTTAGTGGACATGACTGATCATATACGGCCTCGACACACAGAACAAAAAAAAGAAAAAAAAAAGCTTCTCCTTTGTTTTCCGTCCGCATCACATGTGCTGCGCATTAAAGTCGCCGTCCGTTCCTCCTCCTACCTGTCAAAGAAGATGAAAACACGTCTTCAGTCAGCGTTACAGCCGCAGATGTGTCTATTTGCTTATCACGGTAACTTCTTCTGATCCACGCAGAGGGCCGGCGCTCTGACCTCACCGCCGCTCTCATTACTGGAGCTCATACATCATTCTGACACCGTGTACACAACTTTCAACGTGTAGCCTTCAATAAGTCATAAATACGTCCATTTTTGACATTAGCTGGTTGTATGTAAAGGCAAACACAGAGCTCACACACACATTGGTTGATATTATAAACAAACAGGACCTTAGTGCGTGTACAGCTTCTCCCTGAGCATAATCAAGCAATATGTTAGATTATGGAACAGTGTGATGCAGGACACAAAGTGAAAATAATGCTGAAGGCTCCGTATTCTGTATTTATTGCACCTTTAAATAGGAATAACATTATCACACCACATCTAAAATACATTTGAAGGCAAAGGCTGCCACCTCTTCCATATTAACTTTAGTATAAATTAGAATAAACTTTGCAGCGTAGATGTAACTATTCCGTCTCATTTCTTCACTGACCTCCATAGCATAACTCATTATATTTCTATATTCCATTATAAAAGCACAAATAGAAGCTGTTGGCACAAAGAACAGTAGGAAGCTGGAATCCGATCAGGCTGGAACTCCGGAGGTCACGTGCAGGGCGTTTTACACTGTTATGTTATTTAAAATGGAAATTAAAGTGAGTTCTCTAAAGATAAAAGATTGTAACAGAAGCAATATGATATCAGTGTTTTACCTTTGAGGCATAGATAATGAGAAAATGGAATGTGGCTGAATTATAATAGGTTTAAAAGGGAAAAAAGGTTGGATTTTGCAGGCGTGGAACCTTTTCCTGGGTCTGTAGTTGCAGGAGTCACCGGGACAGTTGTGTGTGATTTATCTCTTATTTGAGGGTCCTGATATAACTCTGTTCACATTTTGATGGCAGTGATAAAAACCGGCAGTAAAGTAATGTCAGCGCTCTCTAACCGCAGGAGGCCCGCTGTGATGTTCCTCAAACATGTGGACAAAGTATTTGGATCCTCGCTGGGACCGACAGGGCAGATATGATGAATACATACGGAACGCTGTCATATACAGAAGTCACCAATCATTTCGGTCGGTCGTGATTAACGTCATAAACCCCCATGTGTTCAGGATGTTCAGTCATTAAAACTCACTGAGTGATGCTTTACTTCGCCACAATAAAATACAGTCTGGTTACTGCTGGAAGACGAAGCGATAAAAATGGCAACCTTGCAGCAATATTATTCCTATCTTGCCATTTTAAAGTATTTAGATAGTGTAATTCCAGGTATTTCAGGGTAAGGAGCTCTATAGATGTTCCCATGGATGAGAATCAGAGCAGTTTATTAAAGCCGGTGACCCTGGTTGACCTTCCCGGCAGTCACATGTCTGTCTGCCTCTGAGTTGACCGGCGGTTCCTCTGCCTCTCCCACGACCCCTGTACGCTCACGGAACCCGATGATATACGAACGAGTGTCTGCAGATAACTTTCTCACAGGTCTGCTGTCTACCTGCGCCTGCTGCTACCAAAATATTCAGCTGAAATTTATCCTTTCATACGTTCCCGCTCCTACTCAGTGTTTTTGTGACACTTACTCTTACTTGATACGTTTAAATAATCAAGAGAGATCTGTTTGATCATACCTGGAATGATATTTAACTATAAGTCATATATGGGAAAAGAACGGCTGTGCGAGAGCCGAGAGGGAGATTTGTAGAGAGCTGTGTTATTATTGCTATAAAACAATGTGCTTTTGCATAATCATGCTCAGATTGTGCTGCATAAGTAACATAAATCATCTCCCATTGATCGTCCCCGGAGCAGGCGTGGGGTCTGTGTGTGTATCGGCTAAAAATAGAAACCATTTCTGCTTTATTTTCCTCTTTTTGTTGGAGCCTCTTGTGCCCATGTGCACAGTAAATGCCGTGATTAACAAGTAGTCGATGGGCAATTGGTTGTAGTTGTTCTGCGGTATAAAAGATTCAACAACATAAGATCGATTACCGCCACATTATTTATGTTTGATTGTGATGATAAGTCCTGCAGGCTGAATGTTCTCTAACCTGAGTGTGTGTGCAGTGTGTGTGTGTGTGAGTGTGAGTGTGAGTGTGTGAGTGGCATGTGTGACCTTTTTCTCCCACTGGCACTTATCTCAGTGAACACTGGATGGCATTGTTGCTGTACAGGAACCCTGTAATTTGCAGTGGTACTTAATAATTCCAGCTCTGACCGCAACTGACACAAACTAAGCTGTACTGTACGATGATGCATTAACAGTCATTCTATATATCAGATGTATTTTTTGGTTGGTCTTCTCAGAGATGAATCTCTCCTGTCAGATCCCAGCAGTTACTTCCTGCCTCCTTTCCTTTATTAGACCTGCAGGACCACAGCAGCGTTCATTCATACCAAACACCAACTGCATAACACAGATTAGCTCTACACTATCACACAGTATGTTATCACCTAAATGAAGTAAATGCACGTGTGAGGCATAAGGCCCATCACATGAAAACACAATCAGTTTCTCTCCACTGGAATCCTTTCCTGTTATATGTCCTTCTATTCTGTTACATGGTTGTTTAACCCAGATAGCTCCTGTTACTATCAGGTGGATGTAACGGTTCTATTTACACAGTACGCCCTGCAGGTACTCCTCCGTCTGAAAACTCTCATGTGAAAGCAGCCAAACCGGAGTTTCCAGTCCGGCTCTGGCACACCCAGTTCACCTGTGTTATGTCCTGTATTATGTTCACCACGGGTCACTGAGGAACATCACAGTAAATACTGAGCAGAAAATGAACCTTTGTGCTGATCAGAGTGTGATTAACATTAATGATAGGCTATTATTGCCTCAGCCCAGATAGGGACATTCAGTAGGTGGTTACGTGTCACCAGGTGTGAGTCTGTTTATCTGGAATATAGTACAATCCACATATTACTGTCATGCATCCTAGTTAGTAGTACTACACCTTGTAACCACAATCTAAATGATGAAATCGCTCCCATCCAAAATACTGAACATGTATAAACCTCAAATATTGCCTGAAATGTGTGACTAAGAAGCTTATCTTTTTTTTAAATTCCGAAAATACTTTGATTAACGCCTGTGATTCAAAGTCATACTAGAATTCCTGCTTAAATGACACCGAATATCATTATCTTCACCCTGAGCAATGAGTGGGAGCAGACAAATTAATTTGTCTGCTCCCACTTGTAAAGGAAACTGAATAAATGAATAACATTGTTTCATTTGAAAACTATACTTTGAAATGCAAATGAGACTAATCTCTAATTGTTAAACAAGTTCTTCTTGCATTAGCATGTGGACCAGAAATGAAATGCATATTTATGCAATGACTTCAAATCCCCGTTCCTACCCAGCCTCTCTCTCCATGAAGATAAATGTGAGTTTGTGCTGAATATATTTTTTTAAGGCTACATTGTGTGCATATGTGCAAAAAGAGGAATTGTACATTTAAAAGGTCATTTTGTTTTTTGTGGCAGATTCTAGTGAGAAAGTCTGTGAAGTCTTGCTGATGGAGCTGTGGTCTCCCCTTGTTTGCGACCTCTGTCAGATGGCAGTGAAGGTCTCCAGTAAGTAGCGGTGCTGGTGAGTAGCGCTCACTGAACTGTCTCACCCGGTGCCACTCACATCATATCCTTGTGAAAGAAACAAGTGCTTCAAATATCAAATCTGGCCTTTGCTGCTAATTGCTTTGTATGCTCTGCTGAATCTGTCTCCATCGTTTCTCTACTCAGCGGCACAAACTGCAGCAGAGACGGTAACCTTCTCCTCTGACACTGCTTGAATCCAGACTTATTCACTCTTAACATGTTGGACTTGTGCGAGAAGCAGCGCTTTAGGTTAAACATCCAAACCGGTTGCAACCACAATGCACATTTCCGTTAAAGTGCGGGTTTTATAAGCAACATCTCCATGGAGGGCAGCAGCAGCAGCACAGCTTGCGGAGGGGATTGTTCTTCTTGTACCTGGCAGCCGTCTTGATCTTGTCATTGGAGGAAACCACGTATTCTTGTGTTCTCTCTACATTGGTCTGAATGTGGTCAATGGCGGCTCCTTGTTCCTCCACCAGCATGAAAATGTCCGCAAACAGGTCCCTCAGCTCCATCATATTGTTCTCCAGGCTCAGCAACTCCTGTCGGCACAAAAGGATCATGAGATTTATACTGAGGTATCAAAGTCCAGGCCAGAGGTTCATTGGTCAAATCCTTCCTCACTGAAGAAACACATCAATGCTGCTTCAATTTTTTCTTGCTCTCAGCATTTTACCATATCTGTTCTTCCTGACCCGGATTGCTCCTGGTTTCTGTCTCCACCAAAGTGTCAATTACATTCACCTGACACCCAAGATCTTCCTTATTCCCTCATAGTTGGTTTCAATAGAAACCAACAGGGATCTGGGTGTTATTTTGTTCAAACAGGCGTTGGTTGTTCCGTATGAAATCACACTTCTGTTTCCCTATTTGGAAGTTTTTGGAACACGTGTCTGAGAAAGTCTGTTTAGCGCGTTCTCACCTTGTGCCGCTGTTCAATCTCTGACAGTTGCGATCGCGTGATTCTGGCGTCGTTCAGCAGGTTCTCGTTGAAGACCTCCCAGTTTCCTGTGGCAACCATCTCATTCACCTCCTCCTCTGTCACTTCCCTTCCTGACACCTCCAGCTGCCGGATGATGAAGTGCTTACAACGCTCCTGCTTGGTCAGCAGACCTTCATTATGCAGCCGCATCACCTGAGAGTAGAGATAGCAGGAAGGTTGAGAGAGAAGGAGGAGGAGAATGGAAACATCAATCTTCAGAAATCAAACATGAAGAGGGCTTTTTCTGTAGCAGTGGTGATTTCGCACTTCACTTTCAAGTGTGGGTCGGTACTTGAACATAGTTTTCCTTGTTTTTCTTGATGAGGTACTTTCTGCCATTGTGCTCTTTGTTGATTCTGGTCTCCTGAGTTTGCATCTAGTATCAAATCCGCCACTTTGAGATTTCATCTTGAGATTTCATTTTACATCTACCAGGCTGGACCTCGGGTTGTTTAGATTAACAGTTGGAAGTGATGGAGAGATTGTCTTGTCTTAATTACTAAGAGCAAAACTTGTCTCTAGAGGCTCCTGTTGGGTCTTGTGTGTGTGTGTTTGCATGTGGGGTGTGTGTATGTGTGTGTGTCTGTGGATAACTAAGGCAACAGAGGTTTTGACAGCTAAGCCACTAAAGACGGATGTCTACTTTGTAGTACTTTGTGTACTTTAAGTTTAATGACAAATGTTCTCCTCAGATAGTATATTGTCGTAGTATCTCAGGACCTTCATCCCGTCACATAACAATCCTTACACAACACACACACACACACACACACACACACACACACACACACACACACACACACATAAGTGGCATTTTCATATTGTTACAGTTGCTTGGTCCCATCTGAGCAGAATTAGGTAACACTGAGCACAGAAACAGACAGAACAAAAAACACTTTAAAGCTGAATATTGACTTTGTTTAAAGCAGTTTCATGTAAATAAGGCGGTTGTGTAAACGCTGGGATCAGGCTCCCAAAATGTTCCTGCTGAAAGACACTGCCTGTTCTTCTGCTGCAGCAGGAGGGTCGTACCTGCTGGAACTTGCGGTGCAGCGCTGCATGCTGGGTGCGTTGGATCCTGGATGTGACAGATGCCAGCCCCTGCTGCTCCTCTGTCCTCTCGGCCTGTTTGGAGAGAGCGTCCAAGCGTCTGTGCAGGTTTTCCGCCTGCAACTTGATGTCCCGGACGATGCTGCTCTCCTTCTTCATCACGCTGAAGCGACGCATTGTTGCCACCAGGTTCTTCTGCTGCTGACTGAACTTAAGCACCTGTTGAGATTCAGATCAATTGATTGAGAATAACAACAAAGTCTTTATGAATTCATAGAACAACAAACATTTCCTCCAAACAATCCAAACCTCAGTCTCCAGCGTTGTGATGTCATTCCGGATCTGCTGAGCCTCAGACAGGAAGTTCTCAATGATTGGCTCCTCCTCAAACACCACCGCCTGTGGTGTTATGATCTCGACCCCTACGTCATCGTCATGGTCACCCTCCCCTGAGACAGGGTTGGCGCTCTCTCCGGGAGACTCAGAATCCTCCTGAGCTCTCTGCTGGAGCTCCTCCAGACGATCTATCATTGTGGAAGATTTCTCAGCAGGACCGGAGCTTTCTGCTCTATGTGCTCTTCATCATCCAAACACTGAGAAATGAAGCATAAACATGTTTATGTTATTCCAATTTCATCTGTCATCTTCTGTCAAATTAAGTTCAACTTATTTTCCCATGAGAAGTGAGGTGTGTGTTTACAGTAAATACATGAAAACACATCACAAACATGAGCATCTTGCACATTTAACAGCTCTGTGTTGATATCTGTCAGTAGAAAGTAGAAGCTGAATCGTGGCGTCATCATTTGATATTTGACAAGTGCATTCAAACACACAGTCTGAAGCATTCAGTTAGAGACACAGCCAGTATTAAAACTGACTTAGCAACAGCAGGATTTAGGTATTAGAGGCCTTTAAACATAATCTCTCTCAAGCACATGATTGTGTGCTGAACCTAATGTTTGGCTGCTGAGAAATGGAGCGTTTCAAATGACCTGCTATCTCATTTCAGTCAAACAAGCAATCTCTTCACATTTCATGAAAAAAAAAGTATTGCTCTCTCATTTGCTGTCTTTCTCTCTCTTACACACACACACCTCTAACCCAGAACAGCTGATTTAAAAGATTGTGTGTTAAGCTCAAGATTCCGGCTGAGAGTTTTCCTCCCTAAAAGAATTAATATGCCTGCCTCACGTTGCTCGAGAGAGAGAGAGAGAGAGAGAGAGAGAGAGGGAGAGAGGGAGAGAGAGAGAGAGAGAGAGAGAGTGAGGGAGAGAGAGAGGGAGAGGGAGAGAGAGAGGGAGAGAGAGAGGGAGAAAGTTTTGTTGACATTCTCTCATATACTCAACACACTCCAGACCTTGTGAATGGTGGTGAAGAGTGGAGATAGTGTCCATCACAGCGAAGGTCAGTGTGTGTAACTCATGGCCCTTACAAATGGCCATCTTTAAATGTGAACATGTTTTTACCTTAATCTCCTCAGTAATCCATTGCGAGCAGTTTGCTGAGAGATCCCATCCGGATTTGACCGCGTGACCCGAGCTCTCACATTCCTCCAGATCAGCTCATGTCCAGATCTCCTCACATTCCACCTGACCGGCCCGAGCGGGTAGTGTAGCAGCTAACAGTTATTCCTTCTAACTGTTTGTTAGGACAAGCAGGAGGGAAAGAGGAATTTTTGAGGAAATGAAGCTGAGCCATGCGTGAAGCACCTCCCCTCCTCCTGAGGGAGAACCTGCTTACAGCCAATAGGGCCGGCACAGACTAGAGAAGTGTTTGCTTATCTGCTGACATGAGACATGACGTTAATAAGCAAATGGCGAGGAGGGAGAGACACTAAGGAGAGCACGCAGAACCCCCAAAGCTTCCCCTCAGGCGTATTCCTGAGCAGGGGAACAGTGGACAGCAAATAGAAACGCATTGTTTACATTGTTGAGGCCTAACAATGGGGTTTGAGGTATCTGGGTATCAGCCAGGTCATTGTGTTTCTGATCTGTGAAGATCATTTCTACGCCCTGTATCTGGATGTGTGTGAGGGGAACACACTCTCTCACGACTCCGTGGCCCACTTTTGACATGTTTCTACTGACAAGCACAGAGATATTCCAAGAGACTTCTGTCCCTCTGTGAAGAATCTGTTTGAAGTAGAGCGACAGAGAAGGAGAGAGGAGACAAGTTTTCGGGATAAAAGGAGTTTTGCAAGGTCAAAAGTTCATCTATGTATGTCACCTTAAACCTTCAAGGCTGTTTGCAGAGTTTGTGTCACGCCTGTCGTGTTACACAACCACAGAGAACATAGAGGCGCTTGTTCCGTACTATAGTTTCATTTCTGATTTGACTCTAACCGTTCTGTGTTTTTACAGCCAAACAGCACAATCTACTCCCTGAACTGAGGGTATAACGTTTAGAAATCAAAGCAACACAATGATGAGTCACTACACCCAAGTGATGATTCCATTGGGTGGTGGTGTGGCACTGCCGGGAGAAATAAAAAAAAATGAAATAAGCATGTGATGACTATGCAAAATGCTAAACTGTTATCTCAGTTGTTCCAGATGGCAGCCGACGCGTGTAATAACTCCACGGCGACACGTTAACTGTGAGTCATCTTTCCCTAATGGCGAGATATTGTGACAACAAAGCAAAACCGGTTTCCTGCGAGTGTCACCGCCGTCACAATTCTCCTTCATCAGCATCACAGGAACAAGCTCCCTGCATGTGGACCTGCACCCTGCAGCTGAAAGCCTGTGTGTGTGTGTGTGTGTGTGTGTGCGTGTGTGTGTGTGTGTGTGTGTGTGTGTGCGTGTGTGTGTGTGTGTGTGTGTGTGTGTGTGTGTGTGTGTGTGTGTGTGTGTGTGTCTGTGTGTGCGTGTGTGTGTGTGCACGTCGTTGTCTTTAGGACTGGACTGTCATGTTCCATCCAGATTGGCTTCACATTTGATGCCTTTATTCAATAACTTTGCATCTCTGGGCTTACCTGAAACTCTTAACACTGGAGAATACACATCAATCAAATGTGAAGCTTGTTGTTTCTGGGGCCTTCAGCACTTTTTCTCGCCCCCCTCCAACAAGTTCCACCGACCGCACGCTTTAAGTTAACAGATGGGCAAAGTTTTGGTCTGCCGATCGTACAGAAGGTGGAGGGATTCTTTATGATGCCTGAATGGACAAGCAGCCGGACAACCTCAGCTGAGGGAATAAAAGGAGTCCAGTGCCAACAAAAACCCCCAAAAGATGATAAACATGTTATGTCATTGTCTTCATTTCCAGCAGCAAAATCACAGAAGTTGTCCAAATATAACAAACTTATATTTCCTGCGTGTAATGTTATGAAATAAGTGTCATTCATCCTCATTATGTCAGAATGTAAAAATATTAAAGGTCAAGGTTAAGATATTTGCAAAGCCCATGAAAATAAGACCGTGTAGGCAGGAGATTGGCACGTGGATATCTGAAAGTTCAGTATAACATAATCCACTGGGTAAAAAAGCATAGACGTATTGTGGATTAGATCAAAAGCAAAATCTCTTGAAGTTTCACTTCAAATGCTGTTAATAGATGAGACAGCCTCGGGTCTAGTTTGTCTCATAATAAACCTGTTGCAGCTCTTTGACTGACTGTAAGCAAAGTTTTTCCGGACCGAACCATGATGTTGTTGGAGGGCGAGACAGTTTATACCCACGCAGTCGCATTATCAGAGAGTTTGAGCGTTACCAGGGAAAATGCAATGTTTTCCTCTGGATTGAGACAGAAAGAAGTAAAGGCCAGCTGTGATGCTGGTAAAGACCGGGTCGCACAGGTCGTGACTGCTTTCATATCAAAAGTTCAATAAGAGCTCAAGAGTTTCCATCGAGTGCTAAATCTCTGCATGGAGAAGCATCTGGAAGAGAAGTTACTGTGGAACATCATTGGAAACTAAACATTGTGTCAGCCAGGGTGATAAAAGAACAAAGTGGGTTGTTTTGCAGGTTTTAACATCCCTAAAGCTGTGAGGCTGAATCCCTCCAGACCACACTGGTATGGTTACTCTGGTTAAGCATCTAATATAATGAGAGAGAGAATAAAACTTAAATGAAGACAATGTGTGTGATTGCTGTCAGCTGTCACGCTGAGCAGTTTGATTGTTATTGCTTTACTTTCTGCATCTGAAATTGCTGTTGTTATGAGGTGCTTTGTGTTGTTACTGTCATTCTCAGTAACTCTGAACTTTTAAATGCCAACACAGTTATTTATACACAGCTAATTACTGTGTAGAATGGAGCCCACATTTCAACATTTGTACTCACATTTAAAGTTTATGATTTATTAAATCAAGCTTATGTGGGTTGGAATAACAAGTACTAATGCATCATCAAATGCAGAGTAATATCAGTTATCTTCTTGCATCTTCATTGCATCCTTTGGTGCCATCTGATCAGACAGAGTGAGTGGAGTAGCTCTTCCTTATGAACATGAACTAGCTGCAGTCACAGGGAGGCCCATCATATCCAAGCTGGATGACATAACGGGACAATATCCAATTTTCCACAAAAGGCTCGCAGGCGTAACATACGGGATCCACAGTGGGAGGGAGGAGGCGAGAAGAAAGAGGAGATAAATGTGTGAGCGGAGCGAGACGGTCAGAGGGGAAGGATAATGAGGTCAAAAACATCACCATTAAGCCAATCAGCAAGATTGATACTGAGGTCAGTGGCCTTGCCGGCTGAAATGAGGCAATCAAAGATGTGAATATGAAATGTTCCCTGTGAGCACTGTACAAGCTGCCGCCCCGGGTCATTTCACTTTTCATTTACAGTAGCAGCACACAGACACATTGCTCACCCTGTCAAACTCTCCCTAAGTTATACAAACACTCCAAGTCTCAGTAGTGGTCACATTGACTCAAGTATTTACTCTTGCGGGGCAGCCATGCACACAGAGATGTACTGTCTGCAGCTGAACACCAGTGTGTTTCAGCTTACAGATCTATTCAATCAAACATGTCTGGAAGGGTTTTCAGCAGTTTTGGTCAACTTGTAAGTAATGTTGTGCAATGGTAACATGTCTGTAGCTTCCAGAGGGGCTGTGTGCTCTACTCAGGATATCTAGGAGGGCTTGAGAGGTTTGTAGTTTTGGCCGTCCTGGTTCAGTGTTACAGTCCATCTTTTGTTGTCCTGTGTGAGACATGTGGTCCTCAGTGGTTAAGCAGTCAGGGAGATGGACACAAGCAAATGCTATAAGAACTAAAGGAACCCTCACTATAGGAACAAAGATAAATATACTGCTTTCATTGACTGAGTGGCTTCTGTTTACCTTGACCACACTTGGCCACTTGCAGCTTGTTTGTGGCATCAACCATTTACCACAGTTGCACTAATACAGCCACAGACGTTTGGTTGGGGTGCTACACTGTTGAAAGTTCATGCACTAAAGCACTTGAAGGGCGTTTGTGAAGTCTTGCACAACTTTGCCTGAAGTCGATTTTACAGCGCACAGCAATTTCTCCCGGTTGTCATCAGAGGCTGCTTCCTCTCTCTTCACTGATCCTGCTGTGATGGAAGCTTCAGATACAGATTTGAATCTCACATATCCGTTTCTTCCCCGGTGGCTCAGGATGAGTACACACATTTCACACATCACACTTTTAAATAACTCCACAGGTTTGATGTGTTGAATGGAAAGCAGCAGATCTGCTCTCTCCTGACGGCCGTGATAGAGACGCACAAACCGGAGCCACACAGTCGACTGCACTGTCTGTTTGAGTGAGCACGTCAGCCATCTCTCCCCCCCTGCTGTTCATAAAGTGAATTTCTACTGTTCTACTCTGTCGCATATCATTTTGGCTTGTTTTCTTTGAATGAAGGTTGGTATGATCCTCTAACTTTACTGGCTGCACTTTAATATGCCTCACATACTTTAAGGAAGATAACTACAGTATGAAGTTGGAGAGAAGTGACACAAGTAGCTGTGACGTTTGGAAAAAGCTTCACATCCCACAAAGACTATTCATTCATTTTGAGACAGAAATCTGTGTGTACTCTTGGTTTCCCCCGCCTAAAAAAATCAGGTTATATTTTAAATCATACTGTTACTATTATGGAATACACTGCAGAAGGAAATACAGATTTTCAGATGACTTTAAACGTTGTTTTCACTCAGCCACTCCCTCATTTTTCTGCTTATTTGCTTTGAGTGTAAATCAACATGAGATAGCTTTATTTACATTGTTGATTCAACTTCAGCTGATATAATCTGTGGTTTTAAAATCCACTGTTTCATAGTGACTTCACTATCAAAACACAAGGTTGGCTTATCTGCAACATCAACAATAATGTGTGAGTCTTAACATAACGCATACTGAGGAACTGTTTGTTCTTATACTTAGATACACATACTTACAAATACAGCCTCACTTCTCAGCGCTCATGTTTACAAAACACACACACAGATACACACCTTCAGGTCCAGGTTCACGCACTCACTCGCTCACTTGCTTATCCACTCACTCACTCACTCGCTCGCTCACTCACTCACTCACTCACTCGCTCACTCACTCACTCACTCACTCACTCACTCACTCACTCACTCACTCACTCACTCACTCACTCAAGGTCGTAGCTCCTCCCCCTTGTGGCTGTTTTGAAGCATCACAGTGTCTATAGATACACACTCACACACTCACACACCAGCTCAGGTCACCATTCATTTATCGAGATGAGATATTGTGCTGGTTTTCATGCAAATCCAATATGATGAAGTTGTGTGTTCCCAGATTTCCATTCTTGGCAGCATGTAAAATGAGCTATAAAGGGGAAATGTTGGCAGCTCCTTAATGCAGACTAAAGTGGATCCAGCCGAGCCAATATTGGTTTCACACGTTGAAAAGTGAATATCTCAGTTAAACCATGATTTGCTTTTGCTTTTGGTGTCGATGCGTGCCTGTGTGTTTTTGTGTGTGTTCAGCATGTGTTCTCAAGTCTAATTAGGATTTTAATCACACATAAATCACAGTAACACTGTTTAATCCACTAATTGCATCGTGACTTCTGTCCCACAATACAAAAATTACTTTGAATCCAGCAACTCTTCCTCACCTGCCTTCCAACCTCATTGAATATGTTTCCATGCAAACAAAAAACAGGTTAAGGACAAAAAAACCTGGTGAAGGCAGATTCAACAGTGTGCTTGCTTTGCTCTAACAATGTCAGACTTTACTGAAATGTGTCTCCCTGTACAAATCTGACTGAAAATCCACCTGAAACGAAAAACAGTGAGTAGTTAGGACGTTCTTTTGTTATAAACCAGGCTACCGCTAAAAGTGTGGAATAATTAAAGCGCAATGTAAACACAGTGATTGGTAGTGTGGCCTATGGAGGGATTTGTGAAGGACACAGCGATGGCAGCCAACTGTTGGTGATAGATCCAGGCTGGACTGATGAGCTGTGTGAGGGGAAGAGCAAACTCATTTGTTCATGGCAAACACACTGAGAAGGCCAGTACGGGGATGTCAACGTGTGTGTGTGTGTGTGCATGTGTGTGTGTGCGTGCGTGCTCGTGTGTGATATCATGATAATACTCTCTCTATCCCTGTTTGCTCTGCTGGCTTCCACTAACCAGGATTTAACAAACAGAATTAAGCAAACATTAGAAACAGAAACAGGTTCATTTTGGTGAATAAACATTTATCATCAGCCTCCATAATACACAGCTGGGGGCAGCTATGTGCGTGTGTGTGGGCGTCTGTGTGTGGTCTGGAAAAATGATTGTTTTTTATTGCTATTGATAGAATAGAAATGTTTTTGATTGATATTTTGATGGAAGCAGCGTATAGTTTTGAGTTAATTATTGTAATAAAACCGCGGTCAAATATACACATGCAGCTTAAGAGCTTCCCACACACAATTAGTGATATTGATTCATTCTTCAAACAGGGTCACATCCATCAGTGGAATATGACATTGATTGGAACAACATTTAGCATGGGCTGTTGTGTGTGTGTGTGTGTGTGTGTGTGCGCGCGCACGTGTGCTTGTGTGTGTGTGTGTGTTCGTGTGCGTGTGCGCGCATGTGTGTGTGTGTGTGTGTGTGTGTATGTGTGTGTGTGCGTGTTCATATCAAGCGTGCGTTCCTCCTGTCTCGTATATTACACCTCTTCATCAATTATCAGAAATGCCAGATCTGAGATTGGCTGTTGGTTAGCTGCCATTTCCACTTGCCAGGGGAAAGAAATTGTCATTGTGGAGGTAAAGTGGCGTCGGACCTCCAATCTATAGCATGACAATGGGCTGGGCTTTGATAGGCTGGTTGACAACAAGGAGGAGGAGGGGGGCAGGGTGTAGCAATTTGTCCCTAGACCCCCCACCCCACCTCCCTAGCACACACACACACACACACACACATTCACAGGCAGGGCTCCTGCCATCAGGCCGGCCCTAATCGAGATGGAAGAGCGCTGTGTCAGATCGAAAATGCCTGCAGATGACAAGGTGGGAATGGATTGGCTCCTGTGCCCTTGTCATGTTGCTCCATCTGCAGCGCACGGAGAGAAAGACAGATGGATTCCATGGCGGGAGGCTAGAGGAGGGCAGACAGGCAGACAGACAGGTAGGCAGGAGGCTAGAGGGTGCAAACAAGCAGAGAGACAGGTAGGCGGGGTGGCAGACAGCTATTTCATTTGAGGTCGATGGACACAGTTAATGGAAGAGGTGACAAAATCAACTCCAGCTTGAAACCGTTTAACACTGCTGTGTAACTCATCTGTGATGGTTTTAAATTCACATCTTGTTTCTGATTGAGAAATGATGGTGAGTAGTCATATCCACAACCAAATCAGTGTACTGGACGTGATTATGAGACAATAATATATTTAAATTATATAGAAACCTCCTGCTTTGGTATTACTCTTGGTTTTGTTGGTACATTTTCCAGCTTTTGTCGCGGCCGATTCAAATTCACTATAACTTCACACCGTCACATAGAATGTTCCAGCAAAGAGAATCGGGGGCCGTCTCAGCATGCAAGCTTATATTTCCTTGTAATCTATTTTTACATGACAGGTTTGCCCAGTTTACAGCTTCCTTGGCGCTGATAAAAGCTGATGACACTTGTTTTTGCCATAACCTTTCTAGACCCTAAAGAGGAATCTA
This sequence comes from Genypterus blacodes, assembly GCF_046128005.1. NCBI lineage: Eukaryota > Metazoa > Chordata > Actinopteri > Ophidiiformes > Ophidiidae > Genypterus > Genypterus blacodes. Next base: position 1,356,205 of record NW_027466921.1, read on the forward strand.
AGGCTAGATTTAACACACATCTCTTATATTCATCTCTCTCGGCCATGGTGCCCTGTAGGTCCCCGCTCTCCGTAAAGGTTATTTCTGTAACATGTTTCATAAGTGCAGCTGTCACCTCATCCATCCATCTAACATCCATTCCTGTAAAGCGATCCCACATGATCAAGCGATTTGATCTTGTGACAGCTGATTCAATAACCATTAATTTTGAAACATTTAGAAATAAATTACTTGCTGATGACATCGTTCCCTTGATTCCCACAGGTAAAAAAAAAATCTGTTGAATGTGACCATATCCCTGTAAAGGCCACTAACACCCAGAGACGGTTCTAGAAAGGCGCTCTTATTGTGGAGGGGATCCTATATCTACCTGCACAAACTGCACTGGTGAGCCTTTTCTATCCCTAGCAGGCTTTACAGGTCAGTGATCTCCTATTACGGCAAAGAGATCTGAAGCATGTTTCTAACAATCCTTTCCCCTTCTTTAGCTGAGTCAGAGCACCAGATAAGGCCACGGAATAAGACTTTATTTCCCATGGGGGAATAACACCTTACACTTCTGTAAGAGGGCTCATTCATACAATGCTAGATTTCACTTTATACACTTTCGGTACAAACACAAAGCTGTCAGAAAACTCACACACACAAACACACAAACACACAATCCTGACCATACTTGGACACATTCCGGATGTAGGTCTTTCCTGCGTTAAATTGTTGTTTCAATAGGAATTAAATTGTCTCACGTTCTAGAAACTTTGTGATGGACTGAGCAGAAGGATTCTGGGAGAGGCGCCTAACTTTCCCCACCTTGTAATATACTGTGGACCACTGCTCAAGTGTGTTTTTCCTAAGGTGATGTGCTGGTAAACGCTGCGAGGCAGGTTAATGTTATTTCCCCTCCCTGAAGGATTAATCACCTGGTCTCATAACAACCTGCCAACATAATCATCCTGGAGAGATAGGGAGCCTCTGCCAACAGCAAGCCTGGGAGACAGCAGGGACACAGAGGCGAGAGGAAGGAACAATTAGCCTCCTGAATTTGGTCACCCAGTGTACAACTGGTAAATATGTTTGTCAGTCTGTGTGTGTCTTCTGTATTTCCTGTTGCCTGCCTCAGTTAAGATGGGAAAATGTTCTCAAAACCGATGTAGGTGTTTGATTGTTCATCTGTGTGGTTATATGGCAGTGAGACAGGCGTTTAGGGTTTTCTCTGCAGCACACATAGAGACGGGGTGTCATAAAGAGAAACAATGAGAATGTAAGTGGAAGGAAGTCTCTGTATAACAGCATGTCAGATTGAGGCGGAGGCGGTGCTATTTGTCCCCGTTAGCTGATGTCTCTCATCGACATCTGCTGATGAGAGTTTGTCTTGGATGGTGTCCTTCATTTCACCTCCCAAGGTCCCCTCCCTTTCCTCCCTTCCCTTCCCTTTCCTCTCCTCCCCCCCTACGTGGAGATCATAAATTGCTGAATATAAAGCCTTGTTTCCAGTCCGTTAGACGCGCCAGCCGATGCCAAGGGCCTTCACATCCCCTTTTGCACCTCTGAAGGCACTTAGGTGGAAAAATCGGCTTCACTCTCACTACACCCTTGTTGCTGATATGTGCATGCATCATTCAAGCAGCTCCCTCCCCCCCCAAAAAATCCTAGCCTGTCCAACTCCCACCTACAAGGCTATGCTGCTGTGCTGTGACCTGGTTGGTAAAGCTCAGGTTTGAAAAAAACAACTCCTCTGCAACACAATACATATATTCCTACACTTTCTCCTGGAAAAGCCTGGTGTCATGGAGACGGCTATTGAGGCACATGCAGCTGTAATTTAAGTAATGTCATTGAATCACCTTAGTGTAACAAAACTCTAGGAGATATCTATAAAAAAAAAATCACATTTCCTCACAGGATTGGATTGACGACATTCCACGTTACTTCACTATTAACCTCTCGTCAATTTTGATGAGTCTGGACGTTCACGCATTAGGGTGATTTATCTGAGGTCCACACTGGTGGAACTGTAAACATCAAATACTATCTATTTTATAGTTTCTTTATGTATCTGTTATGGTTATAACAGCATCTCACTATCACCACCATGTCAGACCATTACTGTGGACTGGGAAAATTATCCTTGGCTGAGTGACAATCTCAGAACTTGTGTGTTTCAGCCTTTCAGAATCTCCTATTTAGATTTTCCTAGCGCTTAATAATAAGGCAAGAATGACATTGTTGATTTAATTTGCATTTCAAAGGTGTTCCCGGTTATCGCTGGGATTAACACATTAATGAGGATCAGCCATGAAACTTGAGTGGCAGGGGAGCAGTAGACATTTCAGACAGTGACAATGAAATGATTTGCTATGAATCATCACAACTCAGTGATCAAATGGCGGCACGGATCCGACACACACCACGTCCTGCCTGCAGTGTTTGTTGGTGCTGGTGTGTTAATAGTTCTATGGGGTGAGCCTGTGCACGCTACAGGAACACCTGATTGTTGTGAGGTTGTTATTGCAAGTCAATTCCAGCGTCAGATAAATCGCTGTGTATCTCACCTTGCTGAGGCCGTTTAAGCCTTTCACCTCTTTCTCTGGTGAATGGAGGCGTGTTGCTGAAAGGCGGCCTTGGCGCTGAGCGGCGGGAGCAGCCATGTCAAACGCTTAAGTGGAATATCTTACATGAATAAAGATCACTCAGCCCAGCCCCATCATTCTGAGCACTAAATATATTATTCTATTCATCCCTGTCCAATATTACCAAACATTAGCGCTGGTAAAGAGTGCAATTTACAGATTAAAAGCTAAACGTTCTTTTAGCTCGGTGAGAATTTCTCTTATAAGCCATATAGAAGGCGACATCATACTAATGCTAGACAGGTGTGCTCATGCTTTCAAACAGAGCAGCAGGCTGAACCCACCCAGGGAAAAAGAAGCTGTTGCCTTTAGGCTGTTTATACCTCTGCTGCGTCTGCGGGCCTGCTGCTCTCTGATAGTCAGACATATTATTTTGTCTGGGAAAGTTGTCGTGCCCTCTGCATGAACGTCTGCTAATGTTGACAGGAAGAGAGAGTTGTGCTGCTGTGTTCTCTGTAAGAAACAAATAATTCTCAGTGGAAATAATACCAAACAAACCGCAAATAAAAAATCCAGAGCTCAGCGTGTGAAAGTGTAAAAAAAACGTGTTAGCTCTAAAATAATTTGTATTTGTGAAAATGATGGTCATATTTGGTGTTCTCTTTCTCGGACCTTTTGAATCTCACTGGTATTTCTTCAACGACAAGTAGATGATTTGCATCCCACAATAAAAGCTAAACATAAGTTCTGGATTCCCAGGTTACCTTATTAAATGTTTGTCTTCAGTCTACAATTTTTTTCCCTGACGCATCCTGACTGCAGGTATAAACTGTATTTCTCCACCACATTCTGTCAGTGATGCATTGTCAGATCTTTGGCTTCATGTTATGAAAATAAATGAATAATTCCAAAGCTCGCCTGAAATAGTTTTTTATGCTTAGAACTTTATAAACACATCACAGGAACACAGCCAATGTTACTGTGGATATAGTTGAAGGACATTGCAACCTTCAAAATGGTGAGTGTGAGTGTGAGTTTGCAAATATATTCCATATTTTGGCAAGGTTATGGCTGAGAGAATGTCATAACTCCATGTCAGAGTTTAAATGACCTGCTGCTGTTGGCTGTGTTGTTGTGCTTGGTCAGCTTCCGTGGGATTGTTTGATGCTAAACGTTACTTAGCCTGCTGGTCTAGGTTGCTAACCAGGTTGCTAACTAGGTTGCTGTGGTGAAATATTATGTTCCCTTTTATGGCTGTTTGTTTGGAAGTTGGTTTGTGTGTGCTGTCATGGTTCTTTACAACAGAACCACAGCAGATATAAGCTTGAAACTTCTGCTATGTATTTGTAGCATTGATTGTCAGAGTGGGTCAATTGCGTTATTGATCCAGTTGAGTGATTTGAGACAAAACTGTCCCACCTGCTGCTACAACTTCACTACTTAATAAATGCATTTACAGTTTGCTCTACCGCAAAAGGAAGAAACGTGCTCCCTTCACTGCACTGTGACTTCAAAGGTTAAGGATGTTCCCATGTGAACCCAGAGATATATTCATCTCCTGTCAGCATTAGTCCCAGTGCTGAAAGACCCTCAGCACTCTATTAAAGTCATGTAGGACACAGGTAATTAAATTCATAAGCCATGATGACATCAGATGTGTAATGGGCTAATGATGAAGCATGATGTTTGAGTTTGAGTTAACAGGACGGAGTAATAGATGATGAACATACACTGAGCAATATATTTACCCGGGAAGTGGAGGATGAATTTGTCATGTCGACCACAAGCTTGACATTCAAAAATTCCACTTTTGTGAACACACACTCAGCTGAGTAGCGTGTTCCTCACCACGTTCTCACACTGGCAGCTGCTTGGTACACGACCCCAGAATTTATTCTCAAACTCTTGCCGTAATCAGCTCCTTTCAAACATGAGAGTTGAGCTCAAGGGTACTTTGTCACCAGTCGGCAGGAGGAGCGCCACTCATGGATGTTCAATAGGAGTGTGTTTTTAAATGTGCATTGAGTTCCACCACATGAAGGGATTTGATAAAAATACGGGATTCATATGTAGCCAGCTAAGATCTCATCTGTATGAAGCAGCTGATTGTGTTTGACATGTTATGAATGATTAGTCCCCTCGTTCTTCACTGGAGACAGGTGGAGTTGTTTTAGATAGAGAAACTTGAGCTTAGATAAGCCTGGATCTTCACCCTGAGGTGCAGGAAGAGAGATGCTGACACAGATTAATAACTCTCTCTCTCTCTCTCTGTCTCCCTCGGCTGGATGCATATCAGCAGCTTCCCCTTTCCTATTTGTCAAACATATGAATAATAATTACACGCTGTGCTAATTCATTGTCTCTCTCTCTCAGTATTCTTTGGAATTCATGCATACTTAAACTGCCATTATTCTGATATGGGTCATTTCATGGCAACAATAGGCGCTGCACCGCCAGCTCTGCGGTGCACACTGAGTCTCCTTAGACGTCTGCTTTCATAGATCCAATTCATCCTCCAGCATCAGCACACAGGTCTGCAAAAATTAGCATTTTTCGTAATACCAAAAATGGGGGAAAGACACAAACAATACTGTGGTTAATTAGTTGCAGGTAAAACTTTGCTGGTGTACAAATTGTTATAACGGTACCTGCCACTTGGTTGAGTGCCAGTGAGTACAGGTGTGTGTGGGTGGCAGCCATTGTTCTCAAGTCGCAGTGGGACAACATAGATGAGGAGATTTTAAATTAGGAGCAAAGGGGGAGATAATGTGTATAAATACGATTTGATTTAAGAACTGGAATGGCAGTTAGAGAGATAGAAACACATATTTGCTCCTCGGGGAATTCAGACGCGCAGATGTTGACATAACACAAACCTTAGATAGAGAACAAAGACAGAAGTATAAAGAGGAAGGAAAACTTATAAACATTCAAAGTTTAGACATCTTAACAGTAAGATTTATTTGTCCTTATTTGATTAGAATTGGTAGTTATTGACCAATCACATCTTTGTTGTTGAATCTAGGGTTGGGCAGAGAAAAAGTGCAGTAAAAACATTAAAAATGAATAGATAAATATGTGAGGGCCCTAAGCTGCTTTACTGTCTATGCTAATGTGGGGAGTTAGGAAAATGAGCCGTTGAAGAGCCCAATGGCGCCCAGGGGACAAGAGATCTCTACAGGCGCTCAGTCAAACATCACTGAGAGCTGAAGCTGCTGCTCGGCTGACCGGCGTGCCACAGAGGGGACGTGTCAGCGTTGTCCCTGGCGTCCAGCTCCTTGCTCCGTGTCCTTTTTTCTCTGCTGCTGTCTGACGAGAGTCGAGCTCCTTGCCAGTCACAGGGCCGACCTTCCTGACGTACGTGTCCACCCTCAGCGTCCCCTTTCTTTCACTCTGCCTCCCCAGCACACTGCAGCACACAAAGAGCGCCGGCCACCACGGACTGACAACGGCATTGTTCTGCAGACGTCAAATGACCTGATGGCTCGACAGAAAAGAGAGAGACAGGGAGAGAGGGAGAGGGAGTTAGAGGAGGACAGGCTGTTCCCCTAAATAAGCACCACGCACCTTTAGGATGATCCGTTCACATCATGTAAAAACTCCACACTTTCACTGCTGTGTCCTCTGCCTGAACCTTGTGGAGTTTTTTTCAGCAGCAACCCTCCATAGGCTGCCAAACCCCCTCATTCTGCACATTTCAAAGCAAGCATCAGCAGCTGATTTGCATAATCTGGAATGTACTCTCAATGTGTATGTCTGAGACTTATTCTCTGCATTCCCAAATCTAATTATTCCTGCTGGCCTGGGGACCGAACGAGGCCGGCCGCTGATGAAAACGAGGCGGACAAAAGCCGGCGGATCTGCAGAGCGAAATGAAGAAATATAACAAACACCCTAAAGTTCTTTAGAAGTGGGTCACTATTTTCTAAAGCGCTGTGCTTTTTTGTCTGTGTTGCATTGACAAAATGATCATTATGTCCAAAACAGACTGATCCAAGATGGCTGCAGAGCTTAATCACCCAGTGCTTTTAATGACATTTCATTGTACTTACTGCCACGAATGCAAAGAAGAGGAAGACGATTACACCATTGTCTTCATGCATTATTGGTAAAACTGTAGCTTTGACGATTTCAGTGTTTACCATCGCTAAGTCAGGACAGCCTTTGGACCTGATAAATAATTTGCGAATCCCCAATTAAAGCTTAAAGAATGCAAAAACAACGACATGTTTATGGACACAGGCTGCCACCAACGTCTGGTTTAATTCATTGTTGGTGAAGCTGAAAATCCCCCCTCTTGTTTTTGTGCTGCAGAAAATTTTGCAACAAACACAGGCGGCTGTACAAAGAGGCAAATTCCTGAACTCTTTTATGCATGGAATTATGAAGCATAAAGAAACCCTATCAAATTTTAATTATCCATCCCTTAAGGCAGAACAGCGTGGAACTCTTACTGCGCCAAAAGTTTAGACAAAAATCTAATTGGCCACTTTATCTTGGCTGGCAGACAGCTGGACCGTCGGGCCAACTTTGTCAGGTTGATTAACATGGTCCATGTCAGACACTTCCAGTCATTTGTGGATCAAGTTTACAGCAATCTGAGGCCACTGGGAGCCACTGGGAGCTCCTGAGAGGGCGGCAAGAGCGCTGCTGCAAACACAATCTGTTGCCATATCTTAGGAAGTGAAGGCAGCAAATGTGTTCTTGCTTAGATGATGGAAAAGTAAAGTCTGTCACTATGGATTCTGTTTGTTGAGCTATAATGGAGATTTATCAGCCAGGGTGAGTGCAGATTGACAGGAGCAGACAGGCAGGCGCTCCGGCTTCTGAGAACCTCGGCTTGGCACAGATCCGATCCACATCAGAGCCTCCTCAGATCAGAACCCTGCCTTCACTTACGTATGCAGATCCAGGCTCCCCCCGCCCCCCCACCCCCCCCTCCTCTCTCTCTCTCTCTCTCCTTCATCTCTTTGCCTTCCCTCATCTCCAGCCTCCTCCTCATTAAAACTCCTAATTGACTCATTCACACCTGCTCGTGCACCGGCTCATTTGGGACGAGCCTCAACCGCCAGAGCAGATTTTCTCATCAGCAGCAGGTTCACACTGGTGCACTCTGTCCTTCACTCACCTACAGGGAAAAACAATGAACTCAGACTGTGTGTGTGTGTGGATGTGGGTGAACCGTGTGTGTGTGTGTGTGTGTGTGTGTGTGTGTGCACCCATAAAAGCAAACAAAGTGGAAGATGCTTGCTGAAACAGGAAGCGTCTGCAGCAAATACTCGCTTGTAAAACCAAAGCTGAGCGTGTATTAAATGTCTGTTGTAAATTTTGTAAAACTGTATTGGTACATCAAGAATTAGCAAGAGTTTAATTGATTTTAATACAGTTTTCACATCCTAATATGTCATTTAAACTGTTACTCTGCACACCTGTAGTTATACGTTCCTCTGGTGAGATCTATGTAATTAATTTGGTTTGCAAAACGTGCTCCTGCTGTGGAAACTAACAAATTGATATTTCAACCAACAGCTAAAATGAAGGGAAGGTAAAGGCACCTGTTTTAGCTAAAACAACGCCACCTGCTGGCTGCTTCTTTCAACACGTATTTTGTACACATGTAGAAAAGAACGACAGTCATCTTCAAATAGGCAGAGAAGTGATCAGTTCTCTATTAGATTAAAGACATTAAACAACATAATAAAGAGGATAAAATGAAGATCTTTCTCTGACTCGCTTCAGGTGTCGACAAAGATCCTGTGGTTAGAAGTTAAAACGAGAGAACAACAACATATAACTGGAAAAAAGGAATAGTTTGGCATGTGGCTGCTTCCTGGTTTTTGGATTCCATCTCCTGTTTCATTGTGCCTCCATCTCCTTGTGATATAACCCATCCATCCTTTTATCTATTCAGCCATCTTCCTCCATCTCTGTCCATCACCACCATCACTAATAAACGTCCCATCAAAATCACATTTCCTAAATGTAGACAGTAACCTTTTGGTCGCGGCAGGAAATGAGTTTTCCCAAAATACACCAGAGTAGCAGGTCGGGCCGGATGTAAGTGGCCAGCTGTTAACTGTCAAGCTGTCATCCTGGGCACAAAGACACTTCCTGTCCTGCCACAGTCTACATGACGCAGAGCCTCATACAGTCCGTACGGCTCTGCTCCTCTTCCTCCATTCAGGCTGAAGCTCCGCGTCCTTGCTCTTTCCTCTCATCCCCTTTTTTTCTAGTTTTACAACAACATCCTGCATCCTATTCACATATTTACACAAAACATGTACATCATGGTGTGTGACTGTCGGATAGCAGGGAGAGTCCAATCATGAATTCACTTCTTCTTCTTCTCTTCGGCTTGGTTTGCAATCCGTCCTTCTTTCTCTCCTCTCCTGACAGTATGCAGCTTATTTCCTGTCTCTCTCATTGTGTGTGTGTGCGTGTGTGTGTGTGTGTGAGTGAGAGAGAGAGGGATAGTCATTAATATGAGTTTAATCACTCTGGCATTTTATGAAAGATCGGATATCAGCCTCAGACTGATGAGCATTCACGTGTGTATGAATGTGTGTGTGTGTGTGTGTGTGTTAATGGTGTAATTTTTTGCATCAGGTTTCTGAGCGGCGTGATGATTTGAATGCAGTGTGGGAGGTTTTTAATCAGTAAATCTGTAAAAACCTGTAATGAAAACTGCATCGTTCTGCGTTAAACAGTCGATGGCCCCCTGGACAGACTTTATTTGATTTAATTTTATTCCCCACGATGCTTGTTTCCACAGTGACAAAAAACAAAATACAGGTAAAAAACACTGTGACGGATCCTTCTCAGAACTTAAAAATCTATTTCAAGTCTGAGTTAGCTGTTACCATGGGGGGAAAATGAATATAAAATCAATATACAGTAAATCAATGGTTGAATCTGTGTATTTCTCAAAAATATCATAAAACATGATATTTAGCATTTGAATGTGACTTTTCTTTATCATATCATCTGTAACTGTGTAAAATCGCCTCCATCATTAATCTACACATGGCCGTTTTCTCCAGTTTAATGCTCTTTGATGCTCAGCCTGCTGCATGTTGTTACATTATTGTAGTCGATACAGTATTTGACAAAGCCACATTAGGGGCCGAGGCTGCTGAAGATGAAGCTGGTGCAGATTTAATAACGGAAATCTAGATGCTTAAAAGCTCTTATTAATCATCTGCAGACAGAGTTATTGCACCACGTAACGGAATCCATAAATTAGAACCATTTGCCAATATGTCTATTGACAGGCAGGAGATTAACAAACAGGCTTTGAAAGTCTTCATTATGTCCAGAATTGAGGTGTTTCTCTCTATAGTTTTGTCTATTCTCAAGCAGTTTTGTACACAAACTCCCAGATTTGCAATTTTCTAAATGTCACATGATCCAACACACACACTCTGAGGTTTCATGTGGCTCATATTCACCTGCATAGATGCAAGCAAATATAAATAAACACTAATAGCATCTGGAGTTCAGAGTTGGGCCTCATGTGAGCGTCGTGCCGTCCTCAGAACCTTTTAAAAAGCAGCGTAAGGAGGCTTAAAAACAGGCGGCCTTGCAGCTATTTTCATGCTGGGTGCCTCTCTGTGCCCCCTTTACGCCCTGCACTTCACACCACTCACAGATTAGTTCTCCCTGAGTGGCGCTCGCTCCAGGAAAATGGCCTCATTAACAGCCGACGAAGCAACGCTAAGGGCAATCTGACTCTGTCTGCGATTAAGCCGCACAAGGCCCTTAATCTGCCTACCACATGATGGACACTGGTGGAGAAATTGAAACCCTCCATGGCAGGGCAGCCCTGTGTTATTATAACATAAAGAACAGTTATTAAAGTGTCTGCAGTGTGGGGGAGTCAATCCTAATAAGCTCCACAGCGCTGCCTCTGCTCTCTCGCTCTGTGGACTCTATCCTTCCCCTCTCCTGCCTCCACTCCCACTTTGTCTCTTCTCCCTCTCTCTTCCTCTCTCTCTCTCTCTCTCTCTCTGTGTGTGTACCCAACACTGTCAGAAAGTGTATTTGTTCCCTATCTGACGTTCCACATAGATTTGACAACGAATAGAAAACAAGTCTATTACAGAATGATACGGTAATTCAGGACGAAGTCAACAAACATCTCATCTCTCCCTCATATTCTATAAGCGGTGACAAATGCAATGTAAAGGATCAACTGTACACCTTCGTTCACACAAACACACCTCAGCTTCTCGACAAACTGTGACTTATACCTTTACAGCGCTTCAATTTCATGGACAACAAAAGCATAAATCCCTGGTTAGAAATCGGTTCAATTCAATTCAATATTCCTATAAATGACTACTCGCCTCCTGATCCGGCGTATTTTCCATTCCCATTCTGAGTGATCGTCCTCGTCAAACGTCGGGCGCTAATGACTTGAATTAACACCGAACTCAGCAGCGCTCTTATGGAACATTAATGAGCTCACAGGGTCTCCTCCAGTTCAAAAGCAGCGTGTATGATCTCCAGGCTTTAGGAGGCGACGTAGCGCCTGCTGGGGTCCACGCTATCTCTTAATTGTCCGTTTAAACCTGCTGCATTTTGTTGCCTCTCCAGATTGCTCAATTTGTCAACATGCCAGGGCCGTGCATACAGTGCATAATTACAAAATGATTTATGGTTGGAGGAACTCACCTATGGTTCTTCTTTTCTCGCCCAGGCACAACATTTGTAATGAAACAGTTTGAAAGGCATCAGGCTGTTGAAGATTTGTTTAAGGTTGTGTCACTCGGCACGGCGCTGACAGATCTGCTGTTGGAACGAGCGAGAGGGTCTCACACGTTTGATCAGCGTCCGCCGCGATGGTCACGCTCAGTGATCATAGATGAGTTATTGACCTCCCGTAGAACACAGGCTTTACAAGAACTGCAGCAATTCATCACATGCTCCGTGGCTGGAGATAAAAGGCTTCTAGGAGGACTTTCATAAATTAAAAGCAACCCCGGCTCCTGTTTCACTTGCTTGACTTTCGCACGTCGTACCATCTTCTGCACCATCGCTGCAAACTGTACAGTCAGAGGTCAGCGGCACCAGTCTGAAGCGCGGTGGCCATTTCGTTTGGCTCGTACCCGCAGACACCATTTTGTTTCGGTGGCGCATGTCTTCCCTCGTCTGGTCTTCCTCTCGTCTCGTCTTTCAGCAGTGACATACCGTGACAACATCCTCTGCATAGAAATTTTGGAACCAAACAAATAAACACGGCGTGCTGAATCCAATCTTGCTGGATCGGTTGGATCTCTGACCAAACGCCTCATCTGGAGGAGTCGCTCTGGGCAGACATGGCCGCACCTGTCTGTCTTTGTCTGCTCAGCTGTCGCACTGCAACTTCTATCAGTGTAGCGTAGAGAAGACACGCTCACCACAGCTGTTATACTTTACTGCTTCCCTCTGTGTTAACTTCATGATATTTCACAATAAAAGCTGTGCAGGGACAAGATTCGGCCGCTAAAATAAAGTTTTACCTGTCACCTTTTATACCCAAACAAAAATGATTAACAATGTGACGTCACAGAACGGAGCGTGAGCAGAAATGCAACATATGTGAGATCCTGTCGTTACTGTAAGTGGAGCGGCGCCCTCATCTCTCTTGCTTTTCTTCCATTCCTGAAGTGTTTATGTACATATATCCGCTCACTGTAACATTGTCTTATCTTTAAAATCTCCAATTATCACAATTTACACTTGAATGCAATTGAATCGTGATAAAACAGAGCAGATTGTTACTCGCTCTCATTCCTTCAGTCTGTTTGCTCACAGCGCTGTAAAGATATCATGACTCCTGAGGCAAAATGTTTTTAAATTCCATTAGATCAGACACACACACACACATCACATACGTCTTCATAAAGCTCTCGCACTGACAGACCCGACCTAATGTCCACCTAATGGCCGAATACACCGGCACAATGCGGATATTACATCTATCAGTAAAGCTCAAGAGTTTTGTGCAGGTATACAAGACTTAATCTGGCATGTATGTGCATTTCACAAGTGTGTGTGTGTGTGTGTGTGTGTGTGTGTGTGTGTGTGTGTGTGTGTGTGTGTTTCCCCACAAGGTGAACCCTGCTCAATTAGAAAGAACAAACAGAGCGTGTGTATTCCTCCCTGCTGGAGACGGGACAGCTCCTGATCAATAGTTGCCTCTCTGGGCAGAGCTATTAGCAAACAGCACCATGCCTAATAACTGAGGGCTGACCTTTCAGTTTAATGCCTCCCCTCCTCGGCTCCGGCCCGCAGCTACAGTGTGATGGCGGCGCAGCAAGGAGAAAAGGTGAGCGTTGTTTTATAGTTTGTAAATGTAATGCAGATTGATCACTGTCTTGCAGCCGTTATTGCTGTTTGTCAAGGCTGGAGGGAATAAAGAGGAAGAAGAAGAAGAGGAGGAGGGGTGGGGATGAGCGGGGGGTGGGGGTCTCATCTAAAGTGATTCATAGATCTCCCCATCTTTATTTATATTCAGTCATGTAATATGTCTATAGGAGGCCGGGAATTTTCACACTTGAAGTCCTTTTCATCTCTCATGCAAAGCTAGGAATCATCCATCATTTGTGTTTTTACACACAGATTGTGTGTGTGCTTCTACACAGACATGCCTCCTGCCTCACACATTAATGTGAGATGAGCAGGTGTGTTGTATTAATAAGACGTGAATTTAAAGAAGTTAAACTCGTGCTTCAGGATATTAAGGCCATTGTGTGAGGAGAATGAAGCCCCTGCGTCTTTTTCACCAGCCGAGCTTCTCTTGAGTTGCGTTCCTGAACGGTCCCTTATCTCCTCCGGCTGCTTTTGTGGGTCTGCTTAGCATAAAGCAGCAGATGGACATCTTTATTAAGGACCCCCGGCTGGGATGCTTCATCAGGCTGTCGATCAAACTGCCATTTTTACTCTCATCTCCCACCTTCCTCAGCGTGACAGACTCCAGCCCCTCTGTCGCCAACATTTCTGCTGCGATTCAAGCCAATACGCAGTAATTATATCACATCCATACGCTCTGTGTTGTTGGGGTTAGAGAGGCATGAGAGTCCAAAACAACTCACATTCACACAGGCAAAAACTGACACTTTTTTGGGGGATGTATTGCAGCTGGCAGAAACCCTTATATCTGTTATCAGCCTGTGTGTGTGTGTGCCTGCGTGTGTGTGTGTGTGTGCAAATGAAGCATGGCCAACAATGAGCATTGTGTGCTTTCTCCTGCTGGCAGCAGCTGTTTTTCTTCTACAGCACTGAGTGCTTGTCAATAAACATTCATTACTGGATTAGTTTTCTTCTCTTCTTCTTGCAGCATCCAATTCCACACTGTTTCCCACGTGGAGAACATGTTTAGCTATGAAAAGATTACAACTACCAGCACTAAAGTACCGTTGCATGTTCCGGATTAAAGCGACTGCCCTGAGATAAGGTAGATTCAGGATTATATTGGATGCAGCTCCCCTGATGTTGCTTGTTATGAATGAAGCTGAGGATCAAGCCATCACGTTAAACTAGAGAGCAGCTCTAGAAAGCGACACCAAGCTGCAGCTTCAGCGCCGCTCTCTGAACTCTCACAGCTGATCAAACATCACCAGAAGACAACAGCCAACAATCATGTTTATGGATGTCATCGTTGGTTGGCGTGTGTGTGCGTGGGTGGCTGTGGCGCATTCACATCCCTCCATATTCACTGTTTCCTTCGGCTTTGAAGAGGAACTCATTTGCAAGTAGCTCAGTAGAAGTGGCAGCACAACAGCTGGATTATATCTGACAATGCTTCTGGCACAGTGGCAGGTAAACAGGTATTTCACACGGGTTTACACACACATTAACAGTTCTTTGCTCTAGGCAGGAGAAATGGCAGATTCAGCATTTTTACTTTCAGCGGTGCCTTTGTTATTTTCTGTTACGTACCCGCAAACTCCCAAACTAAACCAGGCCAGCCAAACAGAAAATGTTGAAGGGTTTATAAATGAAAACAGAAATGGCGGCTAACAGCTGAGGAGACTAAAGGAGCTTTCAAACAGTGAGCATTTCGCACTGCCAGAGATGTTGTTGTTCTAGATTTCCACTGGCAGCTAATTGTACCTGGTATATCTGAGTATATAGCAGTACTGGCATGTCAGCTGGCTCACTGTGACGTGAACACGGATCTCTAACCTACAGACAGCCTGAGTTTGATGTCTCATTGATTCACCCGCTCGGTATGTAGCAAAAAGCAAAAGTTTGAGATGTCTATCTGCTAACAGGAAGTGTTCAAAAGGCCCCACATTTCTTTTATTGTGACGCAACCTTTATTCTGAAAGGACTTTGTTTGTTAGGCGCTGCAGCAGCTGTCATCGCTGAGCCTTTTCTGCTGGAGAGCAGCATTTAGAGTGAGACTTAAGTGACCTAAAGTTATATTTAGGTAAGAGTGTTTCTGCTTCTCCTCACTGTGTCAGACGACATGAAGTTAAGTTTCACATTCTTTTTTTTGTTTGTATTTGTGACTGTAGATTTGAATTTACCAACCCAAAATGTTGATCTTGTTTATGCAAGATCACATCTATAACAACATGTGTGGTTTCAAGAGCATTTAAATGGTGATCTTTCATGCAGGAGTAACAGCAGTATAAATCCAAATGTCAGCTACAGGTCAAGCCTCTGGTCTGACTGCAGGTGGTTTCCTTTGTCTGATTTGATGTGCAGCATTAAAAATATGTTGCTGTATATCATAAACTGCTTCTTGTAACTCGTCTGCCGATAAAGCACCGGCTGGCAGGCAGCTGGACTCCATATAGCAGAATCAAGAGCAACACAAGTCAGCGTTCACCTGATAGTCCTCAGACTTTGGCTCTCGATTGAATTTGAGAGCCGACGGTGCACTGAGGATGAAGCTGCTTCAACTGGATTTCATTCAGATCAGAACCAGAACAGCCACTTTATGGGAAGATGGCCACGAGACTACATCAATCAAAAAGTGACACAAAAATAAACATCCAAAACACAGCTGTGAAGCTTTCCTTAGAGTAGAACTGGTGAGTGTTTGCGATCTGTCTGTGGAAGTAACAGCCAGTGAAGTGAGAGTGTGTCAGCTCAGCTGTGCTGTCAGCAGATGGGTAGGGAGAAGCATAGATATCCCATCTGGTGCTGAGCTACACCGCTTCTATTGATCACCAGGAAGTTTCCAATGGTTTTCCCATCCAGAGTGGAGGGTGAATCATAACAACACACTTTTGTCTGGAAGGACATTGGTTTATGCATCCGTCCAGGTTTTGACAGAACCATGACCACCTCACCGGCGTCATGGTAATCAGTTAGCTAGAGCATCTGCTACGAGCAACTGTTCTACTGAAAGGTGTTACGAATATGTATCCACCCTCATTTACATACAGGAGGACAAATATTAGGAAACAACTTTCAGTGTAATGACAGCGTTTTATTGTTTGGCAATGGCTGTATTGGATTTAGTGGTTGGGGTGTTGTGTCTGATTGTGTCCGTTATTAGGCTCAACGTGGGTGAGTAGTAGACAGATGAGGCATGACAGGGTCTGGAATGATGAGACCACAAACTCAAGAGGGTGATGAGGAGGAAAAACACAAACAGCAGGAGTGGAGGAGGAGGGGGGGAGAGGGTGAAGGAGCCGTCACCATGACAATGGCACGATTATCATGGCAGAGTTAGACTAGTCATACATTCTAATGCCAATAAATGCAAATAGTCATAGTAAAATAGAGCAATAACCTAACTGTAAAAATATAAATACTGTCAGCAGTAAACTTTCAGAGAGGAAAGTATTTCACCTGTCGGCTGTAGAATCGATACTGTGGAAAGTTAATATTGGTGCCATTTTGAAATATCATAGTATCAAGACTTCTTGACACGTTGATACTTTCATTTGACAAACCTAATCCATGTTAACTTCAACATTCTCAGATTTGTAGAAGGAACTGACACAACCCCCAAGAGCCAAAATGATTTAATAATTCTATATCCATAAATGTGGCGGTGCAGGAGCTTCTCAGGTCTTTTAATTATTTCTGTAGCTCTCATGGAAATTCAGTTTGAAGAGCCCACCTGGACTCTTTTCAGGCTGTCTTTGGAGAGAGTCACTGATTAGAAATTATACTACACAGTCCTTTAGGAACCCTCCACTACCCAATTACTTATCAGATTTCAGTCCAGTATATGCCGTACACACTCAGGAGAGGGGTATTTCAAAATGTGAAGGACACTTCAGACCATGTTTGCATGTATTTCTCCAGAGAAATTACTTTACCTGGGCTTCAAAATCATGTATTTTCTTCATTTTAGAAAGTTTACTCAGCAGGGAACGACTTAATGGAGCAGCGGTGCCTCATAGAAAGAAGGCGCTGGGTTTGTCATCACTTCCTGAGCTATTTACCCCTTCAACTCCAAAGGAAAATCCCAAATCCTGTGGAAAAAGTTCATGAATTGGGCACCGGCGTTCATCTGTCTGTCCAGGTTCTAACACATAGTGAGGGCATTATCTCCCCAATTTAGTCAATTAGCTCAATTCTCGTGTACAGAGCCTGGTGGCTCAGGGTGATCATCTTTCTGTCCATCATAAATCTCAGATGAATAATTGGGGCTTATTGGTGTATTGAGACTGTAGCTATGTATGTATTTGCAGCTGTTTGCCACTGAGAAATATGAGTTTTAGTCACATGACAAACGATCAGATTGGTTTCTCTGTTTGACAGGGACTTAGTGGTAATCTCATAAGCTTTGGCTAGAATCATCTTTGGTCCCCTGGAGAATCATCCATCCATCCATTTTCAATACTCGCTTATCCTAATCAGGGTCCCGGGGGGGCAGGGACGTTGCTGTGTTGTTGCTGTGACGTAACAGTGCAAACCTCCCGGCCCCTGGAGAAGCAGCTATGTACAAATCACAAGGTTTAGAACAATCCAGGCAGAATCAGAGACACAGAAGATGCTTGTTGGACAAATATTCCCAACAAAATAACAATAATGCATAATTGGACACGATTATTAACAAACTAAACATTTGATCATGCAACACTTACATGATCTGTGGAGCTCTCTCTCTTTGGTTTGGTTCCTTTTCAAAGAACATCTCTCTGTTCTTCCGTCCACTTGTGAATAAGGGTATCGGCCTCAGTCACCTTACACCAATTCCCCACATGGTATCGATCGCAGGAAGGGGCCACTGTACTCGAGTAGTTCCACATGAGGAAGTGTATTGACTGCAGCGTTGCAGCTTTAAGGAGGAAAGATGAGCGTGTCTGTCCCGTTATGATGGATGGCCGCGGGCTGCAGGGGAGCTAATTGGCTCTTGATGAGGCCGGTGTAGCAGAGAAAAAGCGTTGCAGCTAGATTAGCACATTAGCAGGGTTAATCAATGAGGAAATTAAGGTGTGCTGCTTCCCTCTCACCCTCTCTCTCTCTCTCTCTCTCTTTTGTTTTATCGACGTCTCTTTCTTCTGTCGCTACTTCTGCATGGTATAAAAGATCCTGGTTGCATTTAGAGCAAACATATCACCTTTGCCAGGCTGTTAACACATTCACAGGAAGTCAAACTGACAAAATGTTCACACTGAATGCATCTTCTTTTTTTAAACTAACTCCTATGAATGTATGCACGAAATATCCCCTGTACATGTTTTTCAATTCGTTTCCCTACACTGCCCGGCTAATCTAAAGCAGGATCACCATGAACACCAGGGTAAAGGAGAGATTGCGGTCAAATGAAAAATGTTTTCTGACCCCCCTACGCTTCCTGTATGTGCAGACATACGCAAATATCTTCAGCAGGATCTCGGCAGGGCAAAATGCCACAAATGGAATACTTCACCTCTTTTTATTAACCACATATGGAATTATACAACAGAACATCCATATCTGAAAACAGACCGAGAACCTGAACCTCCACTTCCTCGTGTTGCCGTGTGTGTGTGTGTTTCACCTGAGCTTTCACTGAGTCTTGGTGCAGTATTCTAATTTCAACTCTGGCTGAACTCTGCATTTACATTCTTTTGAAACCCTCCACATCCCCGTCATGCAATTTTAAACGCGTCTATACAATAGTAGCAACCTTTCATGTCTATCAGCAGCACATCCTCTTTTCCACATACGGTAGCATATTTCAGAAATAGATTTTTGCTGAAATTTTCACCAGGTTTCATCGGCCTTATTTTCCTTTTTCTGTGTTTTTTTTCTTCTACCTTACATATCTGTCCCACACCTTCTGTGACTCACTCCCCCTCACTCACTCACGCACACACACTCGCTCACACATTCAGCCTGGTTCTATGCTTCTGTGCTGTCCCATGCAGATATAGATACAGTGTGTAGATGGTGGATATACAAGGAACACAGAAAACATAGTTGGGACTGGCCAATAGCTTGTTACCTGTGAGTGAATGAACAGTGTGTTTGTGTCCTGTGTGTGTTTACATGCATGTGCGTATCTGTGTTCAATTTACCTCCTGATGGATTAACTGACATGAGCTCAGAGGGTGGAGATGGATCAATCACAGGTGATGGCCTCACACACACACACACACACACACACACACACACACACACACGCAATTTGGGTCAACTGCTATTGTTTTAAAAGCGCATTATAAATAAACTACACTTGACTCGACACACAAGACTCACGCACACACACACACACACACACACAGCTTAATTCTTTTATGTCACAACACCTGTTTACTTTTTGATTCTTCTCACAGGTAAAGATATGAAAGACACTGATCACAGAATGATTGATAAACATTGATTGGAGGACACTTTACCAGACAAAAGGAGTTTGGGGGACGACATCGTTATGTGTGACTGAAAGTGATAATCATCAATAATAATTACCTTGCGCCTGATCTATTTAGCGCACGCTAACGCAGCCTAATTTAACAGCTACATATCTCATTAGCACAATCCTCTCTAATTACCGTCAGGATGTGTTACTTAGAGGGCTGAGCAGCATTATTTAACTCTGTCTGTCTCTCTTTCTGGTGTATTTCGCAGGCCTGTATGTGTGTCAGCTCAGTTGGTATGTTTTGTGTGTGTTTGCATGAACCAGGGTGTGTGGGTGTGGGTGTGAGCGTTTGTTTGGCGTCGTGATTGTGTTTGGATCAAGGAACGGCTGTTTCTACAGTTATGGAATTGGTTCTCTCACGCCACGATGCCAGTCAATCCTGCAGGATTATCACACACTAATGACCCATAATCCATCTGAAGAAAAGCGTCCACCACGTTGCCGAACACGATTAAATGTTATGATGAGGGGAAACACAAAATGGTTTCGAGCCCCGCTAAGAAGCAAACGGGTCCAGGTTTTGTCTCAGTGTGCACAAGAGAGCGGGGGCAGGGGAGGGGGAGGAGGAGGAGGAGGTGGGGGTGTTGCAGCAGATAGAAAAGCAGGTGCAGCTTGGAGTGGAGTCATTACGGAGAAGCTTCGAGTGAGGAGCGGAAATTACTGCTGCTCCACTCGACTCGCAGGCTGCAGCCTCAACCAACGGCAACGCTGGAATTAAGCTCTGCAGAGGTTCTGTGCTGTGTGTGCCTGCACAAACCAACACACTTTAAAACGTAAACACAAAACGGGAAGAACAAACTGAAACACACACACAAAGGAAATTCAGAAAGAGCGAATGGGTAATCAGAGCGTGGGTGAAGAAGCCGTCCTAATAAGCCCGATCAGAGACAGGATGGGAGACGGAATCAGGAGTCACCTGCAGCCCGCCGAAGATAAACTGTCCTAAATGTCCACACTGGAGGGTAGAACAGGAAGGGAGTAATGAGTGTGCGTGTGTGTGTGTCTTTGTTTTTGTAATCACAGTTCGGTTAATCATATGAATGCGGGACACAAACCTCCACTTTTGGAGAGGGGAGCGTTTGTTAACAGGAGTTTTAAACAGGAGAACAAATGGGTATAATAGTGCACACAACAACTACAACTTGTAAAGTCAAACAGAACACAACACACCTCCACTAGATTGCTTTGAAACGGCTAAGATCCTGGAGGGATTTACACCTATTTCACTGTTACACATTGGTCTTTTTTCTTGAACAATAAGCTAAATAACGATGACCCTTTGAAGGCAGTGGCAGGATCTTAACAAATCACCTGGGATCCTTTCCAATACATACACCCCGGTGACTTCAAGCAACGATCGCAAACCAATGCATCAATCTCTTGAAACAATGAACGTCCTCCATCAGCAGAAAGCCACAGAAAGGAGGGAAAGACCAAACTCTTCAGATTATTGATGTCGGTTTCTTTTTTTTGTCTTTTTGGACGACCTTGTCTCTCCAGGACTCGCTGTCTCCCTCCCTGCTCTAAGGTAAAGTATACACTGGGATTGGTTGCCGTTGTTTTGACTTCCTGTCAGGTTGACCCTGGTGTGAACCTGCTGTTTTGTATTTGCATAATACCAGGGTGACAGCTCGGCTCAAACTCCAGCTCACACGTATGCAGACAACATCCTTCACTCGCTCAGTTTCACACACAGCCAGTGCCTCCTTCTCTCTCTCTCTCTCTCTCTCTCTCTCTCTCTCTCTCTCTCTCTCTCTCTCTGTGTATATCAAGGTCTTCTTTGTTGGTTCTCTACCAGCCGCAGTGTCTCCCCCGTCCTTGCACTTTGCAGAATCTATTGGTTGCTAATTGAAATCTTTGATTCAATTTCCCACATTTGTTACTTGTTTGTTCGGTGTCGCGTCACACTGTTTCCTGATTTTAACGAGGGTCACTTTGACATTGGCACGGCTCTGTGCTTTAGATCTCATCCCTCATTATCACTTCATAGAGGTCCTTCTAGCTCGCGTTGCCACGGAGGGGCTGTCAGTTCTAAACCTTCCTCACAAAAATCCTCCTTTCCGTCCTCATTTTTCTAATCTAGAGTATTTGTGATGTCTACACGGTGAGATGAATGTGAGTCCCTCAAGCAGGATTTTAGGAACTTATTGCAGTGGAAAATGTTTAATTTCCTTATTTACTCATTCCATCCTTTTCTCTCTTCTCTCCTCGGTCTTGATCACACTGCTCATACATGAAATTAGTGCTCAAAATATCTGCGGTTTTGTTGATCCTCATGTATTCAATATGTTGAAGCACAAAGATCCTCTGAATGTGAACAAATGTTATATTTCTGATCAATTTTGAAGTATAAATGCAGTTTGGTACGTTCAACCTGAGCAGCTGGAAAAACCTTTGTGTCATCAGTCACATGTGTAACATACATAATGGATGATATCATTGATTGTCTTTATATTTGGTTTTCCGTCTTTTCTTCCCTTCTCTTTGTTTTCTTACTTGCTTCCCTTCTCTTCCCTTTGTTCAGTATCCTTTCAAAAATGATTACCCAGTGTTCTGTTATTTACTATTATATGCAACTTACATTAAACCTCACACACATTGTCCACCCCCTATACTCCCCCGCACACACACACACAGAGACAGACACACACAAGCTCCCCTTAAACACCAGTTTTCATTCAACTATCTCTCCTACAACAACACATGCCATCTGTATTTGTCACCTTCCTCGATTTAAATATTGTTTGTTCACTTTCTTGCTATGTCAAAAAGGACAAATTGGACAATGTCTGTAAAAACCTGATGTATTCCTGAACATCTTTCCTTCTGTCTCTTTCTTGACAGGCTAACTCTTCTCCCTCTCTTTACCTTTCTCTTCTTTGCTCTCACTCCTCTCCGTGTCTTCCCCTCCTATCATCTCTGACTCCCGGGTGATTGACAGGCAGGAATTAGGTATATGTAAACACACCGCGCATCCATTTGCATCCCATCAGTCCCGCCATAACGGTTCCCAAACACCCTTCGCCCCCACCCATCCTTCACACACACACACACACACCCCCACACACCGCCATTTTTTTTTTTTTTTTTGCTGTTTCTTGCATTTTCTCTGTTTGTAGGAGGGAGACATGGAGGGAAAGAGAAGGAGAGAGAGACTATTTGTGTCTACAGTTTGACTGAGGGTCACCTTTAGATGGAGAGAGGGACAGTTTTTGGAGAGGCCTCTTTGAAAGTTCTTACAGTAGTCAGATCAAACCAACAGAAATAAAGTAAAATAAGTTTTAAAATACAAATCGTGTATCAATAATCCAGCTCCTTATACTGTTTATAATCTCAGTGCTGTATCTAATTTAGAAAGAAAATTAATACATTTTTGGTTAATTTTAGTCAGGCACCATCCTGGCCACCTATGCCAGTGCCTAAAGTCTATAAAGGACCCTTGCATCAGCTTGCCATGTGCTTTTCAAACGAAGTTGCTCAAGGCGGTGTCCTTCACTTCCTTTGTCCTAATTTTCCTTTTAACAAATCTGTCAACTCTGTGCTGAATTAACCGCAGCGTTCATGCAGAATAATAACTATGGACTTTATGTGTTGCGCATTGTAATAATACTAAGTGGCTGAAAGACTGGATTCAGCGGTATACACACACTTGCCGAAACACAGACAAAGTGGCAACATCAAGAGTCAAGTGCTATGTAAGTCTTGCATATCCCATTTAATGTGTATCATGTATACGCACACAGTATAAAGATAAGCTCTTCAAATTAAAAGTATAGCCGTATTTGCCTTGCTGTGAATTCTGATGCCTTCAGAAATGCTCTGATTAGTATGTAGACTGTGTGTTCACGGCGCGCACGGCCGGTAATCTTGTTTAATCGGCCAACTCGTGTGGAATGTATCAATAATTATTTACATGCTTGAGTTTGAGCCGTATTATATTCGCTGTCTTTGCTCTCTGACATTACCAGAAGTTTCTGAGATTCAACGCGTGGCGAGGAGTGACGATCGCAAACAAGACATCCCCGTGGGACGTTCCAATCTGAGCTCACAGGTGGGTGCTGGAGGATGAAGTTGAGGGTGGGGACAAGGGCCTTCTGCAATGCAAAGTGCAGTTAAAGAAGACAGGCTGTGAATGCATAGATCCCAATCTATACATAATTGATTCATGTTGACGTCTCACTTGCCAAAACAGTTGCGACCAAAATGGCCGCGTTCCATTTCCCTGTCAGTGCCAGGGGTCCTGCTATTATGTGAGCGGGCACCGAAATACTCAAACGCTCCACTTAAGTGTAATAAATGCTCAGTTACTTCAAAATGGAGGTACGGTGTGAGAGTTAATCCAGTATCTTAAGCTGCTGTGCCATTTGACATATTTGTTTATGGGAGTCCAGCCCTCCTCCTTCCTCATATTTTTCCATTTTTGCCCCTTGCCAGGAAAAGTGATCATGCAGGCAATCCAGACTCTTATTGATCGGCAGTCATTTTACTCACTGAGTTCAGAGTAATTGATTACCTTTCAGGAGGATGTCTCTTCAACAACCTCAGAATTCAGACCCACATTTTTTTCCCCACAGGGAGGCAACAATATACACACAAGGAAAGGGTACAAACCTAAAAATATGCAACTTCAATAATATATTAATAGAATCAAACCATTTTATAAACTTTGCAGAATTTGATCAAACGATGGCTGACGCAACTTAAAATTTTTGTACTTTTCTTTGCATCTTTGGTGTGTGTGTGTGTGTGTGTGTGTGTGTGTGTGTGTGTGTGTGTGTGTGTGTGTGTGTGTGTGTGTGTGTGTGTGTGTGTGTGTGTGTGTGTGTGTGTGTGTGTGTGTGTGTGTGTGTGTGTGTGTGTGTGTGTGTGTGTGTGTGTGTGTGTGTGTGTGTGTGTGTGTGTGTATCTGTAGTCATCTGTAGTCATGCCTGTGACGAGTACAGGGAGCCCAGAGTTTTATGGGCCTATTATCCTCTCCGATAATAAGGAACAACCCATGATTCTCTCAGTGCTGACACAAATGCCCAAATGAGCAATAATTAACACAAAGACACACACATACACACACACGCGCACATCCACACACACACGGATTACAAATGGCTTCTTTAACACGCATACACAATTTTATTTCTTATCTATTCATCCCCTTCTGACTTTTATCTCTTTATTTCTCTCTTCCAGCATGCTTGGAACTTTTCTGTGAATTAATGAGGCTGAAATTACGTTTTTTTTCTTCTCTCTAATTATATTGTCAGCCCTTATTATCAATGCGTACCGATGCAAAAGGAATCGGAATGTTATGGAAATGAGCTGGCAATAGGCAGAAACAATGTAAAGTGATGCCTGAGCTGTTCCGTTAAGTTTCAGGGCCGAGTGTATTAAAACACAAATTAGCACTTTAACCTTAGCATGGAGGAATTTTCCCACTGAGCATTTCCTCCAAACACAAAATGAAATATTCACTCCAGTGGGTTTCCTGGCGGCGTTGGAGCAGTGTTGTCTTGTTTTGTCTTTGTTTTGTCTACCACGATAAGGCTGAAATACAGACTTATGTGTAAATCCAGCCGCCGCGTTTCGCCCGTAACACGCGAGCAGGCCCCGCATTCTGTTGTCAGGAGACTGTTTGAGAGCTGCGAGCGCGTCCTGATGACTGACAAGCAAGCGGCGGCTCATGCAAATCAGCCAGTGCTACCAGAGCTGAACCCCTTCATCTGTCTCGCGGAATTCACATCAGAACCGCTTCGTTTATCAATTACCACTGCGCTGTGTGTGTGTGTGTATGTGAGTGTGTGGGGGATTTTGACTCTGTGTATCATTGATATAAATAATGTTATGTTTTTTTAGTTGCCCCGGACTAAAAATACACATGCTCCAGTGCATTGAGATGCTATTAGTATGAATGTGTGACTCATGAGATGTTTTTAGAAGGTAGGAGGGCAAAGCATCACAGTAATCTGACAGCGGTGTTATTTTTAACCGTGTTGGTGATGAAGCTGGAGCGACGGCGGCAGTGTCAGCTTGTGCTCAGGCCTGTGCGAAAGTCTGTGGTCCGCAACGTTATGAATCTGAATAAAATTGGTTATCTGCTGTATCTTCATCTCAGGCCGCCAGCAAGGGAGAGTTTTCAGTTCACGACGATGTGAAAATAACAACCAAATGTCTGCAGTATTGACGATGAATCCGCTTTAATTTGGGTCGAGCTCTGTGTGACGTGGGAGGAAGGAACGGAGGCAGCAGTCAAGGAAGAAAGGCCGACTACAGGGAGCTGACAGGCGAGTACAGAGCGGCGGGGTGGAAGGCTGTCACCTCCCCCGTGGAGGCAGGAGAGGCTGAGATTTAAGCGATAAGGTGCGGAGAAGGTTAGAGGTCCCAGGGTCACCTCCAGGGGGCAGCAGGGAGACTAGGCCCTGCCATTGTTGCGCCTCAGTCTGATGTTCTGAGATTAATGGAGCGAACCGTCGGTGGGCGGTGGGTCTCAGCCGACGACCTTGAAGCTGACCCCGTGGTGCAACAGGCAGTAAAGCCCAGCAGGTGGCCTGTACATCCGCTTTCAACCTGGGTGGATAACAACACGACCCTTCATTTGGCATCACCATCATGCACAACTAGTGGTAACAAGCTAAGACAAGCAATCAAGTCTCTTCTGTCTTATCCACTCAGCATTTTAGTTAGTTTTTGTTGAGCATTTCATGTCGGGGCGAGTATTTTTAGCCACTTGGGACCGGCCGGTATGTGCATAGTTTGAGTTGTGTGCAGTGTGTTTGTTCAGGCATGACACTCATTCGTCCTTGCTGATAACTGCTGTGTCTGCAGCCGTTATCAGATCCACCAGCAGCGTTTCACAAAAAAGCACTTGGCATGGGACCCAAACACGGCAGTCACATGCCGTGCATACACACTCATGCATACACAAACACATGTAATGCATTCTCGCACACTATATGA
This sequence comes from Genypterus blacodes, assembly GCF_046128005.1. Lineage (NCBI taxonomy): Eukaryota > Metazoa > Chordata > Actinopteri > Ophidiiformes > Ophidiidae > Genypterus > Genypterus blacodes. Next base: position 1,382,521 of record NW_027466921.1, read on the forward strand.
ACACATAATAACATGCGTGCACATTAGCGACACAGACTCTTAAGCACAAACACATGCACACACGTATGACCTTGTTGAGCAAAAGGACCTGTCTGTACAAATAGGTTTTAAAGAATACACACTGCTGGATAATCTTTTGTGCCATGGGAGATGCTGGTTCAAAGCCCGGGGCCACAACAGCAAATGTCCTACTGTTTGATGTATCCATGTAAGCGTGATTCACATCCATTTTTATTGGTTATGCATGATATCACCTACAGTACTTTCTTTGCAGCTCCTCTGATAAATCAATATTATGATTTAATATCGAAGAGCTTCTCATTTCCCACACACACAGCGTCCTTTAGCATAATTTGTTTTTCTTAGAAGTAATAGCTCAAAAAAATATGAAATACTTTTTAATAAGATTACAATGAATTTTTCATATTGTTGAATATGAAATTATGAGTAATAGATTTAGAAAAATGCATGTTGGGTTGAGAGATGGAGGGTCGGGAGCTTCTCCTTATTATAAACTTCAAATGAAACAGATTTCCCGAGATGGAACCTCACTCAATGCTTAACCAACAAACAAACAAAACAAAGTAAATACATCTAATACAAAGGCAAATCGTCATGTATCTGCAATCCACAGGGGCAAAGAATAGACCAAAGTTTAAGACCTGTGTCCAATCACCAAGAATGCAGGATTCCATCATGAAAGTCCATATTAAGCTCAATATAACAAACCTGCAGTCAAGTCAGGGATTGAATGATTACTTACAAACAATATATAACAGCAGGTAATTGTACTTCTGATAGCGTAATTAGCCATTAGCAGCTATAAAGCTTTCTCCAACAGGACACAAAGCTCTGGCGTAAATGTGACATGATGATGTTAACGATGTTCTGTCTTCCCAATCACCTGTGTGTGTAGGCCTGTGACATCATCAGGCTAATGGATGTGGCTGAGAAATCAATCGGCACAGCCCAAGCGCACACATGATCTCCATCTCTGCCTCCTGGTGACGAGCACAACGCGCCCACACCTCCATCTCTGCTTGAACAAACTTGGTGAAAGATGAAAAAGCAATAAGCTACTAATCTTATGAACAAACTGGCAATACATTCTGCATAAAAGTCTCATCCAAAAATGTTGAATACTCAAGTATAGAGGGAATTCTACAACCTACAAGCTTTGGCAATGAATGAAATCAGGTGTATACACACCAATTTAGACATCTACACAGGAGAAATGCAGCAATGAGAGATGTCACATGGGCAATCCTGACTATACAGGCATTGGTATAGAGAATAGGGAGTCGTCTTGGTTACAGACCTTTTTAAATACTTGTATTTTCTGCATATGCCAAGATGGGGCATGTGCAAAACATCAACACGGATGTACTCATGCACCACTCAATGAAAATAGCTCTCCAGCACTCCAACTGTAAGGCACAAGATGCTGTGGCTTGTGCAGAATGATTGCAGTAAGTGAGTGGCCCTCTCATCTGTCCTCGGCAATCTGAAAATGCCATCTTTTCCTCAACAGATGGCACACAACAAGAAGACTGACTGAATACCAATTTATCTCCTCCATCTGTTTTGGCCTGCTTCTTTTCAATAACACATACATACACACACAGTGAGCGCTCGGCCAGTAAGCGTCAAGCGTGGCTAGAACAAGGAAAAACATCCCTCGTCTTCTCATCGCTACAATTGGTGCCTTTTTTGTTACACTCTGCCATGTTCGCTGTGATTTGTGACACACACTCTAATTGCTGTCTTATTTGATCTCGTGGAATTTTGCATCCTGCTTGGCTGAGCACTTTGAGGATAAGAATGTGGATAGACAGGCAATTGGGAATACTGTAAGCGTATTTGTAGAGGGTCATCCAGAAAGAAAACGAATCCTCACAGGTTCACCTTTGTTCTATTCTACTTTTGAGAATGCTTCAAAAGTTTATCCGTGTTCCTACATCTGCGGAAGGTTCCTCCTTTGCAGGAACACGCTGTGCTAATGTCTTGCCTTAGGGTACTTCAGCCACTGTAATGAGGCAGGGCAACAGTTGCTCAGTGGCTTTCCTGAACAGATTTATCCAGCAGTTCCATTTTCAGTTACAAGATTACTCACCCAACCTTCCGGACTTGCTGCCCACAGTTGGAAAAGCCGAAAGCTTTGAGTGGTGCGTTGGTTGAGTGTGTGTGTGTGTGTGTGTGTGTGTGTGCGTGTACTGTGGAACTGTGGTGCTCAGATGGCCGGTATGGTGAGTGAAAATGAGAAAGCGGAATGATTTGGTTCCCATTATTGTCTCCCAATAGATTGTAAAAACAGTGGACAAAGTGGAGAGGATCAGATGGCGACTGTCTTGCAACATCTGCATCGCTGCTGGAGGTCAAGCAATTCCACTGTTGTAAATTATTTTTATATTGTTTGTGATTTCCCCCCGAAGCTGGAGACTGGATCATTTGTGCGCAGTGGTGTGAGGCTCAAAAGCCTTTAATGTTCGAGCGACTTTCCCTCCTTGAATCAGAGCGAAGATGTAAAACTGCTGCAGGTTCTGTTGGCAGCAAGAACAACAATTACCAGAATTTTTTTCTTGAGTAAATTGATTGTGAGCCTTAGATGATCTCACAATTGAAAAAAAAAACAACCTATGAATAAATGATAAGGGATTGTTACGCCCCCGTTTTATCCCCTTATGTATAAGATGTAAAAAAAAAATTAATCAAATAAAGATGGAAAACCTGGACACACTTGAGACAGCATCACAGTTCCTGTGTGTTGCTGCGGCTTCAGTAAAAACAGATTTGTGTGCAAGTCTTTCCTCACGTGGCGTCCAAGCAGCCTGAAAATGCAGATTCAGACCGAGCCAAAGTAATAACCCACGCCACAGGAGAGTTTGGCGCCACGCGAACGCAACAAAAAGCTGCACGTAATGAGTTTAAGCTGGAAATGCTTAAAGTGTGTTTTCTAAAAATTAATTTATTATATTTTGTGAGTTGGCTGAGATGTTGAAATATGTGCTCCTTAGGTTGATGGCTACATAGTGTATTTATACACACGGCACGTGTATGCACGCATGTTTTGTGTGTGTGGGTGTGTGCAAGAGAGAGAGTGTGTGTGTGTAGGTAGGTGTGTGTGCGCTTAGGTGTCAGGCTTTCTATTTTTCCACAGTGTGAAGATTTTACATTGTAATTGTTTCACTTCAGGGCTGCCCCGCTGATGTGTGTACTTGAGTTTTAATGAATAATTTGGTGAAAGCCAAGTTGGTCTTTGAAGGCATCATGAGGTGGAGGTGGACAGCACTGAGCGACTCACATCCACAGTCTTTAATAGAAATCCACCCGTTGTTCCCCAGTGGATATAAAAATCTTTACATTTATACGTGCATCCGCCTCTGTGTGTGCATTCACTGCGTGTGCATGTGCGTGTGCGTGTGTGTAGCTCCCTCTGCCTGCATGTGGGTGTGTTACCCTTGTGAGGTGTGTATGTCAGAGCTCTTGAGATGGACGACTTTAGCATAGTGATAAGGTCAAGCATATGGAGAACAGGCGAGCAGAAGAGGGAGAGAGGCCGGTGTGGGAATTGACTGTGAATCCTTCCCCCCGTGTCATCATTTACCCAAACTCTTTCATGTTTCCTCTGCCCCCTCCCCCCACCCCCTTCCATTACCATCCATTCTTCCCCCCTGTCATTGCACGCATCATCATTTCATCTCTAACACAGGGAGCAATGCAGTGTTTACTGGTTAACACTGAAATGGAAATAAAAACACATGAAATTAAATATCCCTCCATGCAAACCATTGAGTGTGATACAATGTAAATATACACAGTGGTGTTGCTGACAGAATCACATATTCACACACACACACACACCTATACCTACTACTTTTTCTTTTTTTTTTAACAGGAGTGTGTCCCCACTGAGAGTTAATGAGGGGTCGTAAACCCTGAAAAGCCTCTACCTTCCACCGTCCAGGGTCAGCAGGGCCACAGACTTTACCCAATGAATTAAACATCAGCCTAACTGTCTGGCAGGTATAAATATTTCTCCTTCCGTCTAACTGGAGGAGAGTGACACAAGGCCAAAGTCCTCCCACAGAGTCCCCCGCACAGTTTGACACGGGGGGGGGGGGTGGGGGATGATGATTGTCAGTGTAATGGGATACAGGGTGAAGAGTAGGATTCATATTAGGTCCGTGAAATGATGTCCTACTGGTGTGTGTGTGTGTGTGTGTGTGTGTGTGTGTGTGAGACACGACTGCTTCCCAGTAGGGCAGCATTCTATTCTATATGGCATCACTTTTTAATTAAGCTTCAGAGAAAGACGACACACCAGTTGTTCAATTGTATCATGTACTTGTCGTTTGTCGCACATTTTCAAGTTTACACCTAAATAATTTATTTGCAGAAGAAGAAACCAGGTATTGGGCGTGGCGCAAGCTCAACAACAATAGCATGTTTATTAGTTATTACGCCTCTGGCCTATTTAACACAAACTACTTACCTTGACTGTGTGTTCCGAAGCTGGGCTACACTTGAATTACTCCTAATATAATTCCACTTAGGGATTTGTGTAAATGTCAGGGACAATTCTAAACATATCTCAGTAAGTGAGTAAAAACCTCTTCAGGTTCAGCGAGTTCTGCAGATTAATTCTCACTAAAGTAGGGAACAGCATTAAGCTTTCACGTAGGCTTGACGAGTCATTTTGGACTTGTGAACACCACTTATCCACTAACACCTATGACAAAGATGTCCTGAATGTTTTCCAAACAAAGAGGAGCAAGTATTCCGCATACATTCATTTACTTGAATATATCAAGGGGTTTGTACATAAACGGATTTGACTTATTCCTTTAATCTTAACTGGGCGAATCTGAGCACACAGAGCGACGCCAACCAAATGAAAAGTATTGCGCTTTGAGATTGTAAAACAGCAGATTCCTGGTCCAAAAGTTTCACCAGGCTTCATTCTTTATAGCGTTAAATGTCAAGCCCATAAGAGGATATGGACGTCATTAAAAAACCTCACAATATTCCAGCAGATATCGCTGAAGTTGCGTTCATATACAGGAACAAACGTCAAAACGACACCACAGCATTTTCCCTTTCTCCCCAAATAAAATTTTCCAAAATGTGGCTTCATCTGGCTCCTTCTTGGGTCTGAGGTGAGAGCAAAAGTTCTTTGTTTGAAATCACAAGGTCGACTGGAGGTCAAGCCAATGGAGGATCAAAGCCCGTGTTCCCGGGCGCACAGGAGGAAGCCGCTCTCTTTGATCTCTGCCTTACTGCGGACAGGACGGTGAACCGCTGCTCACTGCCCAGGATCTGTATTTACTTCAGCTCCAGGGTACTTTTGTGGAATAGAATTTTTTTACGATCTGTTAGAGAACATCGTATGGGGATTTGTCTAAGTAGAAAAAGAAGTCGGGTTTAACTTTGAAGTTGGACAATTTTGGATGTTAATATTCAACTAGAATACCTTTCACCTTTCACTAGAGTGAAAGGTTTTGCCAAATGCCCAAAGAAGTGCCTGAAAGATTGAAGTGTGAAGGCCTGAGAATTGTGAATGGTTTCTGTACCTGAATGAATGAAGACGTTACAAGCTGTTTGAGTGACAGCTAAAGCTCAAATCCTTTGAAGCTGCCATTTCTTTATAAACAGGTGCAGCCAATTAAGCATAAACACAGAGTTGAGTCAGTGTGAAGGCAGGAAATGGAATTAAACAGTGAGAACTAGGAGAACTTTCTGAACATGTGGATGTATTATGGTCTAAAAAAGGCCAGAAAATAAGAATAAGAATAAGAACCGGCAAAAAATATGCAAAAGATTTTTCTCACCTGCAAATTTAACAGAAAATTGTCGCATAAGCAAAAAGGGCGAAAACTACGCATTCAGACAAATTGCATACAAAAATTGCTATGTTTCTATGTATGTACTGTTTGCGAAACGTTGAATTTGTGGTTGAAAAAATGTGGAATATATCGGAAAATAAAATATGAACACCAACAGCAAAAATGTCCTGAATATTTTCAGTATTTTGATGCTTAAATGGTGTCTGAAAGTTGAAGTATGAGGAACTAGTTGAGTGCCAAAAAATCCTACGGAATAAAACAGAATAATCGTAGCAATAAGCACAGCGTTTAGCTATAACACCTTAAGAAGGGGCTCAAACCACTGAAGTTATCCTGTGGTCAAAGCCTGGAAGAAGAGAGAAGAGAATCAGAAATGAGCTGATAGGAGAATAGAGACATCGGAGGGTATCGGCACTGGATTTATAGAGAGACTGGACCGTTGCTTTAAAGGGCTTTGAAAAGCATAACGAGCTCTTCACATCCAGAGTTCAACCTTTTGTTAAACTATCTTTTTTTTTTATTGGGTTGGGTTGGTTTCACAATGCAATGAACTGCTTGACTCTGCTTTGTGTTCGTTGATTCTTTGCTGCTACAGTCGCTCCAATTCATTTGTGACAGTCGTTCAGTTCCCAGAATATTTACTCAAGTTCACTGCGTTGCTCCTTAGATGGCATTAAAACCAGCTGATGATAATGAAGCAACTTAACTGCTTTTCTAGAGGAGTATGAAGAGATGTAATGTAGATAAGTTTGTACAAGCCTTTCAACTTTAATGCTGTATTTAGCAGCGGCTTCCCGAAATCCTTACACACTTATTTTTGTATGCTTGTTCTGATTAATCCTACATTTTGGATCTTGGTTTATTTGTTGTTATACATGCCAAAATTAGCAATTGAAAGGCTTTGGTTGGTGTGAAAGCGTCCTAAGAGGGATCGGAGGTTGAAGGTGTAAAGCCAAATGGGTCGCAGGGCCGAGAGGAAGCCGGTCTGAGGGCCGGTGTCCTCTACCCATTTCCTTTTTCATTTCCTGCAACAATCGCAGCCATTTGTAAAAGTATCTTCTTTCTTGAAATCTCAATTTGTCAATTTGTCAATTTCATATTGGAGATGGAAGGTTTTTCTAAATTTCTTTTTATTTGCTTTTACACCTCCATTTTTGTAAACAAGAGATGCAAGAGGCAGAAACAGGTGGAGGAATATCACAGGGGATGAGAAGGAGGAATGAGACGGCCTAGTTCATGACTCCAACTGACAGAACAGTGAACGCCTGCTCCCACATTTGCTCTCTGTGTGCGTGTGTGTTTCTGTCTCTGTCTCTTCTACCGCCTCCCTCTTTTTCAGACAAACTGGGTGTTTTTTCTACTTCAAAAGTACTAAGATGAAGCTGCTTCTTTTGCTCTTTCTTGTGAACAAATCGGCTGAACTGCTACGAAAGAAATGAAATGCTCCTGGTCCAACTGCAACAGATGGTTCATCACTTCATAGCAACTAAACAAGCAGCACAAAATGCAATATTACGGCCTATGTGTGCACATTAGAGAATACTCCACAAAATAACATGTTGGAAGGTTATCTGTCTTCATCCTTGTTCATCCTTGCTGTGTATTTTACAGTACGTAGTTGTGAGTAGCAGATTGTGATGGACTTGGATGTCAGCTTTGCCCCCCGCTGTGCTTGCATATCAAATAGAGAACGTCACCATATTTGCTGGGACTGAACCCACAAACTCTGCACGCACGCTTGAGCAGATGCAGCTATTTCCTCGAGCATTCGTTAGTTAGGTAGGTGCACTTTCATCACACGCAGTTCCTACAGCCCCTGGGTAGCGTATCTGCTGACGTGTGTGTATGGAGCTAGAGAGTAGCCACAGGGGAAACAGCAGCAGTGGAACATCTTCCCCTGAAGGGTGAAAAGCATTGTGTGTTGGAGGCTGAAAATAGCAGTGAGGAAATACGGTCAGTGTGAAAAGCAGTGGCTCGGTGATGTGACTTTTAGATAATGGGTGAGGCGTAATTTCCTCATCCAGCTCCATCATCTCGCTTGCTTGAAAGCAAAATGGAGCTTATAACTACACAAGGCAAAAAGCTCATGATTCACACTTGCAAGAATATATCGCCATTATTATATTACCTCCCTGTCAGAACACCTATTGTTGGAAATGGATAGAAAGAATTCCATATATGGGCTTCTGCAAGAATTCCCCTCAGGATAAAGTACCATCTCATTTTACCTTACCTTGTTTTGACGTACCTGATTATCTTAAGAGTGACTACTTTGTTGTGTACTAACACAGAGGGAGTGAAATTGTATCTTTTATTCACTGTAAGTTGTTCTTTTGTTTGTTTGCGGTCATGTGGTCATCATTCTATCTTTAGGCTGTAGAAAAGAGAAGTCATCTTTCCCGGGATGTGATTACTCGTATATCTATTTCAAAAAATGCCGTCCGATATGCAAACAGGTCAGCGCACATATGGAGAATATTGAATGAAGCTTGACAATTTGGAATGAAACTGAGGATATTGAAGAAAAATAGGAGAATACTGAATGTAATTTGACATTATGAAATGGAGCTCTAAAATTACAGAATTAAACTGAGATTGAAATTTGAGAATATGGAAACTATGAAACGATTGAATTAAATCTGACGTCGTCATGGCTGCCATCTGGTGTTTCTAGTATGTAATGTAACTCTTAATCTTGTGGTAAATTCACTATACAATATATTTGTGTTTGACACCCATATACCTTTTTAAAACTGTGACTAACATAAAAGCCTGCACAAATCCGTTCGGTACATTTGGGTGCAAGTGTCTGGACTTTACATCATTTCATTTCAAACTACTTCAGCACTATGATCCAAGTCTCATGATTGGTCGATTTGTGCTGTGGAAATCTTGCTCTGCTTTGCATCTCAGAGCCGTTTGCTTCACAGAGACAGAGGCAGGTTCATTTTCATCGCTTGAGTCTGTGTATGCAGATACACAGTGTGATATGGTGATATGCAAAGGTGAACTTGAGCAAAGATGTCTGAAAGCCTGTAAGCCTGATAAAACACACATCCACCACCGAGTGACATCATAGACATAAAATAAGAATGAGTACTTTTGTCAAACTGATGTCTTGGCTTGTCGTGCTTTGTGAAATGTCGCTGTGATTTTCTTGCTTTGATTCAATTATTTCATGAAATATTCTGCTATTAGGTAGCTTCACTGCAGGTAGTCCCTTTTAGTATGTGTGTGCACATTTTAGAATGGGAGCATTGGGTGAATGAATAAGTCATTAAGTTCATTCGAGATTGCTTGCCACAATTGTGCATTTTCAATGTGGACTAAGTCTTTTAGAAACTCATAACGTTTAATGGGACATAGATTACCATTAGCAAGCCAAAGCACCTGGCCAAATCATAGAATATACATGTGATTATTTAAGGATTTGCCTATTTTAATGTAAACTCAAAATGAGAGAATTTGTGCGTATCTCTGTTCTTCTTCGTCATTCCGGCCCAATCTGCTCTTTGCCTGCATGTGAGGCATTGATTTGGAGGCTCCTCTTCCTTTTGCCCTTGCACCCTCCTTCTATCCCTCTCTCCCTTTATCTCTCTTCCCTGCCTTCTCCCTTTCCCTCCCTCTCCTTTCTCTTAATTTCCCACTTCATAGTGTGCTGGGCAGGTTCTGTCTTTATCATAAGCACCACTTAATCTGCTTTGGAAAACACAGCATACACAATTGGCGGGCTCTAATTGATTTATACAACGTAATTACACCATTCTCGAACGTCTCATAAATGACAAACCTGGTCCCACAGCCACTAATTAGAAGGGAACAGGATTTGCGGCTAATATAATTCATTATTTCCAAATTAGAGCCAGATAAGTTGTCACAATATAATGATCAGGCAAATGAACGCAGTTGTTTTCTGCTGTTGGGGCCTTTGTTTTTGTCTGAGATGAATGCAGAGTGCCGCCGCTATTATTTGCTTCTGTTGTGGTGATGCAAGGTCCCCTGGGTAATGCTCAGTGCTCCTGCTCGCAAGGAATAACAAGCAAATGGTTCTGACTTTTTTCACTTTATTTGGGGAGGCTTGGCTAAACTCACTGTGAACTCTTTAAGCAACCAATTATACAACAAAACCGCTATCGGAAAAGAGAAAGAACTGTTCCCTCGTTAAAAGTTGATGGTCCAGCCGATACTGTAGCGTATTTTATCCCAACTCGGCGACGTTGCAGTCGACTAACAAACTGATTAAACACCTCGACTGTTCTCCGACCTGAAGACAATCAATGGACAGATTTTTATTTTAATATCATTTTTGCTGTCAGAATATGATTTATGCATGTATGATGTGAAGTATCCGGCCCGTAAAGCCTAAATTACTTTCACAACTGACAATAAAACGCATTACCGGTGTACACACTCACCGGAATCAGATAGTCCCATTTTTTTTTTATGGTTGCATCCATCATTCATGTCAAATCATTCACGGTGGAGAGCTGAGGGCGCACAGGTTTTCATTCCACTCAAGTCCTGTGTTGATTTCATTGCAAATTCATCTTCGGCAGTCAGGTCAGCAGTTTAAAACGGCTGCTTTTCACCAAAAAGTTTGTTTCCTACTTTTACTCCTTCTGCTCTCATTCTGTACCGCATATGGCTAGAAAATAATAAATATGGCTCGTGTAAGAATTTGTTGGTTGCTGTGGGTGAAAATGGTTCTGGATCCAAATTTCTAATTTTGCAGATCAGAATCCTTGTTTAATTAATTTGCCTTATGTTGGATTTTCTGTACACTTTCTTGTGAGGGTTAGTATGTACCAGTATATACAATGATTTAATATGTTTAGTGTCACTGAGTCATTGATTTGATACAATGTTTTGCTAGATGGAGTTCCAGGCTGTGGCCTCATGATGCATGTTAAACCAGTAGGAAAGCAATGTTGTGACTGGAATCCCCAAACTGGCTTAAAAAATTATGGCCAGAGACAAACAATCATAATTAGGACGTCCTTGAACAAAGCGCACACCACTGCTCCTGTGAGAATGTAACAGCGTGAATGTAAACTTGTTTTAAGGCAGATTTTTCTATCTGATGTTTGGGGCGATTAGAGCAAACAGCCATGGGGGTGTGGCTGTCAACGCTCATTAGTGCCGCCATCACGGTCGCCACTCTAATAATTAGTGCCACTGCAAACTCACCACCGTCACTACACTCGGCACACAGCTACAGCGTCTGCGGTGGCCACAGCCCAGCGCCGTGAAGCCACTCGGGCCTGTCAATTAGTACGGGTACCAACAGATGTAAGTGCCTGTGAGAGAACTTTAATATCCTGATGAGAGGTTGGCTTCTTCAGGGGAAACATGCAGAGAGAGTTGTCAACAGCCTTGATGACCTCTCATTTACCTGTCAACATAAATGAGCATCTACATTACATTACAATCATTTGGCAGACGCTTTTATCCAAAGCGACTTACATTACATTACCACCCTTCGCAGAGGGGGGAGCAATTGAGGGTTCAGTGCCTTGCTCAGGAGCCCCTGCCGAGGTGCCCCTGAGCAAGGCACTGAACCCTCAATTGCTCCCCCCTCTGTAGCTCTGCCCTCCGGTTCCCAAGCGGAAGCTCTAACCACTGAGCTACAGCCTACCTCGCTGTCTAGGAAAATAAGACTAATTTATGCAAAGGAAATGAAGTTTATTCATGCTGATATTCTAAATTTTAAAGATTATGATGCTGAATTGAAGCTGATTATGATGGGAAACTCCAGGTCTTGTTTCGCATATGTAATGTTGCATAATCAACGATCCCAAATTGCTCATGTCAACGCTTCAAAACATTTGCTGCAATCTCGAATCTTATGCAGCGTAACAAACAGAGTCAAGTTTGCCGATCACTGGTTTGTTGTGGTGCTCAAATTGGCCCAGCAGATCATTCAGGTAATGTATTTCACAATGAGCTCACAGTTTGGTGGCTTTTGCCTGCAGGGAAACATTGATTAGTCTTTTCTTAGCATGGCGGTTTTAGCTGGACGCTCGTATAAACAAACCTGATTGCAACAAATGGCGACTGGGAATTTTCACACAGGGGTTTATTAAAATGGTGTTCATTGGACTAAGCAACTGGCACTGCAAAGTATTTACAGCCTTATTTCTCCCAGTTGAAATGGGATAATTCCCTCAGAGTGGCGTGCAGACGGGCGGGGGGGGCTCGGGTCAAAGTGACTGATGTCCCACTGCGCTAATCTGAAACCCTGTCTGGGAAATTTGGATCAGAGGAGGGGAGGCACGATTTTATTCATTTCTTTGGCAACGTTTTTGCTCCCTGGTGAGCGTGGAAAATTATTTATTCAAGTCCAGCATGGCAGTGATGTGAGGGGCCGTCATTACTGCAGAGTGATTAAATCAAATGGCAACAAATAACACATTCAGAGTTTTGTCTTAACAGAAATATCGTCTTGAGACACGTGAGAGTTGAGACACCAGAGTGAGAGAGAGAGAGACAGGGACAGAGAGAGGGAGAGAATTGAGAAGGGAAGAACCAAAACGAGGTCGATCCAGGGTCGGGCCAAGGATCTTTCTCTCTAGGACGTGCTCAGATAAGGCTCCGGTAGCTCACACGGTGCTGAGGTGTAAGAGGGCACAAAGATAACAGCCAACCAACTCAGCTGGGTGGCAGATAAGAGGGAGCGAGGACTTGTTGCCTGAGCTGCCAACAACGCCAGCCAACTTGCGTTACCGTCATTACCGCGTTAACGTTTAAATCTCATTTATGTTCTCCGTGGGGGTTATCTTAGGAAAGTTAGTCGTCGGATTTCAGTGAAAGCTGGTGGGCAGAAAAGAAACACTTTTATATTTTGGACTATAAGTTACTGTAAATCATAGAAATTAAATTAATTCAGGGACAAAAACTGGGACAAAAACCCATATTAAGTTCTTTATGTGACTAATAATGTGTGTATTATTTATGAAACACAGCTGTGTGTGTGTGTGTGTGGATACCTACCCGGAGGCATCGTGAACGTAAGCCCTGTTCTTGCTTTTTACCTTTTTCTCTTTTATTGTGCATGGAGCCAAAACACAGCAGTCAAATCTCCATATGGAGCCCCAAGGACAAAAAGACATTAGATGGGAAATGTTTCATTTTGCAGGAAACGTTCTCATTTTCTGATCCTTTCCCTCTTAGTATGCGTCTCACTCTGCTCGCCCCTCCTATGAGCTCTGCTCTCCGCTTTTGAAGTTAACTGAGGCTGCCGACCGTCTTGTTAGCCTAATAGTTTGGATATGCAATCTGGGAGTGATTTATCACCTACGGCTAAAGCCGCTTCCCCCCTGTCTACTCACGGCTGTATTCCCTTCACGTCATGACAGCGTGCAGAGCTCAGAGAAGGTAGCGTGCTTATCATAGAGCTCTGTGTGTGTGTGTGTGTGTGTGTGTGTGTGTGTGTGTGTGTGTGTGTGTGTGTGTGTGTGTGTGTGTGTGTGTGTGTGTGTGTGTGTGTGTGTGTGTGTGTGTGTGTGTGTGTGTGTGTGTGTGTGTGTGTGTGTGTGTGTGTGTGTGTGTGTGTGTACAGCCACCGTCAGTCACATTTACATTACAACACTGCAGACTTGATTAAAGAAAGAGGCGACGCTTTGATTCATGCAGATCCTCACCTAGAATCTGAGTTATTCAGTTTGATGCAACAAAACTATCACAGTTTTAGAAGAAGGCTTTTATTTAGGAGTGATAGTATAATGTACAGTATGAAGTATGCAGCCTGTGTTAGAGTGTGAGCACTTCTCTCATCCACATGTGTGTGTTTAGCCGAGTCCATCACACATGCAGCAGAGATGAATAATGCACTGTAAAGAATAGTTTTACAGCAGCCGTTACATCTTCTCCATTATTTACTGTGGCGAAGGTGTTCAGGGAGTTTAGTCACGCAACACGCAAACTGTTCACACACACACAACACGGCTCCTTTATTTAGGCTCAACCAACCTAAAGTCGACTCCTAGACTGATCTGCTTTGTCTCGTGTGTGTGTGTGTGTGTGTGTCTGCACATCTGCTCTGGCTCATCTTTTTCCCTGACAATTGTTTAATGATTTCAATATTTATGGTTTTAAAAGTGTTTTCATCCGTCCATACTGAACCTGTGCAGGCATGAGGCCAGAGCTCCATCTGTCGCTCCATGTAGGTGGCGACAGTAATGCCTTCATACGTCTAAAAACCCAGACAATACGTGTGTGTGTGTGTGTGTGTGTGTGTGTGTGTGTGTGTGTGTGTGTGTGTGTGTGTGTGTGTGTGTGTGTGTGTGTGTGTGTGTGTGTGTGTGTGTGTGTGTGTGTGTGTGTGTGTGTGTGTGTGTGTGTGTGTCAGACTCCTGCTACTTTTAATCAGTCAGTCCTCTCTCTCGCTTGTCGCCATGGCTCCACCCCGACTGTTTCGGCACTGGGAACAACCAGGGGGGGAGGAGGAACTGATATCAATAATGCTCAGCGCCCCTGCGGATATCTCGCATACACTCCGTTATTGATGACACCCCACCCTCACCCCCACCCGTTCACTATCCGCCAAAATATTTTGCTAAAATGTTCGGCTGGGCACAAAAATCAGGTGAAGACGAACTTTGTTTCTCTTTGTCCAAGTTTCTGTGTGCTGAGTTAGGAACGCGTGAACAAGCAGGGGAGGCCGTCTCCGTGGTACCGGAGCCTTGGGGGAACAATTCCAGATGTGCGAATGATGGACGCGGCAGGCAGATGCTGCGCGCCAACACCTCATTTCATGCCTCCGCAGTTCTTCATCGGGACGTGTTGCATGACAAATGAAATCGAAAAGCAGAGGAAAGAAAAGGACAAAACGACGACGACTTTGAATGCTATGTGGGATTCTGTAGGAAACTGCAGGCGTGAAGGCCGATGTGTGTAGATGACCTCATAGGAGACGTCTTTCATTTACTGATCAAACAATTAGGGTTCATTTAAACAGTCTCACTGACTCCCTCACCTTCCTCGCTATAGATTTTCATATTTATTCTATATTTTTCCATTTCCTCTTCCCCTCTCTCTCTCTCTCTTCCTCTCCCTCTCTCTCCCTCCCTCCTCTCCCATCTTTCATGCCAAACTCTCTCCACTCCCTCCTCCGACTCTATCACACTCTGTCTGTCTCTCCCGAGTCACCTTCACTCCTCCTCCCGATCCTCCTCTTCCTCCGGCGCCGCCAGTGTTTTATGGCTAAAAGCTGTTATTCCGCTCGGCTGCGGCCCGACTCCTCGCCGTAATATTTCATTCATCAGAACAATTAAAGCGGAACATTGGTTTCCAGGGTGATAATTAGGGTTTGATGAGTGAACCTGAACACCGCCAGGACAAGACAGCTTGATTACTCTCATTTGTCGGTCTCTGTGCTGTTCCAGGGTTATTATCCATTGTCTTGTCAAGCAAATAAAGGAAGAAAACAGCCATGAAATGGAGCGAGGAGAGGTGAGCGGTGCCGAGTCGGGGATGGAAGTGTCGAGTTTGAAAGAGCAATCAGAGTTTGTTGAATATGAGTGCCTGTAATGGGAGCGGCTCCTTCCGAGGGTTGATACACCACATTAGCTCTCGTCTCCTGCTGTGTTTTGTGGAATGTGTCACCCGCTGCCCTGCGCCACAGACCGCCGGGCGCATTTCAATCCAATTTTTATAATCCCACTCTGTTTTGCCCTCTTAATGATTAATGATAAGTTGTTCTTTCATACACGCCACCAAATTGGTCAAGAGGCAAGTAGGCACTCAGGATTCAATTCAAATGCACAGATGTTATTAGAAAATGGTAACAAGTTCAGTGCATAAATTCACTAAACTGAGAGGTTGAAAGGAAATAGATTGACAGGAAAATAGAGAAATAGAAAAAGGAAAAACTAAAGTCAACTAAAAGTGTTATTGTAGGCAAATATTCAACCCATTTCATGGGTTTGTAGTCACATGATGCTGGTTCACAACCCTTTACTTTGCTTATGCTGCTTGAGTACTGGACTGTTCTGCATGTGCTGCAGAATTGTGGTTTATGCATGCATGCATCCAAGTGTGTGTGTGTGTGTGTGTGTGTGGTATGCGGTATGCGTGTCAGAAGTGTCTATCCTGGGTAATTCCCTCAGACGTTTTCCCTCAGAAGTATCAACAAAACAATCAATGCAACATTACCCATTCAAGGTTGTGACCTGTGAGGATCAAGCAATGAAAGCATTGTTTAATCCTGACCCTGTGTGTGTGTGTGTGTGTGTGTGTGTGTGTGTGTGTGTGTGTGTGTGTGTGTGTGTGTGTGTGTGTGTGTGTGTGTGTGTGTGTGTGTGTGTGTGTGTGTGGTCTTTACCGTACCTTCCCTTGTGCAGTAGTGTACTTTATATACTGTATGTGTGTGTGTGGCCTTAATGCTTGTGAAGTTTGCATTAGCTCGACAGGTGAGCAGCTGTCAGCCTTTTTCCTGGACATGGGAGTGTGTGTGTGTGTGTCTGTCTCCCGACTCACAGCCGTGTGATGTCGGGAGCCAGCAGTGACCTCTGAGTGCTCACAACTGTTTTCTCACCGAGTGGAAGCAAATTTGTCTCCGGCGTCTCCGGGTTGGAGCCACCAGAGTGACATCTCGTGCTGCGGTGGCACTCGCATCTAAATAGTAATCACTTCAACTTGTGCTGCTCCATTTGCTTAACGATTAAGCACAGAGAGGAGGCAGAACAGAATCTGCTGCTAATTCGATGCTTTAATGAGCGTGGTAATTCCAGCTAAATGTTAATGAACAGTCGGTACTGCGATTCAGTGCCTGGGCAGGGAGAGGGGGGAGGGGGGAGAGACTTGTGTGGGGGGTATGGGGGGTCCCAATCTAGGACTGAGCGACCGCGGCTGTGAGATCAGCTGAATTGACGATGAACTTTGAGCTCGTTGTGAATAAGCTGTGTAAGAACAACAACAAAGAGCGGAGAGAGCGACAAATAAGTGCGCTGCAAAAAAATAGCAATCGAATATGCAGAGACATTGTCAATAGCAATTACATGCAGAGAGGGTAAAGGGAGGAAATTATTTCGGGGAATTGCTTGAGGCACCTTTTACCTGCCTGCGTAGGTCACTTCAAATGCTCTCATTTTCACCAGAAAGCACAACATATCCATAATTAATACAATGGATTTGCCTCAAAAAATAGTCATAAATCTCTGTCTGCATTTTTCTGCAGAACTTCAGCAAAACGGATGCAGAATAGATTTCAAGCTACTAACATTCAAATACGTTCTTTACATCTACATCTAAATCTAAATCTAAATGTTTTAACTACTAAGTGGGTCTAGAGAGGAAAAGAGCGAGTGGACAGGGGAGAGAGGCAGGAAAGGGACGGAAAGGAGAAACATGGCAGTGGGGGGATGGGGGAGTGTAAAGCTAAAGTGGGGTGAGGACAGAGGGAGAGCGAGGAAGAAAGCGAGGGAGAGGAGGGAGAGAAAGTGGCGTTCCCCGCAGCAGTCTGTCGACTCTGCGTTCACGGTGGCTGAGCAGAGTGGAAGGCACAGCCGGCCCAGAGGGAGCACTTGGCACGCTATCAGCTCTGCACCGGCCACGCTCACCGGCCCAGCCAGCGACAGCCCAAACACACACGCAGCCACGATCAAAACAAAGCCAAACATACACACACGGAACAGACTGACGACACGTGGGGCACGGAGGGGAGGGGGCCAAGTCAGACACAGCAAGAGAGCAGAACACACACACACACACACACACACACACACACACACACACTCTCCTGCCCCTCGTGCTGCACTGTAACTAACTGTAGATCACTGAGTTCATGCAGTGCTGCTGGAAACTAGGGATAGAATAACAGAAACATGTTAAAATAAACTATAATAGTATAAATGCGGCAAGGAAATTTACTCTACTACTGCCGTACTGCTCCCCTGTATTTTTTTTCTTTTTTTCATAGGTTAGACAGGGGTTAAGTAGCCTGAGCTGACAACTCTACATCTCAACAAGTAACTTTTCTTAATTTTTTACTTCTTTTTTTCCCACACGCATCTTGGGTGAGTTAACAATGGAAACTGTCCCCGGTAGTGAACCTGTATCATGGTATATTGTTGCATCATTATTTATTGTCTAGAAATTGGATGAATCTGCCAACTTGAGCTCCGTATTTCTAAACATTACATCAGTTTTGCATGTTGGCGATTATATAGATGTTAGTGAGGAGGAAATTCTCTCTCCTCCTCCTCGTCTTCCTCCTCCTCGTCCTCTCTGCCTTCCTCATAAAGGAGATCACTGCATCCTCCTTTGCTCTTCTCTTTCCAATCAGTGCCAGTTGTCTGTGTGCCAGGAAAGCAAAATAAAAGGAGACGTAAATGGCAGCACCATCTGGAGTCTGCCCTGCTATATAGGGAGGTGAAGGAAGAGGTGTGTGTGTGTGTGTGTGTGTGTGTGTGTGTGAGAGTGTCAAGGTATGTGGGTGTGTTGAGCAGTGGAGGGGCGGGGGGTGGGGGGGGCAGTTGATTTCAATCAGCTCCTTTACAGCACAGGAGCTTCTCTATCAGCAAACCACAGGCAAGTGTGTCTGAATATGCAAACAGAAACAAAGTCTCAGCCTCCAGGTTTCCTTTGGAACCTTCACCCACATGCTGCCTTTGGTCTATAATGTAGAAACATCTTAGCATGAACAGGTGATTTAAGTCATACACCTGGGTTGATGTGACATGATAAACCGTTTGTCTTTCAAATCGGAGTTGAAAACAAGATTTAATGGACCTGGACCTCATCTGAAGCTTTCGTCTACTCCAGACCACTAGGGGGCAGCATGTGCATTTGACTCAGGTGTGGAACATTATCTTCTGAACTGGCAGGTTTATATTGAATGAAGTTTATATTTAGACTTGGTTGATTTGTTTAAGCTTCGACAGGTGACATCACCTCGCTGGAACAGTCGTTTTGTAATCAAATTTCTATTGAGCCGCATAAACAACAAACAGGCTTCGATTCAATATAAAAGCTGAATATAGTTGTCTTATAAAATCTATATAAACTCAACAGCATTATATACAATTGGACATTAGCGACACTCGGAATGTGAAAACTAAAGCAGCAGCGTTTTCTCTGCTTCAAACCCCAGACACCAGGCGACCTCGATACCCTAATTAATTAACAACTTCATCTTTAATCTCGTTAATCGGGTCGTCAGGACGTGGGGTCCAGCAGTGACACTTTCATCGCTCACCTTTTCCTCAGATCCAACCCCACTGCAGTTTGACTTGTATATAATTAGACAGCTGTAACCGTTTTGATTGCTTTTTGCCTCACATTAATTAACTTTCAGATAATTAGTTAAGAAGAACTCTCATCTGGACACCGCAGCTCCTGATCCTCCTGAGCTGAGGGAAGTCACGCTTTGGGGAGAAACCATCAAATGTCATTTCAATCAGAAGCAAACCATTTGTGTCACACTTACAACGGCTGGATAAAGAGAGAAAGTTTGGGAACAGTGAAAGGAAGGAGGGCGTAGAAAGCAGAGCAGCCAGCTTCTACTGTGAACGCTGTTGTGTTAATGCCGCTGTTATGAACACAGACATTGTTCCGCATTTATGAATCACTTCTTGAGTTTGTAATTGAAAGCAGCAGAACTTAATGAGGCTTTCCCACGGGAAGAGGCGCTGACTCAGGTGGCAACGCGACCAGAACAAATCCAATTTAACTTTCATTTGTCAAACCAATCATTTTGTTGCAACCATTAAAAATGCTCATAAAAGACGCACGACGACGGGGCGGCAGCGTGTCGAACGAGCAACGCGAGACACATGATCGTGAACGTCGCCATCATCTTTATCAGCGTCGATAAATAAGCTCGTCTGCGAGGCACCCACGGGCCCTGGAGATGCTTGAGGAGAAGGAGGAAGGTGGAGAAAGATGGAGGGAGTGATGACTGGTAGAGGGAGGAGGCAGAGTGAGAGTGGGAATGCATGAGGGAGAAGGAAAATGCAAATAAAGCTTGAGGAGGAGGAGGCAGACTCAGTAAAGTAAGAAGAGGAGGAGTGAGAGGGGGAGGGGAAACTCGGAAACTTCATCACTGACAAACGACCGACTATAAATGTGCTTTTTGATTACCAAGGTGAAATCATGAGAAACTACAAACAAACCTCACATTTTGACTGGTATGTTTTGTTTTATATACAGTATATAGTTTAGGTGCAGTTTGATCGTATAAACGCAGACTCACAGTGATGCAGAGGAACACGGGACTGTTGGTAAAGACGGCTGCTGTATTAGTGCTTATAAATTATAGATCTCCTTTTTGGGGCTGTTGACGCAGCGAGGACTAAAGAGGGAAGGTCTCCTTTCCTTCATTAATAAATAACCATCTGAAGAGGGAGAAAACACACACACACACACACACACACAGGCATACAAGCAATGCAAAGTGACTTGCACGCCGCTCATGGACTTTTTTTCTTTCTCAAAGAAGAAGCAGAGAATGATGTGTCGAATTCAAGAACGTCAGGCTGTTTTCGACACAAATTTAGATTGATATTTATTTACCAATACATTACACTCCTATCGGTGTTCTGTTACAATAAATAAGTGCACGCTGCTTGTCGGGCTAATCAATACCACACTGTGTACTTAACCCAGGAGAATGTATTACAGATTTACTGGCATCATCCAATGCTTTTCTAATCTACTTGTGGTCCCAGTGCTTGTTGTTGTTGTTGTGTATAGTTACCTTGTTTTTAGGACAAACTTTACAGCCTGCCGTCTCCAAACAGCTCTAGACCTTCAGTTAGTTCTCGGCCCCGATTCTCAGGCGACCTGTCAGTCCGTGAGGTGGAATAAGAGAGGCCCCCATCTACTGTCAGTAATTACGTGGCTCTGCTGAACCATCAGTCAAGATTAATGGCGGCATTGAGCGCTTCAAGTCTTGGCACCAATTAAAACTAGTGGACCCCGATATTGTTTTTATGGTATATTTACATTTTAAAGCTTGATTTAATTATGTAGGTGCAGAGAGGCTCCACAGTGGGCAGCTCCCACACTCCACACCCACACATGACTCCTTTCCATTAAAAGTGAGAGCGAGGAGATGAAGGACAGAAGCAGAAAAGAGTGCTGAGCTGGTCAGAAAAGAAAACTACTCCATACACGATGGACAATGAAGGTTTCCACAAGGTTAAGCAGTAAAAACCTCTGACCAATAACAAAATAGGAACAAAAACTTCCCAATAGTCATAAAAAGTGAAGGAATGTTGGTCCGTCCTGCTGATAAACACCAGCTATTCAAGCTCATCCTGCTCTATTTTTACTAAATATAGGAATACATATTTGGGTTAAATTGTCTACAATTTATTAGTCAAATCTAGAAGATATTTATTTTTTTGTCTTTATTTATGGCAGTTTATGGCACAAAAACATACATTAACATAGAGATTCCTTAGGATGAGGTGAATAAAAGGGTTGAAGAGATTAAAAACATCCATTTAAAGCCTGAGTGTTATAAGACAACACAGCTTTTAAGGCTTTCCTAGAACACAAATGTCTAAGTTCTTATCATCTAAGTCATCTGAAGTCCCCTCTCTAGAATACATGAATATCTTCATTATAATGAGATTGATTGTTTTTGATCACTGATGACCTTAATTTGAAAAACAACATAGTCAGTCTAAGGTTACTGAAGGACGCCGTTGAGGTTCCACACAATGCAGCTTGTTGAAGACATTTCCTTTGTCGCTGGATTGCAAAGACGATCACAAAACAAATGAACATAAAAGTCTAATTTAATTCAAACTTTAGCACTTAAGCGCTCACCCCGCCTTGCTCTTCGGGGGCCAAACTTTCCTGCCTTTTTCCAATGCAGGCCCGGTTGTGAAGTCCGCCCGCTGTGGGTCGGCGTGGCGCTGATCTGCTGGCTTTTAAAAACCAGCAGGCTCCTACCAGTCTGGCTGCCCACCCGCTTTATCTCAGAGCATCCCAGAGCAGCGGAGGGCCGAGAGGGAAGGCTGCAGAAAATGTTGCCCGCCTGCCTCCCTGAGCACTCGTCAATAATCCATACATGTCTCCAAAGTGGATCAATGTAAACCAAAAGTGTGTGTGTGGGGGGGGAATATTTGAGAAAAACACTTGCGCCCCTCCCCTACCCAAAATAGAGACATTTGAGCTGCTGAGTTTCAGTAATCGTAATAAATGGCAAATATGCAGCGCAATGTGACATGAATGCATTAACAGCTCGTCCTGGGCAGAAATTATGTGTGTATGGATAATAAATAGCCTGGTTTTGCTTGTGAGGTGAGTGTGGAGTTAAGTTAGGTGAGTTAAGGTTACTCAGATAATTAGCCAATGAATATTAATGTTTCTGTCCACCTCCCTCTTAAAATCTAAACATGGAGAGAATTGCCGTCTCACAAACTGCCTAAAACTTCACCTCACCTTTATTAAAACCTCACGCCTACATGCAGCTCAATGTGCTTAAGACCAACTTGGCTGTGGCAGCTTGCATTACACGTGCTACTGCTGACTTTACACTCCCCATATACAGGATGTATAGAGTGCTCCTGCTAATTGAATTTGTCGCCATTGCTCACTGTTATCCTGAATCACAGCAGGTGATTGAGACTAAGGTGTTGGACAAACGCGATGGATGGCACCAAAACTGATGTCTGCCGCGTGTTAAGAGTGTTTGCTGGTTGATGCCTCCATGAAAAAGTCATGAACCATCTTGTCAGTATTGATATTAAACACTTGGCGGTGATTATGGCTGGATCTCGTTGCTGCGAATCGTTCGGTGGCTCTCAAAGCGTTTCTCTTTCAACCTCCACTGTCTGTTGCCTCTGCAGTAGCTGTCCATGGTCCTGAAATATCATTGCTCTATGTGTGCGCGGCTGTGTGTGTGTGTGTTTGTGCTACCATACTGCAGCAACTTTGTTCTGCCCACAAACTTGTCTGCTTGCTTGAGTCCTTTGCTCTCCTTCAGTGAACTGGAGTGTGAGTCAGTGTTGCCTCTGATATAATAGGGTAAGAAGGCATCAAGTAGAAATTCAGCAACCATAACACATGCTGCTGTAATATTCCTGCAATATTCTAAGATTGCTGTAATTAGGTGTGTGTGTGTGTGTGTGTGTGTGTGTGTGTGTGTGTGTGTGTGTGTGTGTGTGTGTGTGTGTGTGTGTGTGTGTGTGTGTGTGTGTGTGTGTGTGTGTGTGTGTGTGTGTGTGTGTGTGTGTGTGTGTGTGTGTGTGTGTGTGTGTGTGGTCGGTCAGTTAAAAGGTTGTGGTGGAATTTTAGAGGTCACTTCATCACATGGCAATGCGTTGGTTGTGCGATTGTGTCATTGCAGTTTTATTGTTTTATTTATTTTGTTTTCCTGGAAATTGGATTTTTTTTTTTGTATTGGCAAGTGTGTATTAAGAATATCTCAGTAGGCTTCTTTGTGCTCTCCATGACGCTCCTTAATTAAACATTCGCTGTTACGAAGTCTTTAATTAATTTCATTACAGGTGGCAGTAAGAACATTGGAGTGAGCGATGGGTGAGGGAGCGACTACAGGTGGAAATACAGTTGCATATTAAATTGTATTAAAGGAAAATCTGTGCAGAATCTGTGCAGAAAATGAAAGACAATTTGAAGGTGGTAGGTGGACGGCTGGATGGAAGAGAGGATGAGAGAGAGGAGATGGAACAGCTAAGCAACCAGTGAAGTACAGTAGAAAGGTGGGGAGGCTTAGAGGGAGTTCCAGGCGGTACAGTGAGGCGTATGTGAAGGTAGATAGCAAAGGTAGAGAGAGAGAGAGGGATGCTGATGGACGAGAGAGGTAGGGTTAGGTAGAGGGGAAACCATGTATTAAGTCAATGGGATAATGATGTGTCAAAGCGTGACCAAGCTGTGAAAATGGGAAAATGTCTTTCATCATCACTAAAGTGTCCTCTCCCTGACCCTCGCGGCTGAAAATTAAAATGGCGGAGACTCAATGGAAAAATAGTTTCAATTTACTTCTAAGTGGAGTATCATTGATTCAGGGTTGAAAGCGGGGCCCGAAGGCTTACACACACACACACACACACACATAAGCACACGCATGCACGCACACGCGCGCAGAAGGGCCGCCTCTCCGTCTCGCTCTGTGAGAAAGACGTAGATCCTCATCACATCTATCTTTGTCTGAATATTGCCTAATTCATTTCCATCATTGAATTTATGCTATTAATCATTAGATCCATAATCATTAAACGCTGAATAGCCGATCCAGTGTACAAACAGATGGTGAAATGGCCTCAAATAAAGTGGATTAAATAACAGTCGGTTTTGTACACACATTATAACGGCTGTATGATCTCTAATATGACTACCACACATTTTCATTGTATTATCTTGCTCAGCAGTTTGGCTGAAAACGAGCGTTTGAAGGGAACAAACACATCTGACCAAAGACGGAATCAATGTTTTTAAACCTGAAGTCTTAAGAATGTGTCACCATACTGCATCCATGGTTTAATTGAGCTTAAAAACCATGATAAATGTGCATATCCGGTAAAATAATCTCACATAAATCGAGACAGGAACCTGAGGATTATTTTAAAAGTGGAAATCAATAATACTATTCAGTAAAGCCAACATAAAAAAAAAGCATTTCACCTGAACATTAACACATTTAAGAACAAGTAGTGAAGTAGATGCAGTGGCAGAATGAAACTTGATTCATTTGAGCACCTAGATTGAATAGATGCTAATGAGATGCAGCGTAACATCTAAGAACTCCATAATTTGCGCTTTAATTTATTTTTAATTGCTTTTCGTAGATTTTTTTCAGACTCTTGTCTAGTTTATCTGCAATGGCTGCTGATGTACAAAGACGATCAGACTCTTGGGAAACGTTCGGTCCCGTGTGTGTGTTCCTCAGGCACAGAACAGTACACAAACACACACATTCAAGAAATATCACATCAGTTAAAGATAGTATTGTCTTAAAAACCCAATAACCTATAGTAAGTTTATGGAAATAAGAGCAGCAAAAGATCCTGACTGTGGAGGATTCACCTCTGTGTGTGTGAACAAGCAGCTCTAATATGGATCGGCCTCGGGATGCGGTGTGAATGCACTCACGTAGACGTGCCAAGGCAACACATACGAATGCTTCTGGAGAAAAAGCGCTGTGACACATATTGACTCGTGCTGGGCCGGAGACATTATTGATTTCCCAGTCAGAGATGCAGAGACACAGGCATGAACAGAGAGAGAGAGAGAGGGAGGGAGAGAGAGAGAGAGAGAGAGAGGTTGTATTAACTCACTGCAGCTGGCTGCCTTCAGGCCACATTACCGCCTCCACAAACTACTCGCCAATGCAGCGCGAGCTAAGATTCTTTGGCAAAATAAAGACTTCTAACGCTCGGCTGCAAGAAGCAAAGAGAGAAAAAAGTGGACAACTTTGCTGCAATTGAACAGGCAGGATATCTCATCTGTGTGTGTATGTGCGCGTGTTTACCCAAGCATCTTCGGGTCGGCCATAGGGCTGCGCGTGTGTGATGGCACACTTGACATACGTTGTGAGGTGTAGCGTTCACCTTGGTCAAGCGCAGCGAGGTTAATGGCGGCCACATCAGCAGGTGACTTGAAAAGCATTTAGCGGTTATAATTGATGATGCAATTACTGTCCAGATAAAGCCAAAGTCTGTTTCCCCTCCAGCTTTGGGCCCGAGGAGACATAGATCTTCCTGCAGCTCTGGCAGCTCGTCCTCATTCCTCCACTCAGCTTCATGTGAGAGAAAACTAAGGAATCACAACCAGGTTCTTAGATCAGATGAGAGATGATCGATGTCCAGAAGATCTATTGAAATCGTAGTTTGTTGTTTCATAGTTTGTTCTTTTCATTAGTAGCTTCATTCCTTTTAGACATATATGATTGAGTATGTGTCGGATCTTTACCAAACTTGATGCTAACTCTATTAGAAATATTTTATAAAATGAAAGAATATGTCTTCACTTCCACTTTTATTTTTGCACGACTGACAAGACGGATGTTTTAATCTAATCGGAATTTCTATTTTAAATGCGTTCCATCCATCTTCAGCAAAAGGTTTCACTCTCATTTGGGCTCTTGTGATATTTAACGGAAAAAAGTATTAAAAAAAAAAAACCTTATTAGATCATCTCACCATGACATCACTTTCATCAAAGCCGGATATTTTGATCCTCCTGGACTCAAACCCCTGCACTTTGCTCATGCACATGATCATAATTAACCTCCCGCTCAGGTTCAGCCTCCAGGTGAACAATCGCAGTGATGGGGCGAGACAAACTCCGTCCCAACACTGCGAGTGTGCAGATACTCTTTTGGACAGCCCACCCTTCACCTAATTAGAGCCTTGCGGTCCCCCCTGGGTAGCTGCTGGAGGTAACCTGCAATATAAACACAACCTGTCCATGAGAGAAGTGTGTGTGAGTGGCACTGAGTTCATTTCACACAGCAGGAGGCGACTTTTACTGTTATTACCTGAGGGCTGTTATGCAAACAGATGCCATCCCAGCAGGAGGCATTCAAGTGTGCAATACACACCCATACACCGCAACCTCACACCCACCTAGCTTCATTTGTTTCTACTCATAAACACACACACACACGCACCCACACACAAACACATACTGTGGTCACACTGTGAGGTGGGTTTGGTGATGCTGACCTTTAAATAAATCTGAATTAGGGATTGGATTACTAGATTTATTTAAAGTAAAGTTGTCTGGCTGACTAATGAGAGGTTGAATTCTGGGAGATTTAATAAACCAATAGAACAGAACTGATTTATTCTGAGGAAACGGATCAATGTCATAATTCAATGTATGTTATGCAGAGGCAGGTGTTGGTTTGTTGTCTCGGTTCACGACGCGCCAGAGTTTCTCGCATTCTTGTCAACGTTTAATGGTCTGTTTGCTGAGCTGTGAAGTAACTCAAAGACTGAGAATGTGTTCGCCACTGGCACCTCACCTGTTCACCAACATGTGTGTGCCTGTGGGCGAGTGGCGCTGGATGTACGGTTGCAGGTCTGTGTGTTTGATTCTGCTCATGCATCAAGCATCATAGTGACATTATTGCTTCCGGCTCTACCCTCCTTGCATAACTTGTGTTTACACCTCCAATAATACTACAAATGCATTCCCTGAAGAAAATGAAAGTTTTTGCCTGATTGTGCCTGAAAGTTTAGGCCTGAAAAAATGAAGAAGTGACGAGCAGTTTGAGTGACAGCTAAAGCTCAAGTCCTTTGAAGCTGCCGTTTGTTTATGGACAACAGCTGTAGCCAATTAAGCAAAGACGAGAAAGAATTGAGTCATTGAGTCATGACTGGTCGACGTTCCATCTAGTATGGATTTCACCTTCAACTGCAAGAGTGAGCTAAGGCTAATTTGCCTAAACAGCGCCCTCTAGCAACCGTAGTTGAAACACTAGCTAGCCCTCCTCATATGTCACTAAGTCTCAAACCCTGCAGTTGAAGTTATGATGGATATCAACTGGTAGGCATTAAAGCATAATCAAGATAAAACAACTGATTCCTCAATTCAAAATCTCTCTCTCTCTCTCTCTTGCTCTCTCTTTCTCCTTTCTCTCTCTCTCAATCTATCTTTCTCTCATTACTCACATAATTCTGTTACCTCGCGCCAAGATGAGACATCAATTCCTCCGCCACTGAGAATTGCAAATTAGCTTTGAGTTAGCTCTTGAGGAGATGGGAGGAGACAGCAGGGGAAGGCGGAGAAGAAATAAGCTGAGAACTTTTGAATTAGTGCTGGTCACAGTGGGAGGGATGCATTGTGGGAAATGTACGAGATACATATTTTTTTTTCTATTTTTAAGACAAATCGGAGTGTTTTGATGTCATGAGTGATGATATGCATCAGAGCAGCACACTGTTTGGCTTCATGCCAGTGGGTTCCTCGCAAAGCAGATTCCAGCCAAGCAGAAATGAAACACCCCACCAAAGCGGAAACGGTCTTAACAGGGTCAGTTGACTGGAAAATTATGAGCTATGAGTTAAATACCAGAGGAACTACCAGCGTAGGGAGAGAGAGAAAAAAGGAATCAGAAACAGACTCTGTCTGAGGCGTGCTTACATTAATCGTAATTCATTTTGCTAATCCAGAAATCTTTCTTCACTCTCGCCCTATTGAATTTGAGATGAACCTCATTATGTGCTAAAACACGTTGATTCTTTATCAGAGCAGCTCTGCCTCTCCGCAGGTTTTGTCAGATCTCCTCCTTTGAGCATAATTCTCCCCTTATTTTTCTCCACAAAGGCCAGACAGGGACAGATTAAATTCCAAGCATAAATAAATATTGTGAAAAGGTCACCTTTCCATCTGTTATTTGCGCAACCTCTGAAAGTAATTACATAGAGAATGGTGTCGGCGAAGCTGTTTGTGTGCTTTCAAACCATTGTCTAAACAGCATGTCTCCCGGAGCTCATTGCATATACACCTGAGCACTGCACAATGGTAAACAGCTCAGGTAAACAACAGTAAACAAACACTAAATCTCATATCATTTGCCCTCACATCCAACCTCAATGAAAAGTTATCAAGTATAAATTGTGATGAATTCTTGCCTGTTCACTTCG
Organism: Genypterus blacodes; assembly: GCF_046128005.1. Classification (NCBI taxonomy): domain Eukaryota; kingdom Metazoa; phylum Chordata; class Actinopteri; order Ophidiiformes; family Ophidiidae; genus Genypterus; species Genypterus blacodes. The sequence goes on from NW_027466921.1 coordinate 1,410,926, forward strand.
TCCACATTGTTTTCTTTCTCTCTCTCTCCTTCTCTTTTTTTTGGAACCTATTGTAAATGTCAAGCAGGTACTTTGTGGAAATAAACAGTGCAAATGTTTGAAGCTTTTAACAGTGGGAGGTGTGTACAACCTCTGCCTATCTCAGAATTAGACCTCATCAACTCATGGGCATTAATGCATGCATTATGAATGATACAACAGCGCCGCAGCCCCCTCACGGCGGAGGATCGCGTGCTTGTCTCCTTTTAGACGAGGCAGCAGAAAGAGGTCAAACGTGACATCAGGGGAAGGCAAGTGATGGCACTGGAGCGCCACACTGCACTTTACAAAGAGAGACAGAGGGAGAGAGAGCGAGGGAGAGGGAAAACTTTCTCCTGGGACTGATTTTAAAGGCCAGCTGGTTCTCTCCGTTCTCTAACTTTAGATTCAGGTTACACTGGCTCTTCTGCCCTGGAATGTTCTCCTCTGGAATTGTACGGTACCTTTCCTGAATACAAAGCACTGAGCCTTTGGCTGTGCTGTATAGGGACTGTGTCTTTTACTGTTGAAGGTAGTTAAAGGTAGTAAAAGTGACCTACAGAGCAGCTGTATGGATGGGTAGTGTGTCTCCACGGTGAGTCAGGAAGGCCAATTAGTGTTTTAGTCTTCAAACTTACACTGTCATGTCTGTAGTAATTGAGACAGGTGATCATGTTGTTACAAGGGACGCGAGCGCTCTTTCTAAGAACTTCAAAACGGAAGGAATGAATGAAATTTCTGCTTCATTGACTTGTGTAGTGGCGTTTGACACCCCAGGATTGCAGTTTTAAAACCTGCGCCATCTGCGCCAAGGTCTAATGTGAAGCAGCTTGTCGTAAACTCTTTGTTGGCCTCACAGCCGGGAACCACGAGGCTAATAACATTACTGTTGTTAAAATTTACTGTGTTTCTCCCCTCAGCAGAGTCAGATCCTTCATTGATCAGAGTAAATCAACTCTCAGCAAACCGTAAAGCGCCGTCTCAGAGCGCCGCCGCTAATGATCTACCCCCGGCAGAAGACACCCACCGTCTGAGGGGCTGCCGCTGTGTCAAAGCCGCGCTGTCTGTCTCCTCTCCCACCTCCGCCCCACGGCTTCCACACTCCTCATCTAATAATGGGAATTTACTGCGGCTCTTTTTTTTCTTTTTTCTTCGCTGCTCACTCGGCGAGATAAACAGGCGATTGATGAATCAGGCGTAATGCACAGGCTTACGGGCACAGACAGCATGCAGGCCGCAGTAAATACGTGCAGACAGGATCAGATTTCGGCATTAGCTGCGAGCAGATGCATTTATTTGCCTCTCACCCAGACTCATAACACCACTGAGCCTCAATTACCACGTCTGAGAGGTGCAGATGATACATGCAAACGGCACCACTCCCGACCATTACCCGTACATGTATACAGTTTGCTTTTCACTCTGTCTGTCTGAGGCTGCACTTCATTGAATGATGCTTGTAAACGTCTACAGCGTGGGCGGGGGGGGGGGGGGGGGGGGGGGGGGGCGGAGGGCGGTGACGATGACGCTACGATGTAAGTTTGTGCGTGCTTGCATACGAGTTTGTACGTTTGTGCGTCGGCGTACGTTTACTCTTTGTGCACGTGTTTGCAAATATTCACGTGTCATCCTAGCCGCCAGCACACGGAGGAATCAGGGAACTACAATAACACCAGACAGGATGATGTCATGAGACCTTTCTTATGTAATCGTACACCTTCTGCTGTTTTTATGAATTTTCTCTGATCAAAAGCACGACAGGTCGACTCCAAGGAGAGAGCACATGGGAAATACAGTGGCAAAACTCAAATATACTTTTTCAATTTCACCTTTCCTACCCTCTTATGGAGCATTATTCATTTATGAGGGTTAAAATCCTGCAGGCCCACTATGTCATATGAAAGGGAGTCGAAATGGAGCAAAAATACCCATTTTAAATCATTTTGGCCTGGGGACTTGTGGTTGTGATACAGGAACTACAGTTTGTATGACCCAATAACTTTGGGGACTGTGTTTTAGTCTGGGAAGAATTCAACCCAAAAAGCCTCAGCAAAATGAAACAAACAGATGCTTTATTGAACATAAATATTGTAATGATTTACAAATGAAAACAGGGAGACTTCTGAGGTAAATTCCACAAAAGTTGACATTGAAATGTGACTAAACTCTCCTTGTGATTAATTATGAAATCATTACGCATCCTGGAGAAAATCAGTATGCTGCATTTTTACTCCACTCTTGTCCCATGTGGACAAAACAATACAAAGTGTATAGAAGAGGACTAAGCGCCGGTGCAGAGAATTGAACCCACGTCTCTGCAGCAGAGGGTAGAGAGCTTTTTATCCCCCCAGGCGCCCGTCTCTTATCTGACTACAATGCTCCCCTGAGGTCAGGATGAAGTGGTACAAATTACCACCTTAAACTATCACTTGTACGCGTCCTTGTATCTTTATGTTAGGGTAAAGGTACAGCTGTGAAAAATGGACTTTAGCCAGTATTTGCTCCTCGGTGTGTGTCTCTACCCGGGCGCTGTGCGAGCCGTGCTCCCAGGGCCCTCTCCCCCCCTCCTCGTCCACCCGCCTCTGAATCGTGTTTTGATGTTTCTTCAGACCTACAATTGAGCTCCATACTCGCCAGCCAAAACAGACATTTGTCAATTCATATGCATCAGGGCACTTTCCCCCCCCCGTCCCCCCTCCTCTCCTCTCCCGCCCGCCCCCACTTTGCCGTCCTCTGCTGTGTGTTTTCCAGTTTTAACCCTGCCGCTGCACACACTCACACACTCTCGTGCTCGCTCGCATCCATCCAGTCTGAGGCTCTGAGCGGTGTGGCGAGCCCCCCTGCTGTGAGCGGTGTCACATGTGATTACCATTATTTATAAAACTCACTCTGGCTCGGTGGCATAGCCGGCCTCTCCCGCTCCTCTGCCCCCTGCACACTACAGTCAATATTTGCACGCAATCCTGAACTGTTGAGAGTTTCCATGGTGGTGAGAGCCTCCATTACATGAAATATTCAGGGCGCGCAGAGACTCCCGCGAGGCCAAGCACAGAGTTTTTACTCCGATTTGATTATACGACATGATTTTTTCATGAGTTATGACAGTCCTGTTGAATTAGAGTCAGCTCTGAATCCTTGTGATAGTCACGGAAGCCAGAGAGGAGGAGGGGGTGGAGGAGGAGGAGGAGCAGCAGCCTGTCCTCTTCCGCAGCTCAAGCTTTGACTCTCTCCCTGTATGAACGAGGGAAACAGAAATTTGTCCAGTATGACAGAAGCAACTCCCATGAATACAGAGGATGACTGACATGTTAGTGACACGTGCTGGTTAATAGATCATATCATCATTTAATACATACATGATGTGATCTGATACTTTTATTTCTCTTCCTCCATTAGAAAGGTGAGACTGACATCAGTGTTTTCAGTTTAGTGTTGCCAAGGACAAGAATTTAATCCCCATGACATTAAATTGAGTATTTTCACAAAACAATATTTGTCAAAAGTAGTTCATACCTCTGCCAAGGCTGAACAAGATGACACAAAAATCTCTTTTCTTGTGTTTTTGGTTAATTCTATGTCCATCCTAGCCTTACACAGAAAGGACTGGGCACAGCACGGGAACTCAAACCGACAACCTTCCTTCCATTTGATGTTTTACTTTATAGGCTTGACAAAAATCAAAAATCTCCCAATTTTAAGTCACCTTGCAATGTACAATGGATAGGCAGCTTTTTAAGCAATCCTGCTCCCACCAACCAATGGATTAAGGCCCGAGAACATAACGTGCTTGTAGGAGGTAATAATTGCAGTATTAATCAATTAATCTGCATAACTTGTATTTACCCACCGGTGGAAGTCCAATGTCAAACCTGTTTTAGATCTCTGACCCCCCTGAGTCAACCTTTGTTCCAGCTCTGCCCTGTAACCCCTGTATTTTGAACCCTGTACCCCCTCAATTGTCAATTAACTGCAGCTTTTTGTGGAATACTGTGACTAATGCTAATACTTCACTCCATACTATTTTTAAAGCCGACAGTAATTACTGTTAAGCTCGGCAATGAAATAATAACAATACAGAGGTGTGTGTGTGTGTGTGTGTGTGTGTGTGTGTGTGTGTGTGTGTGTGTGTGTGTTTAAATGGTCAGTGAGAAAGCTTTGAGTACACGAATACACGGGAGGGAGAGAGAGAGAGTGTACTACATAATGAAGTATTTGATGGTAACACTGTTTCCAGAGACAGTTATGGTATTATGAGCGTAAAATGATCATTAGAGGCCTCTAATGGCAAAATCAGTCATGCTACCACACACAAATGCAGCCCGTGTTAATGGAAGTTAACCGTATTGTATTGTTGCTGTGTGGTGATTTTATGCCCCATAAAATTATATATTTTCTGTGATCAACTCAAAGCTGAACTGCACGTAAACAGTGTGTTAAAGGCTTTACATGGAAGAACAACACAGAAGAGAGACGAGGGACGTAACGTGGATAAGCGCAGGATTTCCTTTCTAGTTTCCAAGGGAATTACTCCTTGATAGTCACATAGGAATTGTTACTTGTGGCTTTATACGACACAGTTGTAGGGATGTAACCTTGTGTAACATACGTATATAGGCTTTGATTCAAGTCGCGGCCATAGCAGCATTTTCTCTTTACCTTGAACAGAGTCGATGAAAACAGAGAAGACATTCCTGTTTCTTTCATTCATACCGTAAACTGTTATCCCGCCTGAAAAGCCAATTCCCATGATTCTTAGCTTTGGTCTTGGGTTCAAAGCGTTCCCCGTCTCTTGCTTATCGTACTTCTCTTGCTTATCTGTTTGTACACACATATACACCATACACATTCCTGGAGTTCGTTTTTCGTTAACATTCTCAAAATTTGCTCAACAGAAAATATATTTTTTCCTATATTTATTTATTATCATGATTCTCTGAGTTGCCGTGGGAGATGAAAAATGGCTGTTATTGTCAGAGGAAGTGTGAGTCTCATCCTGACAGCCAAGGTCATTCTCAACACCTGCCTTTGGTCCACTGCACCGAATGATTGTCAGCTGAGTCCAACATTGTCGATTCTGCTTTTGGATTCATACCAGCATGCATTCATGCACACACACACACACACTATTTTTGTGGTTTGCCTTTAATAGGCAGAATCCAGGCTTCTCTGTTTATGTGCGACCCAGCTTATATGACAGAACAGCATGCACAAAGTGTGTGTGTGTGTGTGTGTGTGTGTGTGTGTGTGTGTGTGTGTGTGTGTGTGTGTGTGTGTGTGTGTGTGTGTGTGTGTGTGTGTGTGTGTGTGTGTGTGTGTGCGTGTGCGTGTGTGCGTACATATACAAGAAAAGTACACCGGCTGTGACAGTCTGAGACGCTAAATGAGGAAGACGAGTTTCTCCTCGCTGCTTCTTTACGCCTCCGTGCTGTCGTGACAACGCCTCACACACTGATGACTTTTCTGATCCTGTAAACAAGAATGCAGGATGAAGCTTGATGATTCTTTAATTCAATCACAATTTCCTGCATTTATTCATTATTTTCCATGATGACTACAAGCGTAACCCTCCTGTTTCACCTTTGTATCCATAAACACTGTGGAGACGTCTCATGCGTTTACTTTTTGACTGTTAGATTCATGAACATGTTTTATAACTTGGAGTTTTGGAAACTAATGAATATTATCTCAAAAATCCTGCTGTGAGATTTGTATTAAGTGGATTATGAGTAAATCTGTAGCAAAGATTCTCAGCAAATGTTAGTAAAATACTTCAAATACTAATTAACACTAAGTGAAACGCAGTAAGAGTGGCTGCAATGCATGAATTGTGAAAAGCTCTTATTCAAACGTAAATAACAAATAGTTCCATGATTCAAACAAATATTTCTGTTTACATTGTTTGCAGATAAATTACACGGAATAAAAATTAAAATGACCATGCATATCAAATCATTCATATTATATTTTCTGAATATGGCATTGCGGCTATGACTAATCGTTGATTCTTCTTGGCTGCGCTCATCAAACCCTCCGTGCAGACCTCCGATAAATCAATTTTGTCAGGGAGAAAAGGTCGAGTTTACATATTTTAATCTCCGACTGTAGCCTGCTGCTCCGAGCCCCGTCGCCGCCTCGATTGTTTGACACTTCCAGTCCTAGGCTGAGAGCTTCGATGGAGGGAAACAGGGTGACAAACTCTGTGATACCATGAACGCATCATAGCTGTGCAATGGGTTTATCCTTTAGTGGATAAATTGTTTGTTCAATGACAATTAACTTGTCAGCCATTGAAAAGTATGAGCGGTGACCAAAGTGAGACATTTGCTTTTTTTCGGTCTGGAAATTCATGTCAAAAGTCACATTCTATTGTCCATAATACATAAACATGTGGCCTAATGTGTAGGATGGTGGTTGGAGAGGCCTGCTGTGTGCGTGTCTGTGTGAGTATGTGTGTATGTGTGTGTTATCACCGGGCTAATTGAAGTGGTAAAAGCTTCTTCACTACAGCTGCAGGCTGTGCAGAAATGACAAGTACAGATTGTTGTTATCTATTATGGCGATAATTATAGGAATATGCCTTGGGCTCACCAACTGTCCATGGCACTACACTATCTATAATCTATTCCAAAAGCTGAGAGAGCATTAGTACATGGTGGCGTTATCTGAATGTGTTATCTCCTGACAAAAACAACAAAATGAGCTCTGGAATTAAAAAGTTTGATTGTTATATTACTCTCCCGCTCTCTCTCTCGCTCTGTGTGTGTGTGTGTGCAGCTGTGTGAGGGTGATTAGGGAGTGACAGCTGCAGAGAATGAGCTCAACAGCAGCGCGTGAAGAGCTCCTAAATAAGGCGGCAGCATTGTGAGGCGCTCGCGCTCCTCTCGCGCACTTTCTCCCCTCTGTGAAAGGCTGCAATTACTGCTTCTGATGCCGCAACGCTAACACGGTGCAAATAGCTCCAGCGTCGTGTTCTCCGTCTCGCTCAGTCAGTGAGAGGAGCGACGTAGGAACTGACGATTGGGACAAACACAGCAGCCAGCGTGTCATTATTATGAAACCATTCACGTTGAATGAATACAGAGTCGAGACCTGAACAGAAGCGAGTCGTCCAACTGAATAATATCCACTTCATTATTCCCTCTTCTATGCTTTAAATAGTTTAGCACAGTGCAAGATTTCAATTATGTTTGGCTTTTACGTTGCAATCTCTGTAAATTATCTAACCTGACAATCAGCAGCTATCAAAGTTCAACTGCGTTCGTCCTCAGAGGAGCAATTATCTGGGCAGCATACGTGTCCACAGACATAAACAGTGGCTGCAACAGGATATAAGTTTAATTCTTCTTCTTCAGAGAGACAAATGTGATCTTACGTGCGCGTGTTTCTGTGCGTGGAATGCAATTACAGCACCAAAAGCTCTGTTCTGCTCTAATTCCTGATTTATCTCCTTGTGCACGTCAACAAATAAACAATAGTGGGGATCTTTGCCCAGATGCGTCACTAAAGAAACCTTTCAGAGCCGACTTGAAGCGTTTGAAGTGTAAATATTGTCTCTATATATGAGGATAAGCAGCCTCGCAGTATGAATTTCTGTGATTTTTCTCCCCCTCAAACTTTTCTTGTTGTTCTTCAGATCTTTTTTATGCTCTGGCCTGCATTTGCATTTTTTCCGTTGACCCCATCTTTACTCATCAGGAGGCAGCGACGACAATGTTTCCTCGCTGTGCCACACGTTTTTCATGTTTTCACTCTGTGTGATTGGATAAAACCAAGATTAGACGCTTTTCGGAATACATTTCCATCAAGTCGTCACCTTCAAAAAGGCCGCGACCCCGATTCTGCTGCTATGAGCAATTAGTGAACCCCTGCTGAGTGGATCTCAGCGGCTTAAAAGGTTTTGTTTAAGTTGCTGGTCTGACTCATCACTCTATGCAATCCATACATAAAGAAAAGTCTTGTTATGAAGTAAACAACAAATATTTTGGATTTGACATATTTCTCGTCGTCTCTCAGTGGGCATGGTAGAGGGATTTAAAGAAATTAAACACTTTAAGTGCTCTGGGCTGCTTGTTTCTGTGCCTTTATTGGTGGAAAACAGGAAACGGGTCAGAATATTTATTTTTAGACCTAAATTTAACATTCTGTGCGGTCATGTTTGTATTATGTTATTATGACTGTGTACGTGTGGTTGCATGCATATGTGTGTGTGACGCCTATAGTCTGAGTCTTGTTATCAGTGATCAGCAGAGGCAGGCAGCGACACGATTCTCATTACATTATTTATCATCCTGCAACTAGCAGAGGAGGGGGCTACACACACACACACACACACACACACACACACACACACACACACACACACACACACACACACACACACACACACACACACACACACACACACACACACACACACACACACACACACACACACACACACACACACACACACACACACACACACACACACCTGTCATGACAAGCTGGAGATTCTGCCTCGTCACTGTTTTTGTCCCTCACGCCATTGGTTGAATTGAGTTGGACGTGGCTCCTCGGCTCCCTGCGGGGGGTCGAAGACAAGAAACTCTCTCAGAATTCATGCATCCGGAGAAAACTGCATTTCAAATGAAGCCCCCGTGTGATAATATGGTAAAGTGCTGACAGGAGGGGTATTGATAGAAAATAAATAAATAAAAAACCTCTCTCGTCCTGACTAACAAAGACAAAACTCGCTACTGTGTTACCTCGCAACAAAAAATTTGAAATCACCCGCAGCAGTGTGTAACATCTGAATCATTGAATTATTAATCATCTTTAAAAGTAATTGCTTTGTCCGTGCATCAAAATTAGAATCATTTAGCTTTTCCCTATTGGTCATTACCTTCTTATTCATTTTAACAGAAACTCATGTGCTTAGTCCCAGGATGTGATGGAGACTGAGAAATTACATAAAGCCAAATTAATAAGTCAGCCAGTTCATGTAAGCATCATTAAAGCATGACCTCATATGTGTTAGTGAAATCAAAATGATTCAGATCCAAACAGTGATAGCGACTCAGATGTATGTTTGGATGGAGGCTTCATCTAGGTGAGTCTCACTGAATCACACCTGCTCTCTCACCACTCTCAGCCCCTGTGATTGACGGGTCATTATATACACCATTAATCCATCACTTTGTCAATTACTCGTGAAAATGCTGTGGTTGGCGATGTGTTTAAGTGTCTAAATGCAGAACAGGAAGTACCAAAAAAGTGACACACTGGAGGTGGCGGAGATTCTGTAGGTGGAGATTCTATATTTATATATCATCTTCATTGTTAAGAGTCTCACACGTTGTTTTGTAGTCGGCGAGACAAAGCACCTTGCTCGTGACATTACACCGAGTGAGACAATTACAGCATTTAGAGAGCTAAAGAGAAAAGGAGAGAGAGAGAATGTGAATCAGAAACAGAGCGGCTCACACACTCCTCAGAGGCCCTTTGTGCCACAGCAAAGCTGCAGTAATTATAAGTGATTTAGCAATCAAGCCTACACTGGTGACATTGTTTCATCGTCTCCTCCATCACCTTCACGCCATCCGTAGAGTGAGTGCAGGAGAATACACGTCTTCATATCAATACAAGTACGTCTTTGGAATATCTGAGGGGACATTCCAGCCTTGATGAAGGGCTCCCCTCCCTCCTCGCCCTCCCGTTTTCTTTCCCTTCGTCTCTGACCGATGGGCGGACGAGTCTTTTAACAGCCGAGGTTACGGACACGTCGGCTCCCGGGCCTGATGAGCTGCTCCCTCTATTTGCTCTGCTCGTTCTCCTGAGCGCCGCGGCCACCCAGATTAGAGTCTATGGCCCATTAGGCAGCCGGGGATGTGGGCAATCTCAGAAGTGAAGCCTGTGCGTGTGTGTGCGTGCGTGTGTGTGTGTATGTGTGGAAAGAACAAGTCATTCTGATAAAACTCAAATTCTCAGTACGAGTTCCTGCCATCTTTTATGAGGAGCAGATTGACAGAAACCTATGTGATGTATCCTTCACTTCAACAAGCCGTATCTTTAGAATTGCCTTCAAAAATACACTTAAAGACACACTGCTGCGTATAGATAGACCCCCACACACACACACACACACACGGTCAGACAGCTCCTCACAAACAGATCATGTAAGTTTCTTTCCCCTCATCCTGACAAAGTTTTAAGCCTGAAAAGCAAATCAGACGACACAGTAGACTTTAAATTGCTGTCGGCACTTTGCGGCCGCTGCAATCAGTTTCTTTCTCAGAAATTGGTTGTTTTTTTTCCAGGTCTGTCAGTATTTTGTTTTGGGGTAAAATGTTCAATGTCATCCTGGCCTTGGGCAACAATATGACGATTTGTGCTGATGAAAAGCGAATGTTTCTTCAGAGGCGATGTAGAACTCAACGGCAGAATAATGGGGGTTACTGCAGCCGGCAAAACCCCAGAAACGGACCTAAATAAATCACAGTACTGACTTCATGTTGTTCGTTAATTGTACGAGGGCGAGCTGAACACTTCCTGTCTTAAGCCGGGTCAGCGACGGCTGATAACGCTGCTTCGCCAGGGTTGAAACGACCAAACAATGCATGAAAAGTGACTATCAATGAAATCCCAGCCTGAAGAATGAATACGTTTAATTTCATTGAGTTTAGTTGCTCTGTGGGGCAGAATAAAGGAGGATAAAATTCAGTTTCTAACACCTAATGTTTCTACGGAATGCAGACGTATCAGCAAATTCCCGCTGAATGGTCGTTCCATTATCAGAGCTTATAATAACTGAAATAACTCGCCCTTAAACGTTACATATTGTTGCGTGGTGAGGACGTCCTGGCCCTCTCATAATGTCTCCGACACCAAAACCTCACTTTTAGTTTACAGTTAGTGTCTTACAAAGCCCGAAATCAAGACAGAGGAGTCCACAGGAAGCGCAGCCCAAATGAAGGGACTGCTCCATTTATCTCTCCCAAGAAGAAAAATACACCGCTGAGCCAAGGTGCACTGCAGTAACTGTAACGTTAAACAATGATAAAATGATTTGCGGTGGATTTTTTTCTCTCCTGCCCCCCTTTAGGGCCCCGAGTTTTCCTTCACAGTTTGGCTGGCGTCCACGTGTGGCCCGGGAGCCAGCGCCGTATAGGCCGGCACTTCATTCCTGAGCGGACATTAGCGAGCCCATTAGCGCCATAAAGTCTCATTGTCTCTGTCAGTTGTGCTGATGTGGTCTCGTTCCGGCTCTTTGATTGGGATGAGTACAGATGGACGGAGTTTGTTCTCTGTGGACGGCGAGGGGACCATAGCTCACGGTTAGGCCCCTCTACACACTACAGTCACACCTCATTGACCGCCATTACGCCAAAGGAAACCAAATCATGGTAGCTGGAGGCAGTAGAGGACCTCTTCTCCACGCTTTGCCCTCTTTGATCATCATTCTAAGTCACGGCTAGTCTAACTCTCCAAAGGGGACGAGAGGGAGAGATTTCCGAAATTTGTTTTCCCGTGTTTGGGTTCGTTTGGCTCGTAAACATAATAGTTCAAATGTAGCCGCGGC